>NC_057874.1:22725513-23036138 GCF_019740435.1 Gambusia affinis | reverse complement strand
GCCTGACCTAGTCTATTCTGCCTCTCTGTGTCTTCACCTACTGACTTTGTTATCACTTCTAGGATAACGTCATCAGTGACCTTTTCATCTGAAAGGTGGGGTTTAAGGTCTCCGGACATATGAATATTTTTCATGTATCCCCTGGTAGAGTGAATGTAGGAACACTCCCTGAACTAATTTCTTGTCATACTGGAAACCTGTGCTTACTTTAGAAGCAAAGAGCACGCTGTTTTAACCCCATCAGTCTATACATAAACTGTTGTGGACCTTCTTTATCATGTTGTCTGCGTTGCTCAGTTCCTGAAATAATTCAGTACTGCTCTTATCTTTAAGATGCGCTCTGAGAAAACGCTTCAGCTCAGTTACAGTCAGACTATCTTTTGTAATTAGCATGTCTTTAAATGTACCGGTTTAATTATTCTGAGAACTGTTCTAATAATCTCAGCCTCAGTGTAACCTTCACTCAATCCTTCATCAATTTGCTTACACAAACAGTTAAAGCTCACATCTGAATCAGAATCTGAGATCTGACCAGCATGAATACGAAATTCTCGTGGGAGTAATGCAGCAACATCTGTCAATTTTACTAACCCGGTTACCTGATCAGCAACAACTGGTGGTGACACTGTCTTACTCGACACGGATGCTGCTACAGTCTGCTCAGTCTCATACACCGATGCAGCTTCCTCTTCATCCACTGAATGATGCAGATTCTTTGCTTCTTCGGCTGACTGCAGTTCATCAATGAGGTCCCGAAACACCAGCAGGCGCGACATCCCTTGGTCCTCCAGACTCCTCAATTGTTTACTTCTCAAAAAGTCAACAATGAAGTCAAAGAGTTCCACCTCGGACGACTCCTCCCCTGGGGCGTCTTCTCCCACCTCATCTTGGCATAATACTGCTAGCTGGTGAAGCAGATCTCTTCTGGCGTCATCAATCAGTTGGTGAAGTAGCTGCTGGATCTCCCACTGAAGCTTATGTAGCGTCGTCATCTCTGGATACCTGAAGTCTTGCCCTTAGGTAATCAGCTTGTGGAACATGAAGTCAGGATCCCACGGTTCTTTGTTGGATAGCACCAAGCCAGCAGGAGGCGCTATCCCGGACGAGCCCCCAAATTTGTTACCCTGCAACCTTGGAGGGCTGAGGGTAATGTGTATGATGATCTTCCCTCAACGTGTGGTGCTGCGGTATAGAAAAGATGAGACACACACGTTGAGCTTCCGTCAGCATAACAGGAAGATTTATTCTTCTTGTGTGCTCAGTCCTTTCTACACCACGAACGCGACAGCGTCCCTAGCGGCCGCGCGCGGAATTGCACGGACGAAATGAAACAAAACTATCTAACTTATTACAAAAATGAAAAATAATGTTGGGGTGTCCTTTTTCTACTTGGTTTTTTATTCACTAATAGCTTATTATTCACCCCTCTACAAGTGCTTGAAACAAGACTGTCTGTACTTTGTAGGTGACATAAAGAAATTTCTGATCACTGGTACAGTTGTGGTGATACTTCTGCTTTGGACAACAACATTGATCATTATATACAAACGTAAGAATGTTTGTTTTTATTTGAACAGCAGAACACAAGCAATATTATTATATGAAACCACGTTCTTACACCTTATATGTGCAGATTAAATCTAAAGAGCCACAGCAAGAAGACCATTTTTGCTGATTTATCAGACATTAAATTGTTTTTCAGAAAGAAAAATTCTTAGATAATAGTTTTCTGTGTTCTCATTTATATAGTTTTTTGTACTCTTTTGTTTTTGAAAAGGACATTCAAATACAAAAAACACAGACCGCAGAGCAGCAGAATGTCATCCAACAGAGGTTAGGTTTGAAATCTACATTTTCTATGTTAAAGTGTTGTGGCACCAACAAATAGATTTTGTCATGCCAGTAACCAGATTGGTATTATTTCTCTGTTAGGAGCATTTCTATGAAGAAGTGCCAGACCATACGAAGACACCGGTGATTGCTATCTATGCCAATACTCCTGAAAATGAGCCAGGCCTGCTGCCGTACTCTATTGTCAGCTTTCAACAGACATAAGAATAACGCTGACACTGGAGCTCTGCTCCTTTAACCCAGTGGTCTCCAACCTTTTTAGTACAGCGGACCGGCTCAAGCCTTCGCAAGACTCAACCCTCGGCATCCGGTGTATGATTTTCAAAATAAAAGCTCCTCCAGACTCAATACATAGAACGGACATATTTAATTATTTCTTGCGCGGCCCGGTACCAATTGGTCCACGGCCCGGTGGTTGGGGACCACTGCTTTAACCTACCTCTACTTTGTGCAGCTGAAGCTCAATCTTCACAACTGATCAGCCATCCAGATCTACAGACCAACTCAGCAGTTATGAAGACAAATCCAGAAATGAAAAAAAAAAATTTATATATGTAAATATATATGTGTGTGTGTGTCTGTGTATCATGTGTATGAGTATGATTCAGCCCTGACCTATTTTTCTGACCAGGACGATGTTGATTCAGTATCGAATTGATGTTGGATCTAATTTGGCATTTATGTGTTCTTATGTTTATAACTTGCTCATTTAAGATTCAGCTAATTGAAGATATTTTGCTTCAACTGGAAGTTACATTGCTTTTTTATTACTTATTGAAATATATTTTTCTGATTTGCTTCATTTATTTATTTGTTGCATAAAGTCCATTTTTATGTTAAAGATGAACAAAGTCACATCTCTCCAACAATTATACTTTAGTTGAATAAAAATTGCAATGATTACAGGAAATATGAAACTGGGTGTGTGAAGGCATCAGATTAATTTGCTACCTTTGCCTCCTCAGTGTGTTTTCCTTTTTCCTTCTGTGGTGTGAGGAGGCGTCACCAGTCTGCGCTTCATGCTGACAAGAAGCACCTGTTGCCTATCAAATGTCAAGATTCAGCTTATAATAAGGCTGGTTCCTCCAGTCACATCTCACCAGTTTGTCTAACAGTTTTACACTGGCCACCATATAGAAGTAAAACTCAAGTCTAGTATTTGTCAGGTCTGCAAGATCAGCTAAATTTGTTTGTCATCTCAGGAATCTTGCTCAGCTTCAAGGATGCTAATAGATTCAATAATCCCCTACTGCAGTTTCTGGCCCCCTACAGAAAACCAAGACTGGTACTGTTGTAATTAAAATCATTCCAAACCTTCAGATATCTGCCTGTCTTTCATAAAAGGGTGAAAACTACTGGTTTTAGGAACTATTCAAACATAAGAATTCCTGGGCCTAATTTATTAAATGCTTGCAGCACATCTATCCACATAGTGACACTCAAATCAGTCCTCTACGATTGGCAAGACCAAAGAACTGTCAAAGAATGCCAGGATAAAGATGGCATCACCAGGCTGGATTTAATAAAACAATTTTTGTCTTGGCACTTTTCTAATTGTAACTTTTTAAAAATAAAAATAAAACTTTTCTGTAGCCTAGGTGCATATACAAACACATTCGAGAGAACAGGACATTAGGAAGAGTTTCATTTGTTTTAATGGCAATGCAGCATTCTCTCCAGGCCATAAAGAGTTCAAACTGGCATATGTTTTGTCTGATAAAAAATTATATTCTTTGTAAGATGTTTTCTCTTTGTAAAATAGCACTTCTTTAGTGAGGCTTATTAAAACACATTTAACTCAGTTTAAAATGTCTGAATGGCAGAGTTTATCATTTTAACTTAATGTGGAAAAAGCACCATTTTCAGAAGAATATATTTCCAAATGTATTCAGCCCACACTGACAGGATGTAATCAATAAGATCCAACAAGGCAGGAAAACATTTCACACAATAAACAAAGCATCAAATGTTAGATCAAACTTTGGCCTGAAGCTCTAAAAATACAAAAAAGAAACACTGAAACCATTTTCTCTTCTAAGGCACTTAAGGAGTGTTTAGCTCATATCCATGCTCTCTGTGGGGCATAAGCCCCCTGCCTCCCCTCCCTGGACACTCTGGTAGATGGACGCCATGTCAGCATTGGATCTAATCTGGTTGGCGAAGTCAGCCATGCTGGGACTTCTCTCCACCTCTGGCACAGCCAGCAGGGCGGCGACAGCACGCATGGCTGAGCGCCGCAGTTCCTCCTGCTTTTCAAACTCCTGTTTTACAGAGCCGGCCTTTACCTGTAGATTGTAGGAGATGCCACAAAGTGTAACTCATGTTTGGTGGGCTATCTGGTTAAGCTTCAGGTCAATAAACTGGGTCAAATGCCTCATATTTCATTATTTCAGTAATAATTTCAAAGTGTTTCAGTACTTTGGTGGTGCAGGTGGCTTTAAGAGGTTCCACCAGTCGGTCTAGTCTTTGGAGAACACCAGCAGGACACAAAGAAACCAGTCTGGCCAACATCAAAAAGGTCAACATCTACAGCCCAGAATAAACAGAAGTGATAGAAAAAAGGAAGTTTGTTCTTTAATGGTCCAGAAAGCTGAATTACTGTTTTCTTACATTTCATGAAGCAAGCTTGACATTTATTTGATGCAATTATTTCATTTTCAAATAATATTCCTGCTCACCCTGATATCATAGTGGTCTTTAAGTCCTTCCTCCACATGATCTAGAAACTGTAGGACATCCAGCCCCTCTAGGCAGCTGTCCAGCAGAGTGTACATACACTCAAATGCTGCTTTACGCACATCCAAACCATCATCCACCGTATGTTTGAAGGGTCCCATCTCCACCTGTAGCACACATGCAAAGCATTACATTTGCACAGATTGTCATTATTTGCAGAGTGTCCATCAGCTAGCACACCTCCCTTATGAGGTCCTTCCTGATCTGGGTTTCCTTGTAAAGGTGAGGCAGGATTGTTCCCAGCAGACCTTGGACCAGACATGGTTTGTTATGAGCAGCAGAGTTAAACATCACCAAGGCGACACGGCGCACATTGATGTCACTGTCCTGTAGAGTCTTCAGAAAGTCACCTGTCAGAGTAAAAGAAAGAATATCATTGTATCACCATTAACAAAGTGTGAAACCCTCAACAAATATGGCGAAAAGCTGCTAATATACTAAAGAATGCTAAAAATGGTCTAGGATTTCAAATTTCAAATAATCTATTTTTCTATACTCTTTTTGTCACAGTAGATTCACAAACATTAATGTGCCTCATTATAAATTCATGAGACAGACCAAATAATAGTATTGCGTATTGTAAAGTTGGAGGAAAACAGCACATAATTTTAAAAGTTTGTGAAAAGAAAAAAATCTTAGCATACATTTGTATCCATCCAACTTGGCCTAAAGGTAATGAAGCACCACCAACTACCTTTAGAAGTTACAAACTTAGTACATAAAATCCACCAGAGTGATTTAACCTCTGCATAAAATGCAGCTGTTCCCTACTTGCCTTTTAAGGTCTGGAAAAGAACATGAGCAAGCATGCATTATCAAAAAGACCAACAAACGCATCAGACAAGTCAGAGCCACTATTAGTAATGCACTAAATAAGATCTTTGTGTGGCAGGAAGGAAGTCACTGTTTAAAAAAGTCAAAAGAATGTCCTGCTGCGGTTTGCCACAAGTAGCAAAAGGGAAACACTAAATGTGGATCTTATTGGCATTCATGCAAAATGTTACATGTGGGTCAAAATGAAGACATTACCTATAATCCTAAACACAACAACCTCACCAGGAAACATGGTGTTGGCGGCATAATGCTGTTGTAATTCTTCCTACTAAGAGAAAGTTGAGATTAACTGAAATATTTACTTGGAAAATCATCTGCAATTTAAAACAAATTGTGCTTGAAGTTTATGGATTGTGACAACAGACACATAAACTGTGTCTGTTTACTGAAGCATGATGAGTCTATGCTTTAGAAAGCATAGACTCATCACAGCTGAAGAGCTGAGGCTACAATCATCAGAATGAGTATGTCTTGTTTTCTTTGTGCCTATCAGGTCTTTTTAATGTACCCAATCTAAGTTTGAGTACTTCTGAATCAGATACTCAAATGACGCCTGTATAAAGTTATATCACCAGAAACTATGACTCCTTGGAAAATAACCAAGGCTGTTCTGAGTGACAACATGGTGCGCTGAATTTGACGTTTCCCAGGAATGTTGAGGTTTGATTATCTTAAGTTCATTCACCAACGTTTTTATGCGCAATCATATGGCCAGTAAAACATTGTTGTAGAATTTATATTGAAAATCTTTACTGAGAGTAAAGATTTACTGCTAATGCTGTGTTTTACCGATGCTGTCTTTCAGCAGTGAGTCTATGGGAGCTGGATGGTCAACAATGGTGAACTTTACAGCTGTCACCACCGTGCTGCGAGTCAGAGGAGAACCTGTAAGACAACAGCCATGAGTAGAGTGTTAAAACTTGATTCTGTTTTATGAGGTGGATCAAGTTCTGCAAGTTACCAAAAATAATTCTACAAAAAAGATATTTAAATTAATCAATTTTTAACATTACCTTGCTGGGATCTGAACTAAAATAACTGAGGTTAAACTCCATGGTTTTGCAGAAACACTTCAGGAAAAATAGATTAAGAGAAATGTGTGTCCCAGTTGCCATGGGCATTGAAGAGAGATAAAAACAAAGCTGGTTTGGTTATACTCAGGAAAGAATAAATGGCTTGCAACATGAATAAACTTTGCTTTTATTGTACCTAAATTCCATAAAACTCTTTGTGTCTCCATTGGCCTTTTGAAATGTGCTTTGATTATGTTTTATTAATAAGTGATACCAAGATGATTACCTTTTATGTAAAGAGATTTTTGCTCTGGTTTTGACACAGGGAGAAAGCATTATAATCTTTATCATTCAGCTTGGATATATTGGACTGATATGTTTCTTGATAATAGTTTCATTAGTGCAGCTATTAAAGAACAAAAACACCACTTCAGATTCTTGAAAAGTGATCATTTCATCCTCTTTATATTTTTATTCTATAAATGGGTAGAGCTCTTTATAATTCACAGTAGTTGCATTTCCATTAGAAATGTCTGAAAAACATTGTTGATACTAATACTTGACATTAGTATACTTTCATACTAATGTCAAAAAACAATTTCACAATTGCATTTTTTCCATAAAATAAGAGAAACAACACAAGTTGATGATCATGTGACTCGTGTGATGTGAAAAAAGTGTTTGATTTACAGTTTTGTGAAAGAAAGCAATATCAGTACATATAAAACAAACACCTCATCCTGGCAGCAAAACCTTTTATAAAAAAAACTTTTTAATTGGCATGTTCCCATTAAGTAATTTATTTTCAAAATGTCAAGTGGTGAGTGGAAATGCCGCTAGTGAGGTATCTAAATGTCTAAATTTTATAGGTCAAAAATGATCCAACATCTTTTTGATGTTGGATCTCGATGATGAACTAGGGAGAGAAAAAAAGAACTTAGCCCCCACCGTACCAGCTTTAAGTTGTTGTTTTAGTCTGGGCAGAAGTTGTGCAGGGTTGACTAAGGTCAGTTTTCCCAAACATTCAGCCACTAGGTTCCTGGTCCCCTCCTCCTGACTCTCACAGTGCTGAAACAGCAAAGCCCAGATCGACTCCACATGAGGTGAGAGACTGGAGGCTGGACATGCGCTGAGCAGAGAAAGAGAGAAAAAGCTTCAACAGAGATACCTCAAGGCCTCAAAGGACAAAACTTGCTTGGCTTATAAAACCTTTGACATAAAGTATATATATGAACACCCACCTGATGACCTCTTTGAGGGAGTGAAGCAGCAGGTATTGTCTTCGTGGTTGAGCTGAGATCTCCTTCAGCATGAAGGGCAGAAACTCATTTAGGCTGCCGACCGCCATGCCTCCTAAAGCGCAGGATGCCGCTGTTTTTATCTGGGAACACAGAAGGGATGATGCCTCAATGACTGTGAAGATAATCTGTGCTGGCATATTTTTACAACAACAAGCTGTGGCTTTAAGAAGAAACAGAGATGAAGTTGCTCCATGGGATAATTTTTTATTCAGTGTTTTCACTGAATATGTGAGCTCAACCTCAATCCAATGACTGTGAAATGAGTGTAAAATATTTATTTGTTTTTCCTGTCCTTTTGTTTTATGCCGGTTTGGAAGAGCTATCAAGCTTAGGTTTTTTTATTATTTGTGTCCTACCTCCTCGTTGGTTGAGGAAAAAGCCTCCAAGATGACTCCCTGAACCTCCTTACTCCCTGCCAGACCGCCGCTCCTCCCCACCTCCCCCAGACACAACAGAGACAGCACCCGAGCCGACTCTGGGGAGCTGGAGTTCTTCATCTGAGAGAAGAAAGAAGTGAGCTTTAATAAGACATACAGCCAGGATGACATCGTTAAGAATCAGTGGTACCATGTTTCACACAAATAATAAGAAAGGGGCAGTGTTAATACTGTAGAAGGTATTAGTAAGATATCCATTTATATTTGACACATTACAACCACAAATGTCTGAGGATTTCACTGGGATTTTATGAGACAGACTAAAACAAATAGTGTCTAATACCTTGAGAAAAACTTGTCCGATATAACTGAAAAGACGAGTCACACACCTGCTGTATGAGGCTGGTCACAGTGCCAGGCATCTCTTTTGGAGAAGCAGAGGACAGAGCAGCCACACAGCGAGCCACAGAGTGGTAGGACTGTCTGTGTATGACGTCCGCAGAGGACTTGGAGCTTTGAAATGGCTCCATAAGAGACTTCAGCAACTGACTGAAGAAGAGAGGAAAATATAGAAGTAAAAAGAAGAAGAAAGAAAAAAGTATGATCAGATGCCTGTCCTTATGTACAAGTGTTGATACATCACTAATCACTGCACAGTGCAATAACACTGCTAAATGAAACATAATCTATGTTGTGTAGTATTAGTAGTCATTGTTAAAAAAAAGTAGACACTTTTGCAGTCCTAGGGTTTTATTTCTTAGGGGCATAACAAAATGATTAGGTTTTTCACAGAATCTAAAATGCTGTAAATCTGACTTCAAATACACAAAAAAAATATGAGTTCAAACCACAGGATCCCCTTGTTGCTTTCTTTGTAATCAACAGGAAAGGTATCATTCAGGTTCTGATCATCAGTTTTGAAAAATCTATTATCTGAAGCACATTGTGTATATCCATCATTCAACATAAAAATCTTGCCAAGGGTGGCAACTCTTAAGTTTATCTTAGTAAAGATAAACTTAAGGTTAAAGATAAACTTTGGGTTTATTTTATTTGTTAAAATAAACCCAAATAAGCTTTTGGGTTTATTTTGATAAACCCAAAAGCCAAAATAACAGGCCAAAATAATATTACATTTTAAAGTTAATTACAGTAATGGGAAAAAGGTTAAACGTACAGGATGTTCAAGTTGCGATGGAAAAGCATTTTTGGTTTCAAAACATAATAGCACTCCAACTTTAGTTTGCAAAGTTGCATCTGAAAGAATCCCAAGATTACTAAAACGGTGTCCTCGTCCATAATGAACAGCTGCATGGTGCATGAAGAGCATGCATAGCAAATGAGTACCACAATCACATCAAGCATGGTGTTTGTGGGTGATGGTTAATTATGTTTTGCAGGGGTGGGAAGTGGGTAACTTTGTAGTTATTGAGTTGATCATATGCGAAAGCTTTAAAGTGAGCATTCTTACTTTTCGATGTGAGTGTAGTTAATTCATATGTTAATGTCAGAATACTTTCATTATAGTCTAAAGCATTGCATATTTTAGTCTAAAGCATTGCATATTTTGATTGTAGAGTTGGTTACATATATTTCAAAAGTATGGAAAGCTTGATTCAAAATTCCTCAACCTGGCCCTCTTCTTGCATCTTGTCGCTATAGATGAGAGCATTTTTATCTTTTTATCTGGAGTAGGTTGATGTCATTGGGAGGAAATACGTTCCACCTTTTTGTGTTACACAAACAGAGACTGTTGCTGTCCTGTCATAACAGAGCCACTGATTAACACACAAGTTTTACAGAAGTCTTCAGACCCTAATTACATCTGACATACCATCCTTATGTCACTGAAAATGTCCCCCAAAAGAAGCTGGAACCCTCCAACCAGCAGATCGGTTTTCCTTGCCACCACATAAGGCCAAAAATTGAGGTAAGTTTAAGTGTAGGATATTTTATAGTCAGGTCATTTATCAGTTTTGGCACTGGTTAATGTTCTCCATACGTCAGCTTGGGACAACCTTAATTTTGACAAAGTTCCTGGAGAGCCACAGAAGGCATTACACGTCAGTTTTACCAGACTCAGTATTACTGCCTGTGATTAGCAAAGTGATCTTTATCAACATAATTTGTGGAGTTCCCCTTGAAAACAGTAATCACATCATTATTGATTTTGTAGAATAACAAAGCGGGTTTGACTCAGTTGTGACTCAAGAGTGATGTCCACACACTGGAGACATGATTTAATCTGGACCGGTGACGTGAGGGGACCTCTGATCAAGTTTCACTGTTTTTATTTTCTGTAATATAATATAATAGCTTCTAATCAGCAAAGGAGACTTTGACATTGTAGGTTTTGGAAGGTTTTCTCATTCCCTGATGAAATAACAGCTGTTTACAAGCCTGGGGGAAACACCAAATTTTGGCATGATTGTAATTTTATAGAGCTGGCAAAAATTTACATCCATTTGCAACATGAGCTCTAAAATTATCTGATTCTTATCTGCAATTTTTAACCTTTGTTAGTCAACAACTCATTGGTTGCAAACTATTAGCAGTAATTGGTCCTGAACAACTTTCCCATCAATCTGTGTTGACCTGAGTATGACACTCTTAGCTTTCTAGATGTTGGGACAGTTGAGCTCACCAGCTTACCTGTAGCCCAGGTTTATAGCCTTGCTCACCACCAGGGCTTGGAGGAAGTCCAGTATAGCCAGAAGTGCTCCACCCTGGAGCAGCGGCGAGTGGATGATCTTAAAGACTCCAGACAGCACAGATGAGCTGATTTTAGCCAGAGAGGAGGGGCAGGCTTTTGCCATGCAAGTTAACAAGGTAATGGACACCTAAACAGAGGAAAGCATAAAGTACATAAAGCATTTTAACAGCAAGATTTAAAACTTCTAAGACACAAAAGTAAACCTTTAGTGTTGTGCTGAAGTCTGTTTCTAAATGGTTCGTGGCTGTTTTGGCAGCAACAATCTGTTAAACAGGTGGCCATAATGCTACGTCTGATTGGTGTATTATCACAGTGACAATTTTATCTCAAAAATCTTTAGTGACTTAAGTGATGCAAATATTTTAGTGTTTTACAGATGGAAAAAAATATCTGGTTTTAGAAAGAGCATTGTCAGTGAGAGTACCTGTGATACATGCATGTCGCTCTCATCCACCAGAGGAGGAATCTCACTTAATACAAGTTCCAGAGCAGCTGGCTTGATGCTGGCAGCATGATGGGTAACTAGCGCTGTGAGACACGCCAACGTGCTGAGCTTCAGAGCTCGCTGGTTTTTCCGCAAGAAAGAGCCCAACACTGACAAAGCATCCGGCAGGATGGATGTCATGTCGATCTGGAGGAGCGAGGAACGCTGCTTTCATATTTTAAAAGAAAGTCAAGTTTTATTTTTGTAAATTCACTAAGAAAAAGTTTCCTACTGAACCTTTAGTGGAGATGCAGAGATCAGGGTGAGGGTCTTCACTGCTGTCAGTCTTGTTATCTCATTTTTCAACCTGTCCAAAAAGATCCCCAAGACTCCCTGCAGCTCCGTCCCCAGGAGGTCGCCAAGATGACACACCATGTGACCCATACAGGAAATAGCTCTCTCCTTCACTTCCTGGTCAATGTCTGTTGCTTTGAGCCTCTTCATTGTCACTGAAAACACCTGGAGGAAAGAAGATTTAATAAAGAACAGGTGACAAAATAAAACACATCTGGAGCAAAACAACAGCTAATCCAAAGCAAATAAACAAAAGAACCAAAACAGGAACAAATCATAAATTAGAACAAAACAATGTAAACAACAACAAACTTATCCAGTGAAAGAAAGTAATCAGTGAAAAGAGACAAAGCCTGCAAGGATAAATGTTTCTTTGATATTCTGGAGGAAGCAGAAACCTAATTTCTACTCAACACAAATAACACAGCTTTCCCAACTTATTTATGTAGGCATTTTAGATGTCCCTTTGTTTAAAGGTAAAACACAGAAGCATTATAGATTCCTGCAAGCAGGACAAGCAAAAGATATTTGGGTGTTTGCTGTACATAAATCAAATTCTTTTTATATCTTAAGTATGAAATCTTTGAAGTGGACCCACTTTGTTCACTAAACAGTTTTTTTGGTAAACTGAAGCTGCTTTTCCTCTCCTAAAACAAAACAAAAACAAATTCTAACTCCAACAATGTATACTGAATATGACATTTAAAAAAGAGGATATATACCTCCTGAATGAAAGGCTTTGGGTCAAAACCTAAGGATGTGGTTGTCTGTCCCTGTGGCCTCATCACTTTGATTAACTGCTGAGTGACCAGCAGTGCCTCTGAGGTGATCTTATAGAAAGTGTCCTCAACGCATGTTAGGACGGCAGGCAGCAGCATCTGCAGGAGTGAAAGAGAAGATAACTATGAAAACGTTGAGACGCCCAAACACCCGTTAATTGTTCAGGGTGATTTCCAAGACAACACCGAGATAACTGAGATTGTTCTGACTAAACTTTATCACTTTCCACAAAATGCATGTCCACTGTTTTGGTTTAAAGTTTTCAGAGCAAAGCATTAAAGGAGGTTTGAACAACCTGCATGTGTGGCTGAAATGATTGAGGATGGTGAGAGATAAGAAGAATGTGGAAGAACGAAAGAGCATCAATCCTCATGGTGGAGGAGGTGGATTTATCAGTCAGGGAAAAGACAATGCCTGGAAGAAGAAAAAAAGCAGGAATTAAGAATAAAGAAAGAAAATGAAAGCAAACTAAAGGGAAGGACAAAGAGACAGTTTCAGTATGAAAAACTGAAAAAGAGATTTATACCACATTAATAAAGATAATGGGTCAATGTGTACCAGGTATAAGGACGGGTATATGCTCTTCCAAGGCTCCAGGTACTGTGTAGGCTAGCTCTGTGAGAAGACAGAAGCAGCCCTGTCGAGATTTAAGACTCTTCTCCTTTAACTGTTTATGGAGAGCCTTCACAATCACTGGCACCTGAACGGAGATGAAAACACATATTAAACATGAATATCTCAAAGCAGGAGCCCATTTGCAAGACATGGGTTTCCTTTCTTGACACGAAGTGTGAAATGTTTTTTTTTTTGTTTGTTTCTAAAATACAGCACTTGTTGACCTCATTTAGTGGCATCCCTGGTAAGGATGTGCAGTAGCATAATGTCAATCTAAAATATTAGAAATCTAACAGTTTGAAATCAAATTATTCATCAGGGATAGAAATCCCATGCTAATAAAAGGTTGTTTTCAACAGTCACTGTGTGACTAAATAATACACATGGCTAAAAACAAATTTATTTCTACTTTACACTTTAAGTTCACTTCATTGCCTTCAAACATGTCTTTCTATTTCCTTTGGGCATCACATAGACTTCTTTTATTTTTCCATTTTTCACAATACAAAAAAAAAAAAAATAACATCAACACACAGTTCATGTACAGTAGATATTTGCTAAACTCCATAAATCTAAAAATAGCTACAGGAAGATGTAGCTATATTTAGCTTATAATGTGCATATTAACTCTATCATATCCACAGGGTAATAATCTAATAAATGTGAAACAACTGGAACTATCAACTATTCAAGATTATCCCATCAGCAGCAGAGCATTAAAGTCAACAAAGTCCCCATAGCAACCATTAAACACCATCTTTGTGCAACCAGTGTTTCCAAGGAAGTTTTTTTTGTCTTACTGTCACAACTGTAACCACGTGTGGTTTTCTAAGTATTACTAAGCCTGTAACTAGAACAGTGTGCTTTGATCAGATAATTTTAAGTTTGAGCTTTTCTGCGTCAAACACACCAAATGAGGACAAATAAAACAGTGGGGAAGAAAAACATTCTTGTCCACTGTTAACAAAGACGGAATACATTTGTGGATCTCAATTTTAAAACAATTAAAGCTGTGTCCAAATTTCAATAAAAGTATCGTAATTTCAATTTTAACAATGTTTCATGCAACAATAAATGACTCAGTTTTAGAGGCTTAATTTTTTCTTCTGGCCTCAGGTATTAATATCTGTTTTCAGCACCTCTTTTTTCAGCAAAGTGACCGCTGGTTCTTCCTCCCGGCTTGTTCCTTGCTCTGAACTGGCCGTAATGAGGCTGTGATGACTTGAACTACCTCGTGTTTGCCTCAGGAGAGTGGAAAAAGCAGCAAAAACGTCAGCCTTCACGTTCTCCTCACGCTCCTTGAATCGGGCCAGCAGAGCAGGGCAGATGGAAGAGTAGAAGGAGAGGAGAAGGTCTCTCCTTGTGCAGATCAACGCCTCCAGACACTTGATTGCGGAGCGGCGAACCTTCCAGCTCATGTCATCGTCATCACTGTACTCATCATCTGATTCTGTGAGAAGTTAAACCATGATACCTCTTCAGAGTATCTTCAAGATTTATTCAAATTTTGACAGTGGTTAAACTGAGAACTGAAGATTTGGACATTTGAACTTTTGATTAAAACTCAGATTTTTCTCTTATTTCAAGACCCAAGTCAGAATCTTTCTTTTTTTTATTTTGACAAAACAAACAGAATTCCTTAATTTATGTTGATGAATATCAGATTTAGATATTTTTTTAAATCTTAATGTTCTGCTCAAGAAAAACAGCAGATATAAACCTGATAACAAACCTTCATCAACTCCATCCTCTATGTCCATGCTGTCTTCATCTTCCTCATTGTCATCATAGTTGTAGTTAGGGTCAAAGGTCATGAACTTCAGACAGAGCTTAGTCACTGTGGCAACATGAGGTGACATCTCCTTTGGACATCTAGTCAACAAACACAATGTGAGTACTAGACAAAAATACATATGTACACAATAAAGGGCAGCAAAATAGAATTATTTGCATCTTTCTCCTTATCAAAAGGTTTATTTGAAATTTAGACCTTCTTGGCTAAATTTATAAATTTCAGTTTCTAGTTATGTCCTCTAAATCCCAGTAAACAGCGTTATTTGTTCCTTGTTCTGTTTTATTTGAATTTATTACAGTTTAACACTCAAAGCACAATCTTTTCAAAGAATAATAGCACTTTTACTCAATATAACAAGTAACCCTGAACATATTAACCCCATTGTAAAAGATGGCAGTGGCAGCATCATGTTCTGGAGATGCTGTTTTTCAACAAGAAAAGTGAAGCTGAGGAGAGGTGATAGGAGGAAAGATGTAGCCAAAAACAGAGCAACTCTGAAAGAAAACTTGTTGGTGATATCACGATTCATACCATATTATTGTCATCTATTTGAACTATGTTGTATTTAAGCACATAACTATTTATTAAATGAGGGGAATGAACTAATGCACAGAAGATATTTTTCCGGAACGTCTTTCTGAATAACACCTGTTTACAGATATCACAGTGTTTGACAGTTAGCTGTAATTAAAACGGAAGGATAAGGCAAACGAAAAATGCAAACTCAAACAATTCAATGTAAATAAGTGAATGAAAAATGTTCAATAAAATTCATGTGATTGTTGTAAAGAACTTTTACCAACAAACACCTAAAACTGTGACCCAACTAAAAGTGTTTTTGATCAGAGCCAAAGAATGCATCTTCTTCTAAACAGGTGATCAGGTTACTTTTCCAACCTGTGGTGCACTGAGAAGCACACTTGTAGATAACGTACAGGCTTCACATTATCAGCCAGTTTGTTTGTTTGTGACTCTGTGTGTAATTCTGTTCGTGGTGAGATTGGCTAGATTTCCCCAGATAATTAACCTGTCCAGTGGTTTGGGGTTAGGGTGAGGTGAGTGTCTGATGAGGAGCATTAATGAATAGAAAGGAAATGGGAGAAATTTAATATAATGAAGGAAGCAAAGTGTTTGTTTGTACCTTCGTATAAAGGCTTCAAAGGCCTGGAAGCAATACTCCCTCAGCTCATCGTCCTCCACACTGGTGAACTTCACCACTATTGGGATCAGTTTCTCTAAATGCTCTCCTGCAGTAAAACAGGAAAGAAATCTAAAGTCACAATAAATTGTGTCACATCACTTCAATTTAAACAGCTATACCAATCTATAAAATGTTTGTTATGAAAATACAAACCTGTTGCAGCAACCACAAACATTATGGTTGCCATGAGAGCAAGTATAAGTTTGCAAACCATAGCACCGTAGAACACCATTGAACTTTCATTGCTTTCATTAAGTTCACACACCATCTTTGTTCACACACTTTCTTTATTTTGTGCAACCAAAGCATTATACCTTTGAATATTGGAAACAATGTCTATGCATCCATTTCAATTAATAAATGTCAAATGTGTTGTTTTTTTTAGTTTTGGATGACATTGGGTTCAGAGAGAGAGGAACACCAAAGAGGCTAGCACTCATTCAAAAGGACAAATATGTACGCCTAAGCCAAAAAACACAAAAAGTGCTAAAACGGAGTCAGAAAATTAGATGTTGTCATTATTTCCTTTCTATTAGATTTTATAGGAACATTCTGTTATAAATATGTTGTTAACACATCCCCATTATATAATTTCATAAAGAAAACTATTTGTACCCTGAGAAAAGAGACAATTTCTCACCAACTCGATGGCCGCCTTGCCGACTAACAGTTGCCAAGCACTGGATGTAAGTTCTCATCAGTGATGTTTGTGGGTTCTTTGCCAGTTCTTTTAATAGGTGTTCAGTCAGCTGAGAGAAGAGGGTGGGGCTACAGCAGGGCACCAACTGACCGAGAGCCAAGATGGAACGCTTCCTCACCGCCATTCTGGAGCTGGTAAGCTGGATGATGAAGGTAAAGGTTAAACAGCTGAAAAGATGAAGATAAGTTGATTTCAAGATAAATCCTTCAAAATGGCTGTAAAGTAGTCTTCCCAGTTTTAGCAGCAAACAACCTTACTTATGGCTCATATTATGAACTACCCCTACTCACAGAACACTTTATTGACATCTGTATTTCAGATATGTGTACTGGAGTAAAATCTAACTTTAAATAAAAAATAATAATCAGTTTGTTCAGCACCTGAGGTTCCAACATTAAATTTAGTGAACCTTCTCCCCTTAGTGCTTGAGCTAAATGTACTCCAAGACAAAAGTATAATACACCATCCACTGTGTTTTTGTAGACTTTCAAATAGTTTTGTTTAGACACAATATGCTAAAATCCACAATCTTATGCTGAGATAAAAACTATCTGATAGATTTTCAATTTATAGTGTGGGTTGTTGCGAAAAGGCAGGCTGGAACTGGGGACTCTCTCCTGTTGCAAAAATGCTTCAAAGTTACTGACATCTTTTTGCGTGTACAAGTGATCTTGTACAAACTCTTCTCTCAAAAGAAAGAGAAGTGGAGGAGTGTTGTGTGACTTTTTTTTTGTTTGTTTGTTTTAAATACAAAAGGGCACATACATTGCATTAAGGCAACAAGAAGATATTTCAAACTGTCTATTTCAGAAAAGACATAAGTTGGAGTCCAGCTCTAACATCAGAGCATACTTGATCTCTTACATTCTTTATTTGAACAGTATGTCCTTTAATGTTAACCTCTTCTGGCCTATTTCCCAGTTTCCAAATGCTCTGATGCACAGCATTTAATTAGTTCCATGTTTTATGTTTACTTTGTTGTCCCTTTGTTGCACATCAGACATTTTGTTTTGCTTGTTTAAATTAAACCAGCAATACATCAATTTGCTCAAATTTGCAAATTGTTTACAGTCATGATGATATAATTGAGATTTTATGACATACTCCAACACAAATTATTGAAATGTGTCAAGACAAATGTAAACATGTTCTTCAAGGCTTAAGTTTACTCTTTAAGTATCATCTAGTCCACCCATCTGCAGTAAAAATAGATCCCTCCTGTATGCAATATATCCCAAAATAAATCTAGCTGTTTAGCAAAGGCTTCGACAGTGTCATTATGACAAAGTAACACATTAGAAAGGTCAGGAAACATATTTTCAGAGGTTTAGATAAAGACAAAAATATAAAATAATATCCCATGTTTTGCATATCACACAGAGCGTTGTTTCATTGATAGTTTTCAAACAGAACAAGTATGAGCCAATGACAAGCCTGGCAAAATAGCTGTATACTAGAATTTTGCTATTTATGATACTTGAGTGCCAGTGTTCTGAATCGTAAAGACATTTTTCACAAATCTAACCTATATAAAAGAATGGCATGAGACATAACAAAAACAAATTTGTTTTTGTTAACAAAGTTAACTTTTTGGCCTTTGTAGAAAATGCTATGTGGGGAGAAAAACAAAATTCTGCCCTTTACCCCAAACACTGTCAAATACAGTCATGGTAGCAACATGCTTTTCTTCGGTAGGGACATGGACAATGACCAGAGTTGATGAAAAAATGGCTTGACCTAAATACAAGACAATTCCTACAGAAAATTTGTTAAAGACTGTAGAAAGGTCAGTTGCATAAAATTAATCATATTATTATGCATGGATGTTTTGTGATTCTTTTTTAAAAAGTTGTTCTTTAAATAACACTTCAGTTAGAGTTTGTTTTCATCAGTTTGTTACCTGAGGCAGGAGGCTAGAGAGGAGAGAGCTGTGAAAAGCAACCAGAGCGCCTCCCAGCCTGCAGGGGAAAACAAAATGCTTAAAATACACAACAAATACTTAAAATACTTCAGTTTATCTGTTTGTATCTGTGTCTGTCCATTTCTGTTCTGATAGCATCAAATATGTCTAAGATGCAGACAAAGTGCTTTGCAGGTGTGTGCTGCTAGTGCACTGACCTATAATTGAAGAATAATTACCCTTAAGCAGTTGTTTGCCCCATACGTGCTCTTACTGATTATTGACATCTTGCCTCAACAGTTGCAACATACTTTCAATAACCTTTTACATACTACCTCATTTATTTGATTAACACCTCATGTGATTTTTAAGAGAGACTTATATTTACCTTCCTAACATGTCAGACAGAATGTCCAGAGCCTCTAACTGAACAGACACGTCTTCTTGTTTCCCCAGGGCACCAATCAGCTGAGAGGTAATCTTCTTGCACACATTGGCTGTGAGACTCAAACCTGCCAACATCACGGAGAAATTTAGGATGAGGTATCATTCCTAAACTCAAAACACAAATCTTATGGACATTCATCCAAAATTTAACTCTTTATTGGCTCTTCAGGCGCACAGGACAGAAGAGCCAGCCAGCCCTCACCTGAGGCAGACAGTGGCAGCTCAGCGATCACAGCCTTCAGTCCCATGCTGGAAATGTCTCTCAGCTGCTCCTTATCTGATGTCATGTTGGTACAGAGTATGTCCACCATGACCTCCACCTGAGGCTCCTTCACTTTACTCACCAGAGGGGCCAGACTAAAAATCCAGAATATTGTATCTCAGTTTATGCCTTAACAAAAGTTTGTTTTTAATGCAGGCATATACATTTATATCTTCTTTCATTGTTCCATTGAAATTAAAAGAGACTTCCAGTATACATGTTTGTCTATCCCAGATAAACAGTTTTTGGGTGTCATATGATTTTTACTTCTGATAAAAGTTAATTAAAATGCAAATGAAATTAAACCACTCATGTAAAAGAAGTCATGTTAGTAGATGGATATTTTTCATCAGTAAGTAAATAGTGAATGAATTTCATATAACTGATGTATGAAAACACTGGTTTATGTTTAAGTGAATGATTTTTTTGACATATTCCACACTGTTTGAGGAATACATCTGTTGTAGGTTTTACCATTTTACAGCCAGGTTTTGCACTTCTCCATTTTTGTCCTCCAGCAGTCTGAGCAGCATGTTTACCACCTTTCTCTCACTGTCCTCATCCAGTTTAATGCTGTCTTTCTGCAGTTCCAACATCAGGTCATTGGTGGCCATAAACCTGAATGCACAAACATGCCACAGAGCAAATACAAACTCAAATACGGGTTCAAAAAGTGGGATTGTCAGATTAAGACATAAATTTTATTGAAAGAATTATAAAGTGAAATGCCAGTGAGAGTAAACCGACTAAGATGAAGCTATGGTGTATTTAGAGAAGACTCGCACATTTGAAGCAATATTAACAAGTTATTAGAAATGTTTTGTTGCATAGGGTTTTCTTGATTAAATTGAAAGCAAACATTTCAAGTTTGCCAATAACAGACAAGGAGTAACGCATTAAATTTTTTTTTACCATTAAAAATCCACCATGATAGTCCTGTATTTTATGTATTTAATTTGACATTTTTATACATTTCTGGAAAACCTGAAGTTTTTCCCCTTATATTTAGTTGACTAACGGCCTTACGAGACTTGCTACATAATATGAGTTGTGTGAGCAACTTGTAGAGTCAGTAAATATGGGGAAAAAAAATCACAAACAAATATGTTTTACTTTGGAAAGAGGACACACAGTGGCATTTCCATGACATCAGTCAGACGAAATGTGTCATGTCACTTTCAGAGGGTGCTGGCAAACTCTTACTTTACCTGAAATCTTTGTCAGTTGATGTCATTTTTTCCAACAAGCTGGAGATGTGGTACGAAACACTCGACATGGTGGTAATCTAACCGCTGACACCGTAGCTATGAAACTTATGATCTGTGGCAAAGCGGTGAAAGTGGAGCAAAAGATTTACCCTGACAACATGGCGAGGCTGGTGGGCTGAAGGGAGAGCAAACGGTCGGTGGAACCTGACACCTAGTGGGCAAAGATAAAAATAGACGGTAAGTCAGAGTGTAGTGGTCTATGTCGCCCCCATGTGGACATCAGCAACATCTTTAAACATCAAGGACAATGTTAATTGGAGATAAAATTAAAAATTGGGGACAATGTTAAAGATCCTGGACAACGTTAAACATTGGAGATAACATTTGAGATAACATCAGTGATGGCGTTGTACCCGATGTTTAACGCTGTCCTTTTTTCTGTCTTATCTCAAAGAAATCTTCATGTCCAACCTCCATATTCAGAGATAATTTTCTAGGATTTTGCGGTATTATACATTTTTATTTTAGCAGACAGATTGTGAGAACATCCCTGTAAGGAAGTCAGAAATGGTCATGTAACTCCCAGGAGCTGAAGGGAACCAGGATCAAGGGAACCAGAATGAAGGGGACCAGGATGAATCAAGGGAACTATAGGATGGATTCAGACGTAGCTTAGTGGTTCAGCTCGGGCTGAAAGCAGCTTGATGGTACCAGAGTCTTATTGCATCAAGCTGCTGTGGAACACATGATGTTCCACAGCAGTTCCACTGCTCAGACAAATAGAAAGGAGAAACAAAAACACAGTTTAGAGATGAATTATTTTCAGCAGACTCTTTGTTGTGGAGATGGAAAATAAAAACCCAGCCAAGAAGAAGGAAGCTGCTCAGTGGAAGACCGGAGGGAATATTTATCTTCTTCTGGTCCTAACAGGAAATAAAACATTGATAACTGAATAAATAAAAAGATGTAATGCCAGAGACAAGCCTGTCACAATAAGCAATACATCTATTAATCACATGATAAATTAAAACAAGCTTAATTTCCATTTGCATGATCGTTTCTATTTTCTCTTTAAACATAATGACAAAAGTCTTCAGTCTGGTGATTTGGTCTGAACTAGCACTTTTTGAAAGACTTTTTTTCCCCCCAGAGACTTCATAATTTGTGTAATAGATTTATATATTTTTTTCTGTTGTTTTGTTTATTTATTTGGGATATCTGAAGCAAACAGGGCAAAGATCAAGCTGTCGTATTCCCATTCCCCCTCAGTGCCCCACTAAGTAAAAGAGAAAATAACCTGCAGTTTTAAGGTCTGCAGAATGAAAAGTTAAACTCGGTTTCTTTGATGTGCTTCCTCATGCGTTAGAAGCAAAAATCCCGAACCATAATCCCCCCTGCTACTTGGTCTCTGTTTGATATTAACGACAACAAACACACATAATATACTTGAAAATAAATACAAAATAAGGTAAAAACATTGAATGGAATAAAAATATTTAGATACTTAAATAGTACATTTCTACAAGAAGTCTTTATAAGAGTCTTCAGAAACCATGAATTAAACACAGTTCATCATTAAAACTCAGCTTGTTAGTAAGCATAAATAACCAGAGACTCTGGATAATCTATTGAAGACACTTTTGTTCCAACCTGCTTCTGAATTGAGAAAATTGGTGTCAAACATTTGTGCAGCAAAAAAATGTTTCTGAATCATCCATCCTTCCATTCATTTTCTTACAGTCCTATCTGGGCTTGGGAGGGTTGTTGGTACCTATCTTTGGCATTTGTGAATCATTTTAAAGATATTAATGAATGTTTCCGAAGGTCAACCAGCCCCTCCCCATTTACAAATTATAATCAAGAAAACTGAGCAAAACCTCTAATTAGCCCCAAACACACACACACACACCTACACCCCCCATGTTCTGACACATTTTAAGAAAATTGCCTGAAGCTCTGTCTTGTTAGTTGGAACCATTCTCCGTCATTCTTTGTTCCTCCCGGTAGGAAGGAAGGCGGGACTCGGTGGAAGCGGTTTCTTTACTTGTTGCCACGTCGGACTGTTTGGTGAACCTGTAGAATTAATTTGACATATACTTAAGTAAATATTTTAGGAGGACTAAATAACAGTCATGGTGAGTTTGAGTACTTATAAACTTAGCTGCTGGCTGCTAGTCAAACTGCTTCAGGACAACAATGATACTTATTAATAAGTACTGACGTCCTCGCATAGTTAGCAATTCGTTAGCACAGTGGCTAATTGAAGTGGCCAAATCTCTCTGTGATTTGTGCTTAATTATGATCTTTTTGTGATTTAAAGGTTTCTGTTATTAACACAGTGGACACCTCGCATGAGGACATGATAGTGAGTATTTTCTTTTCATTCCCTTGATATGTCGTTGTTGCTCGAAGCTAACATAAGGGGCTAGTGTTAAGAATTATCTTTATTGAAACGTTGTTTTATATGTTTTTGGCAATATACAGAAGTGTATATTGCCCATTTATAACATTTATCTGTTTTTATCACTTATAAAATACTTTGGAGGTGCACTTTGTAATCAAGAAAACATCTAACAGTAATTATGAACATTTGTTTACTGTAAACGTTCATCAGAAGCACATTACTGTATATTAAGGTTCTTATTGTATTTTACAGACGTTTATTTGAGAAACATGAAACTGCAATTAATTTGTATATGAAAAATATAGTCTTTTTATTACTTTTTATTTTAAATAGACAGTGATTGTTATAATTGTAATATTCGCAGCATTTTTTGTAGATATAGTTTAATTTTAATACATTCACTTAAGAAAATGTGAATCAGCTACATTTGGAAGTCTGCTTGACTGTCAAAATAACGTTCATCAAGAGTAATTGGTAGCTCTAGCACTTTGTCAGGCATCTCATTTTAAAAAGGACTTCAAATCCTGGGGAGTCATCGGAACATCAATGTAGTTTTGGAACCTCATGTTTTTATAGCCTTTATATACCTCTGTAGAAGTATGCAAAGGGCCATGTCTTATTTAATTTAATTAAATTTAAAAAGTAGTGTATTAGTACAAAAGGAAAATTTAAATAGTTATTTAATAACTAAATACCAACTAAATGATTATAGTAACATAATGTTTTGCCTGCTTGTTCTTTTCTTTTTTTCTAATTATCCTTTAGCGCTTTGAATTACCAGATTGCTGAAATGTGCTATGCAAATAAAATTGTCTTGCAAAGTCGTGTGCAAAGGAGTCTGTTTTAAAACAGACTAATGTATGTTTTGGTTTGTATAACTAGCTTCTAAAGATACAGAATGTAGTTTAAGATACAAAATTGTCTTTGAAAATCCCATAATCTGAAATTTGGTTCTGGTAAAAACAGGTACTCATTTCTTCAATTTCATATTTTGAGTTTTTCAGCTTGTGTCACTGGTAATCAATCATGAAATAGTGGAGCATTCCTGGTTGTGTTTGTTTCAGCATGATGCCCAGATGGATTACTACGGGACTCGGCTTGCCACCTGCTCCTCTGACCGTACCGTCAAGATCTTTGATGTCAGGAATGGAGGACAGATTCTGGTGGCAGATCTCAGGGGGTAAGGAACAGAACCAGGATGACTAAATCAACAACAAGAAAACTATGACATACTGTCAAGATCCAAAAGTAAATAACAAGCAACATTTTCCCACTGTGCCTCTGGTAACAATTTATTCTTTTATTTTATGCTATGTTGTTTTTTGCCATTTTAAAGGTTACGTTAATTTATTGTATTCATTGTACTCAAGTGGAATTGAAGCCATTTTTTATGTTGAATTCCAATAATTGTTCTTTTTAGACACGAAGGCCCCGTGTGGCAAGTAGCGTGGGCTCACCCCATGTTTGGCAACATTTTGGCTTCTTGTTCTTACGACCGAAAAGTCATCATCTGGAAGGAGGAGAATGGAGCCTGGGACAAGATGTACGAGTACACCGGACATGAATCGTCAGGTTGGTAGAAAGCCTTGAATCTATTTTCCTCCTCCTGCTTAGCTGCTGACTCTGTGGAGAAGAAAACCAGGCCTTGTCTGGCTGCAATGTTTTTTTAATATTTCAACTACTGACCATTTGTTTCCCTTAATGAATAACAAATTCAACAGCAAGGTAGTTCATAAATTGAAGTTCAGGCATATATCAAGCGTATGTTTAATATAATCAGTAGCACTGTGTAAAACTATGAAAGTTTTAACGTGTGTTAAATCCATCTTCCTTATTATTATAAAATAATACACATTTTCCATTTTGTATTATAAATAAACTGTTTATTTTTTTCCGGTTGTCCTTGTATGTTGCTGTTAAATGAATTTCAGCATTTTTCCGCTTTTTCCGCTTTTTTTAAGCATTCATCGCTTATTTTATTGGTCACATAAGAAACTAAAACATCTCATTTATTTAGGAGTATTTCCTGTCCCTTTAGAGCAGGGGTGGGCAACTCCAGGCCTCGAGGGCCAGTGTCCTGCAACTTTTAGATGTATCTCTATTTCAACACACCTGAGTCAAAAAATGAGGTCATTAGCAGGACTCTGGAGAACCTGACTGCACTGAGGAGGTGATTCAGCTGTTGTATTCAAGTGTGTTGGACCAGGGAGACATCTAAGAGTTGCAGGACACTGGACCTCGAGGACCAGGATTGCCCACCCCTGCTTTAGAGCAACCTCTGTTTATATTTCATGACAGACATCAATCATCTAATGATGAATTGGTTCTGAGAGAATTTTCAACATTCTGTGAAAACGTTAATCTTGTTCTTTTCTCCATACCTCTGTGTCTACAGTGAACTCGGTTTGCTGGGGTCCATATGAATTTGGTTTAATTCTGGCTTGTGGAAGCTCAGACGGGGCGATTTCTCTACTCACATTTACTGGAGATCAGCAGTGGGACGTCAAGAAGATTAGCAATGCACACACTGTGAGTCAAGTGGTAGAAGTAGTTTATGATTCCTGTCATTGTTTTGTTTATTTTTCTTTGCTGTTCATTTTGAGGAGTATGTTTAGTGTAAATATAAGGTGTATTTTTGCTGCAGATTGGCTGTAATGCAGTCAGCTGGGCTCCTGCTGTAGTCCCAGGCAGTCTGATCGATCAACCATCTGGACAGAAACCAAACTATGTCAAACGTTTTGTCTCTGGAGGCTGTGACAACCTGGTTAAACTCTGGAAGTGAGTCTCTGTGGTGACATATCTGTGGTGATGATGCTTTTTGTTTAATTCTTATTTAGGTAGATAGTTTTGCTCAAAATAGTGATTATAAGCCTTTTTCAAGATTCATGCTAAGCGTCTGATATTCAAGTAATTTGTTTTTGCGTATTTATGATTTTTTTTACATGCTAGTTCTTTCTGCAAGACAAAGAGTGCAGAAATTTCATATTTAGTTAATTTTAAGCATTTTTTTGTTGCATAATTAAACTTCCTTTAATATTTTCCAAATATATGTCCTGCTAGTAGACTTTCAGCATATTTTTAAGGTAAATGACTAACAACTGGAAATTCTCATGTGAATAATTACCTTTTAGTCAAGTATTTATTTTTGCATCCACTTAAAAGCCCAATATGTTATGCTTTAAGTGTTGCTTCCTCTCTACAGAGAGGAGGACGGTCAGTGGAAGGAGGACCAGAAGCTGGAGGCGCACAGTGATTGGGTGAGAGATGTTGGCTGGGCTCCTTCCATCGGTCTTCCCACCAGCACCATTGCTAGCTGCTCCCAGGTAAAGTTTTAAGGTGTAAAACCCTGTGGGTTTACTAGAGTCATTTTCTAAAACATAGTTATTGTTTCTTTTATCTCTTATAAAACACTAAAGTGTATGTAGTGCTTTGCCCTGCACTCAATTATTTACTTTTACCACTAGGTGGAGCCATAAAACTATAATGTTTTAAAGGTAGTTGGTGGTTTAAAAAAAATATATATTTTATTAAGATTTTTCTTTTTATGGCCAGGCTAAATTAAGTATAACCGCTAATAGAGTGTGACCTAATGAGTGAGTTTCATTGCTATAGATACATGTTGAGTAAATTAAAAATAATTATTGAAGGGGTTTCATCCTGTAAATGTAAACATCTGTTTCTTTATGTCACTTCCAGGACGGCCGTGTGTTTATTTGGACATGTGACGACCCTGCTGGCAACACCTGGACAGTCAAACTGCTCCACAAGTTCAACGATGTGGTTTGGCACGTCAGCTGGTCCATCACCGGAAATATATTGGCAGTTTCTGGTGGAGACAACAAGGTAAAATATACCATCACGTTCTTAAGAGTCTTGATAAGTACAAATATAAATGTGGTTGAGATCTAAAAGCTGAAGGTAAAGATTCGTGTGCCTTCTTGTGCCTGTAGGTGACGCTGTGGAAGGAGTCCATGGACGGTCAATGGGCGTGTATTAGCGATGTCAGCAAAGGCCAGGGTGCCGTTTCCACCATTACAGACACTCAGCAAAATGAGCAGTGACAACCTTACAGCAAAGAGAAATTGATTAGCAAACATGCTGGACATTTGGACTGACAACAAACTGCTGTCCAGAGTGGCTGAGCTCAATTGGATCTGTTTTTGACTCCTGGATGTCTAAGACAAGAAAAAATGTTTCAACATGAGAAAGATTGAAGAATAAATGTGTTTTTTTATGTTTAAAAAATTCATCCATGGTTTAGAATTTGTTTTTGTAGCTTTCACTCCCACTTCAGTATTTTAGTTTCACTAACTCACACCACTTCCTCTTGAAAGCTGGTCCAAATGTAAAAATATTCTGCTCTTCTTCTCCATGTAGCTCTGTTTTTAAACATTCCACTTTGATTGCCAATAAATCAACCCACAGGTGACATCAGCTTTCTGCAAAGCCTGTGTTAATCCACTGTTGACTGATTCATCCAAATAAGCTGAGTTGAAAAGAAGTATTCATGCATGTACAATTTTTTTTTGCATTAGTTTTCTGATAATTCAGCTTCTTATCTCAGGCTGTGAACAGATCCCTGTG
This sequence comes from Gambusia affinis, assembly GCF_019740435.1. Lineage (NCBI taxonomy): Eukaryota > Metazoa > Chordata > Actinopteri > Cyprinodontiformes > Poeciliidae > Gambusia > Gambusia affinis. The sequence continues at coordinate 23,008,639 of NC_057874.1, read as the reverse complement.
TTCTCAGACTGCCAATTTAGGCTTAATCTCTTAGACTAAAGGTGCTTTAATCAGTTTCAGATATAAATTAACTGAATGTTGCACTTTGTCACCATTGAGTGCAACATAATTCTAAACAGTTTGGTTTGTATGATTAGCCTCAAACCATACAAAAAGTTTGGATGTTTTACTTTTATGATTTCAGATAATAAATGGGATTGCTTTTCACATTTGATGTAATTAAATAACTTAATGTTAAAAGTCTTATGTCTTTGCATTCATTATGTTTATTATTAATCTAAAAAATAAAGTGTGAAAAACAAGATGTTTTTGTCTGTTCAAATGAAAATCATTTTCTGCATTTCTTCAGTCATCTTTTAATTTAAGCAACTAAATTCTTAGTTAAATTGATTTTGAGCAGAAAATGAAAACTGCAATGCTTTCTGAGTTTGTCCACCAGACTAGAAGTGGTTGAAGATTGGCTTCTTTGCTGCAGTATTTCTTCCTGTCATTCTTCTTGGTCCCTGACAGGAAGTCTGACTGATAAAGGGCTATCCCTGGAAATCAGCTAAATGGATGTGGTCAACCTTTTAGCTGTGCAGTTTCATTTTGAAAATACTTGTCTCTTAAAATTGTTTTTTGGTGTAGAAGTGCTTGCAAGAAGGTTGTAGGATATTTATTCTTTTACTTTCTTTTTTTTAACGGGATTTTATTTATCTGAATATGAAGCTTCTGCAACAACGTTCCATGTAAAGAAGTCAAAATGTCTGAAAATGTTAAAGAAGAAGAAAGCAACAAAGTTGTTTAATAAATTACCATTAATGAATTTATAACTGTTTACAAACTATGACAGCAGGTGGACTGTGGATCTCAGGTCACATAAATTACACAAAGGGGAAAAAGAGGAAGTATTTTTGTCTCTCATGTCTTGATGGTTCTGCAGCTGTTTCACTTCCTCCTTTTTTTATCTGCTCTCTCGTTCCCTTTTCAAAGCACCACTAAATGAATTAAACCATATTTTCAGAGGAAACTGCAAATAAAGAACCTCTAATGAGGAACCTTTCCTCGCAACCTTATGGGAAAATTTCCGTGAGGAAGATTTGGGAATATTGTCATAGAAAAGAACTTTGCTCTTCCCGGAAACCTACACAAACTCCATATGTGGGAGTTTGTGTAAGTTTGTGGGAGTTAATTTAATCAAGCAGAATATTTCTTCAGTCATCCTGTGTTGAACGTTGGTCCCTCTGATCTGTGTTGCAGAAAAGTGCCATGGTTCTAAATGCTTGCACAGGAAACTTGTTATTCATCTGATAATATATGCTGCTGGGCGTGCAAAAGTTCACTTGCTTTGAGGTTGTGGGCAACAGAGACACTTCCTGTGTTACTGCAGAGTGAAGCGTCTGTTTGAAGACATAACACTGCAACACACTTCCAAAGTTGTCTGACTTAACTCCAACGGTAAGAACATTCTTCTAATAAGTTCACAATCTTTTCCTTCCTTTATTAGTCAGCAAAAGTTATTTGATGATAGTTTCTTTTTAGAATCTATAAAATAAAACATCTTTTTGTTTCATTGCTTTCGACAGTGTTGAGACTGTGGAGTTGTGCTTCCATTCATTACTTCAATCAATTATTGTTATCCTTTTACTCCCACACATTGAAGAAAGAAACATCCAAATGCTGCATGAACAAACATTCATGCAAAACATGTCTGGCGGTTTAACTACATTTCTTATCTTTCATTTTAATAAACACCCCATAAGAGTTATCAGTGAGCTACAGTTGGTAGCATTTCCAGCACATGACCAATTTCTTTGACTTGATAAAATATGCTTTGCCAAAAAGTGGAATACCGACTCTAAAATAGTCTTTTAAAAGTTTCTTTTAGTTTAAATGTTCACCACTTTGTTTTTGAAGCGCTTTCAAAGATCCCCTTTGGACTTTGACAACTTTTTTTTTTTTTTTGTTTTTTTTTTTTTGCCAAGTGCAGATTTTCAAAATAGCAGTTTTTTATTTGCTAAGACAATCACCACTGGCCCACAATTCACTCATAGATAAAAAGGCTTCAGCGCTTACAAGAGTAGTAGCAGTAGTTGACGAATTTAAGAATAATGGTCCATTTTCACTGGGTTCTTTTGTTCCTGTTTACAGATTTTCAGATACTGTTCTTTTGAGACGTTTTAAGGCCTGGCAGTGTTTTGATAATTGTCCTGCTTTTTAAAGGCTATACAAAGAGAAGCAACATTCATCTATCTAATCGGAGGTCCAGTGTGAAGTGTGCGCAGTCAGGATATCTCAAAGTGCTTCATGCTTCCCTCTGCTGACATGCTTTATGGAGATGTTGAAATCATATTACAACAGAACATAAGCCTTGTACACATTCCCAAATGTCTAACTACCATACTATTTTGGTTGGTCAGCAAATTGGCCAGACCCAAACCACATATCTATTGGGTATCATCATGAGGAAAGTGTAAGAAATCAGACCATGCAGATGAGCGAAAGGCTATTATTAGACTAACCTAAACTAATCATCTCCATGATGAACTCATGCTGAATTTCATGAAAAAAGTGCCCTTTCCTAGTATTTACTACAAATACTATTCAGCACACTGACATACTTTCAAGTAAATTACTATTTCTGCATCAAAAATCAGTTTTTGTGTTAGACTTTTTGAAACAACACTATAAGGATTTCTTTGTTGTTGTTCTCTGTTCACAGTTTCCTGTTAGTTGTGGTATTTTGACCGTGTGAAACAGACAGTTGCTTTATACAACACAGTCGAGCCTAACCACATAGCTTCTCTGTGGTTATGTTATTTTGAACAATGAATGACCTAAGAAACTTTATGTGGTGAGGATTTAGAAACTCAAAATATAACTTACATCAAAAGCAAACAACACCGTCCCTTTATAGAGGGGGCAATTTTGCCTTTTTTATTGTTAGAAATAGAACAGAAAGTAACAGCTGAAAGTAAAATGTTTGTTCTCCCAAACATTTGCGTAATAAAAAAACAACAATAAGTCAGATAATCATCAAACCTTTAAGCAAATGGGCTACAGCATTTATCACTCCAACAAGCAACAGGAAGCTGAGACAATACTTCTTACAGATTCACCAAAACTGGACAACAGCAGGTTTAAAAAGCATCCCCTTATTTAGCTGCACATTAAGATTGAAGAGTCACAATTAGGAGTAAAAAGTAATGAAAACATTGATCTAAACTGAGTGTTATCTTCCAACCTTGCTGACCATGTCCATCCCTTGATGCACAGTTTTCAATCTTCTGGTGGGTAATTCATCTTGGAAGTACATCTGACAAATCTCGACCAAAATGTTTGCGATATGTTTCTGATGTCCTGTTAAATCTATGCTATAAACAATTAGTACAATTTCATAATGTTTCTGATGCACTCTGAGCGGAAAAAATCTACAAATTTCTCCAAAAATGTGACTTCTCGTGTACTCCAAAAGGTTTAAAATCGTGTTCATGAAACAGTAACAAACTTTTTTATTGTTATTATTGTTTGTGCTTCAGAGCAAATGAGGTCAATCTTACTGCTCAGTATCAGTATGAAGATAATCAGGTTGGAGATGTAGATGCCTTCGCAAGAGAGCCCTTCATCCTGCGCTTCCACTGTCCCTCCACAGGTGTGTGCTTTTCCACATTAATGAAACGTCAGATCACCACACACAAGTTAACATATAAATAATCAAAGATTTCATCAGACAATTTGCTAGGATATTATGACTGCACTTTTTGCCAGTCTTCCTATCCTACCTTTCAAGTCTTTATAATAGTTTCATTTAAACGCTTACTCTCACTACACTAAAAAATACAATATTATAGTTTTACTTACAGGTTAGGTTATAAAATATTGCAACATATTCTCAGCTAAAGTCTTCTAAATCATCAACAACACAAGGTCATGGTTTCACTGCAGTCAAACCACTATGGTTTACCTTTATAAGCCTGCAACATTTGCTTCATTCAAATCTGATGGTGATTCATGAAAAATGAAAAAATGAGAAATTCATAAAAGTCATACAGCAATGAATATATATGGTGCTGTGCTGTACCAGAGAGAGGAGTTTATCGTTACTAAATATTACCATATGTCAGTTTTTTTACAGTGAAATGACAGTGTTTCTACATAGTTTGGAAACATATGAAATTTGAAAAACTATTTTCCAAATGTGTATAAGTATGTATGAAGAGAATGAAAGCTACTTTTATGCACATACTTTGATTCCTATATTACTGCCTACAATTATCATCCATCCATCTGTCCATCCAACCTGGTATGTGTCGCAGTTTTTGCAAAGTAAACACTTTATGTATAACTGTTATAAATATATTTGCTATGAATGTATGCTCTAATGTTGTGTTTTATTTGAGGCTTAAAAGGACTGAGATCATGTGAACCAGGAGAAATTTTGACATGAAAAATGTGAAAACACTGAACTGAGGCCTCTAATTTATTTTAAACCTAAAGATTTATTTGAGCTCACATATATTTAGGTGCACTGTGGATCTGGGTCTGTTATTTGCTTTTACGTCCACTTGCAGTTGTAAAAGACCTGGTCCTGATTCCAGTCCACACCAAGCCAGAAGACTCAGTAAAGGAACTTGATGAGCTTTACGATGTGGTTGAAGCTGTCAGACAGAAGTGGAAAACTAATGTAAGTTGTTACATTTTATATAGATATTTATATAGATATGCAACTTGAAAATTGGAAGGCGATATTAGAGTTTTTATTAATAGCTTTGTTAAAATTCAGCCAGAAATTATTCATTTCAGCCATCTCTTCACTGTAACTCAGAGGAGAAATTCTTCAAATGCCAGGTGTCACTGTCTTGTTAAAAATGTGAGTGAGATGCTGGATAATGTGTTTGGTAAATCACTCATTGAGTAACACCATGATTTCTTTCATTTATTGTGGACCTTTTCTGAAATTACAAACAGTAAGAGGTTAGTGTGATCTTTTTGATTGTGTTTTAACACTAAAGTAATTGAGAAGGCTGCCAATGAAGAAAATCTTGGGGGAGCAGAATAAAAAGTAAAATTGCAGTTTTGCTTACAAACTCATCACTACTCTAAATACTTGTGTACAGTAAAGTGTGGTTTTGACTTTTATTTTTTTGTCCTTGGCAGAACATCATGATATTGGGGGACTTCAACGCAGACGGTCGATATCTTTCCAAGAAGAAAAAGAAATCAATCCGCATCTCTTCTGATCCCTTCTACTGGTTGATAGATGACGATGTTGACACCACGACTAGTAATTATAATGACAACACCTACGACAGGTGAGATACATGTTAGGTGTCAAGGACAACCATCTTTGTTTCTACAACATTATTAAAACAGCAGGTTGTCACTTTTAACATGAGGTTTAATAAGTCAGAACAAAATAAAGATGACTTTGTCTTGGAATTAGATAACGAGTTTACATCACAACAGCCGTTTGTCTGTGTACATTTTTAGCACACTTCGAATAAAAATAAATTCCTGATATTTAATTCCTTGAAATAAATTGAAATAATCATCTTGCTTGAGAAGGATGTTTCAATATCTTTATTTCCAAATTTGTCTAAGCTTGTTGAGGTTTGAAGGTAGGTTACAGTAGTTAATTACCTGCCATGAATTACTTTGATTTTCATACATTTTTCTATCTTGTAATTTTTGTTATAGATCCCCTTATTGTTATTTAGTATTGGACCCTGGTGACCTCTAGGATGGCACCCTGCCTCAATGTGTTAAACTTAGATCTTAAAAATAGTGTACTTTCTTTTTCACCTGACTGAATCTGCAGGGTTGAATTTTATTCCCTCTAACAAATCATGAACAGCAAAACATATCCACTCTTGCTTAAAGTACTATCTAATAATATTATATGTAAATGTAAATGTGTAAATGTACTTGCAGGTATGTCACAAACTGCACCAATAAAATGCATTGTGATGCTATCTTATTCAAATAGGATTGTGGTGTATGGGGAAGAAATGTTGGATGCCATTGTTCCTGACTCTGCAAAGTCTTTCAACTTTCAAGTGGAGTTTGGGCTGACAGATGAAGAAGTATGCTTTATTATTATTATCATTTTTATTCTTTAGCAATACTGCATCTTAGGGAAATGGTTAACACTTTCAGACATTTTAGAGTACAGAATAGGTGCTAAGATTTATAATTTCATGTTTTTACTCTCCAAGGCTGGAAACATCAGTGATCATTATCCTGTGGAAGTGGAGCTGGAGACTGTCCAAAAAGCAGCAAAACCAAAGAAGAAGGCTTTACCACGAACAAGAAAAACATCCCCTAAAGGAAAAGATCCAAAGAAAGGTATTGTTTATTTTGTTGACAACAGAGACTTATAGAATTTACTCTAATATAATTTGATCAGCTAATCTTATTTAATGTATCTGGATAACTCTGCTCAACTCAAATTTGACATTATTTGAATTTTCCTCCACCCCTGAGCTAAACTTTTTCCATTGCAGCCCTGGCTATATGGTTAGGGTTCCCCTGGTGAAAGGTGAACCTCCTGCCCAGTTTGTAGTCTTTTAGAATTATTATGATCCTTATTACTATTTTTATTTATTTATTTATTGCCCAGGATTATCCTCCATTTACCTCAATATCTTACTGTCATTCGGACTTGCTCCCCTTCTCCTGATGAATAAAAACATCCTCACAGAATGTTTGTCTGCCACCACTACTTTCCACCTTAGGCATATTGCTTTCAGGGTGTTAGTTTTCCGCCCCACATAATGTTCAGCAAGTCTGGTAAAAAAAATAAAACTAAAAAAAAGTTCAGTTTAACTTGCTGTATCTCTCACACTAGTTGTGGCAGAGGGATTTTTTTGGCATGCTTTCAACAACTGAACAATATTGTAATTTTTCCACAAATGCCAGGTTTATGGATTAGATTAACAAATTACAGAATAACAAACATGCATTACCCCACCTGAACAATGGACTTCTGCAGCTCCACAAGAGTAAGCAGGAGCCCTCAAGTTAATCTAATTGGTGCTTAAAATATACAGCATCAATTATATATTTTAATTGGTTAAAATATACTGATTTCTACACTGATCCTAGTGTAGAAATCAGGGCTCTTCACTGAAATCAAGTGTACTGGATTTTATTTAGGGGCATTGTTAATGAGTATATATGCACAATACACAAAACTCACATTTATATTTGTAAAAACTATGTTATCTTCCTTTTACTGTACAAGCATGCACTGAAAAGCACATTGATATTAAAATGTATGGTTTGTTGAGGATCCCAGGTAGTGCATATCACTTTTTGTCATTTTTATATTTGATTAACTGTAAAATTCAGTCTTTGTTCATTTCAACCAACAGGATCAGAAAATAGGACCAAGCCATCAGAATCCAAGACTTCAGGGGCAAAAAAGAAAAAAGGACCATCACTTGAATCCAAGACGCCAACAAAAAGGAGACGTTGAGCCACTTTAACCAATCATTACCAAACTCATTGTTTATTATAGGTCATCTTCTAGGCTATATTTTTGTGGAAAACTCAATGTCCAATAAAGAAAACAACGTAATTCTAGGACTCAGATGAAACTTGATCTTAAATAAAACAATTCATAAATTGAACTTATGTGTAAAATTTATTTTAATTTTTTTATATATATTGATTTGTTTTAAGGATAATGTAGAAAACAAAACACACTTTTATTTCATAAAATGATCTATATTTAGCAAGTTTTATGTGTGTGTTTTTTAAGATGTGAATCCCTAAACTGAGACTGGAGAACATAAGTTACTTTTTTAGACATGTTAGAGAATATATCCAGAACTCGTACATTCACACCATTTCACCGTACTTTTCAGTATATTGCGATATCAGTGGGATATACTAACGCCAGACAACTTCAAGCCCGAAAATATGGCTGCCTAAATTCTAATCCGTCCAGCAGATCCATTTAAATGATTACATATCTCCATAATTTTAAATACAAATAAATTTGTCTATTTTTACAGTGTTTACGCTGCAATAAATCTTATTTAGCTTTATACAGAATTTGAGGTGTTTGAATTATAACAGAATTTTACATAATGATATAAAATAAATCACATTTTGTTTTGGACAGAATTTGAAATGTTTGAATAATAATACTAGAATTTTAAAGACTTGTGAGCAAGTTACCTAGCAACAAGCCAGGTAGGTGCTTTAACTTTTTTTGAAGTGTGTTCACAATTTTGCGATGTCTGAAGCAATCAACGCAAAAGGAAGCGTTCAAGACTGGATCTCAAAGGATGCCGGGAAAAAACCGCCAAGGTGAGCTGTACAAGTCACTTAAAAAATAAAACGAAGAAGAATTTAGTCCACGTTTTCAATGGAGTACCGAACCAATCCAAAACCGACACGAGGCGCAATTTGTTCCGTACTAAATATCCGATAGACATCTGTCACACATAAACACTTAAGTCATCAATAATGAACATAATGAAACACTGGAAATATGGAATCCAGGCAAATTGTCGAGTGGGCTGCCTGATAACGGACAACCCCGATCAGAAGAAACGTTGCAGAAACGTTGCAGACACTAGGCCCTGTCTACAAAACAATTTCTGGTGTAAATTGTTTCGTTGTGTTTGTACTGTACATTTACATGAAAACACCGACGGTTTTCTCTGACAACGGCACAGAGTGAAAACGGGTTCCAGAGTGCAATGTTTCTGGAACGTATCGGTATCCGTTGTCTTGTAAACAGAGTAAATGGATCTGTTCTGTCAAGGAATTCCTAGCTCATGCATAGTATGACGCAAAACATAGTAGCTCCCTACAATCTACAGAAGAAGAAACTACTGACAATACAGGTGTTATTAAAATTCGTGTTTCCCCATCAGATACGGTTCCCTCAGCGTTTCTTCACCGCTCCTCACCGTCCAGGTGGCAAAATACACGTGTGCTTGTTCAGCGCTCAGCCCAAGGACTCGCTTGTTAAGCGCTCTTATCTAGAAAACTACGGACTCAGTGAAAGCTCAGACGAGTTTCAGCAAAGTTATCCCACTTTTCTCCCAAGCCTACCCTAATCAGACGAACATAGTGTGTGTTTCCCCCCGGTACCTGGGGGAACAGTATAGGAAAACGCGAATCGACGTGCTTTCAAGTACAATTTATTTTTTTTTAACACATGCGCACTTAGTTTCAAAGAACCTAGCACTAACTAGCGGCGTGGCGAGAGCATTACACGTTTTTGATGTGTACCGTTACTGTGTAAACAAAGATTGTAATTAGAATGTCTTCATGTAAATGTGTTAACAGAAACGAAACAAAAATAAAATTTTCGTTGGATCATTGTCCTGTAAACAGGGCCTGACTTACAACAACCAGGCTTTGGTAGAACCTTTTTCTGTATTTTATTTAGAAATGCAGACATTTTTGAGGAATGTAGTTTCCATTGATCATATATGTTTTTCTATTACTGTGGCTTGACCGTTGGATGATCTGACTTTCTTTCATCTCATAATACAGGCAGCAAATGTTACATTTATTTAACAATTTTTTAAAACCCTATGTGTGACCAGAGGTGGTTAGTAAGTAGTCATATTTACTTAAGTAACTTTTTGAAAGACAAATGAACAAAGAAACAAACAAAAAAAACTTTTAGGAGTAGTTTTCCTATGTCATAATTTTTACTTTTAATTGAGTAACATGAGTATGAAGTATTGCTCCTTTTACTTAATTAAAATTTCAGAATGCTTTATTCACTGTGAGTGACTTCGCTTTAAGCAGAAACCATCCAATCAATCAATCAATCAATCAATCAATCAATCAATCAATCAATCAATCAATCAATCAATCAATCAATCAATCACTTTATTTTGGTAAATTGTCCACATCAAACACAGGAAACAACAAAAGAAAGAAAAAAAAAGCAATAAACAAACCCACAGTTAACCAAAAAAGGAATAGGCCAAAGCAAAGCTTATTCTTGCCTACCCTATTTTTTACCTTACAACTTACAAGGATATCTTCCCAGTACATATATAATCTATATAACAGCTTTAGATTTGATCATTTTACTATTTTTTTAGCTATTTTAAAGTTCACAGAGAAAGGACATAACTTAAAATCATCATTCAATTCATTCCACCAATAATTGAAACACATCAAGACTTTATCTGGCTTTTCTCTTTTGCACATTATAAACAAACCTTGCAAATTATATTTATGCTCTCTTAGCTTAAATAATTCCTGAATACCAGAAGGAAGACTTTTCCTCAATGCTTTATACATTATTTCCAGTATTTTTATATAAACAATATCAGAACATGAATATTAGCGACCTGAACCATGGTGGTTATTGCCCCCAAAACGCTGTGGTGGGCGTCTCTTATTTTCATTTATGAAAGGTGGTAACCATACAGTTGAGCTCAAAATTTAGAATACAGAAGTAGGAATTTTTTTTATTTCTGTCATTTAAAATCAGAATTTTGTTTTTCTTTTTGTTGTTGTTTTTCTCCTCAAGTTTTATTGAAGATATTCTATGTTGTGATATCTTACTAAAGGTATGTACCCAAGCGCCTGGCAGCTATTCTGCTTGAGCAGAAGTTAAACAAACAGGCTTGGAAGACAATGGGACCAGCAAAACTTGAATTGCCTTCTCCATCGAACTACCTCAAGAAACACGCAAAGCACCCCAAAGTTCCTGAGAGTAAGTTTCTCAAACAACTGCATGAGGATTTGCTTTTGTACTGTCAATATAACCCACCTGATATATGCTTTTCTTTAGGGACAGGGACTGGAGGCATCCAGAAAACCAGTAATATCACTGCAGCAAGGCCACCCCTCCATGTACGGGCCAACAATCCACTGAGTCCAATCAAGAAGGCTGTCATACAGACAGCTGATGTGAAGCCTAAGCCCTCTCGTGTAGACTTTGCACAGACACACAAAGAGCTTCTTCAAAATGCTGGACTTAGCCCCAAATATGTGATGAAAAAGGTATTATTCTTCATCCTGTCACTTCACTCCATGGAAAGTGTGGCTAATGCTGACAAGTCCTGGGCCAAGAGTGCTATTTCTAACCTTTCTAACTTTTCAGTGACTGACCAGCAGCACCTGGATGTTATCTACTTTATGTATTGAAAATGGAATAATATTCAGAATCTCCCTAAGTCCAACGATGCTAAACCAAGCTTATATTCTTGTTAGCTGCTACATTTTCCATGTAGGAGCCCAGATGAACATTTGAACAAATTATGGGTGGATGTGAAGTTTCTTTTTCATTCCTGCAGGATTATGGTGAGATACCCATGTATTTGCAGCAGCGCCGTGAAGCTGAACAGCAGGTTAGGGATGACCAGGAGAGACTTGAAAAGGAGAAGCAGGCCACACGACAAGTGTCAGAGGACGAGCGAAAAGCTACCCTGGAGGTATGCTGCATTTGTTTTCTTTAGCAACAGACATCTAACATCTAAAACATCTGGTGAAGTAATTAAAATTGGACAGAAAAAATCAAAGGAATGTAAAGATAGAATAATGTCTTATGTCATGTTCCCACATTTGCATCTTCTTGTTAGGGCTTGAAGAAGAAATGGCACGAAGTGCATCATGAATATCAGGGCCTTCCTTTCATCCTATACACCCCTTCGCAGAAAGCCCGCAAGGTCCACATGGAGGAGCAACTGACTGAACTGGAGAAGCACATACGACTGCTTGAAAAGTTCAAAACGATCTACATTTCTGATGCAGATGCCGGTGGATGTTCTTAACCCCCGAGACTCCAGATACCATATTTAAAAAATAAAATGTTCTACATGTATTACAGCTTTTATCTGTGATCTTTAAAGCTTTTAAATAAATCTTATTTTGTAGTTTTATTGCAGTGAAAACATTCATATATTGATATTCATTTTTACAATAAACAAAAAAAATTGCAAAAGAAAATTGTAATATATTTTCATTATAGTATTTTAGTCAATTTAAATTTATTTCAGGGACCATTGTGGACTTTTTTGGTCATTAACAGAGGAGGTATTTTGTCCATGTTTATATTTTCTCTCCACAGAACCTCAGTCATCTTAGGACTCCCAGTTCTCTTTATGCAAACCAAATTTCCCCTGCAGTTCTGTCATCCAGCAGAGCTACGTCTTCCCTGATTCACAATTTTCAGATAACATGCAGACTTACAATCTTTTAGTTGTGGGTTACAGAAAAAATATTTGAAGCTCATAAAACCACGATTAGACCTTAAAAAGCAGTATTTTTGAGTTTATAGTCCAGTTTTAGCATCAACAGGATGAAAAACAACTCGTTATCTTCTTCTGAAAAGCAAAGAGAAGTTAAAAAAATTAATACTCTGATCATTTAAGAAAAAAATCAAAAGAAAGAAAATCTTTCAGTTTTTCTCCAGTGTTCAGCCAAAGCTGTGCTAATTTATCTAAAGCTCGTCAGTTCAGTAAGCTCTCCAGATAGTCTTCAGCTATACTGGCAGAAGGCTTAGTGGAGCGATGCTTCACAGTCAAACAGCTGCTCTCACTCATGTTACTGTGTACTGCTTCTATTAATGTGTACATTTACATAAAACTATGGAATGCTTGTTTAATCTGACCCTTTCATTCCAAAAATAATTATTGAAGATAATCAGTGTAAAATTATGTCTATTCATTTTGCATCAGGTTACTTTTGTTTTTTTAATTCACCAATGACAATATAGACATAAAAAAAGACATGCAGTACTAAAATCTACTTTTAAATCATAATTTTACAATTATTTAACCTTAAACAATTAGTTTCCTCATAACAGAGGCTTTTATTTTGATGTAATATCGTTCTCTGGCTCCATTATCGGATAGCCTGAAGCTGAAGACTGCTGTCCATCGAACAGGGAAAAGTCATTTGATCAGACAGAATAAATAAATAAATGAGGGTCACATATTTTCAATATTATCAGGTCAAACATGGTGTTTTCACACAAAAACATGAATTTATTAGAACTACTGGATTTTCCACAAAACTGTGAAGCTTTTGATCATAGTAGAAAAATAAAACAGCACCATCCACATCGAGACTGAAGCTTCATGGTACTCCTAGTTTCACCTAAATCTGTTTTCAGATCATTAGTTTGTTAATTATTATACCTCTCATACCAGAACCAGAACCAGCACAGCAGCCACCATATCTAGGATTGACCAATAAGAAGGCTTCTCTGATATGCTTTGCTGACCTACAAGGTAAAACAACTTGTTTATTTTGCGTACTCATTTTTGAGCATACTTCAAAAAGTCATGCGTTCCCACCATGTCACAACTATTTCTCAGTAGAACTGTGACATCAATGGGATAGGCTAATGTCAGACAACTGGCTCAAACTGGAAAAAATCTAACCATACATCAGGATTTATGAGAACATGTGTGTGCACATGAATTTGCACAAATTTAACCTTGCTTTTGTAAAAAATACTGTCTATATATATTTACAAGACTCTATTTGTGATTACATTTAAAATGTCTGAGAGCAAAGTAGAATCAAAGTCAAATTCCTTGGTTTTGTACATGAACTTGGCAAATAAAGCTGATCCTTAATGATATACTTGCTTACGTGCTGTTTCCAGGAACAGAACTAAGCAAGAGGATGTAACATCTTGTTTCTATGTTCCCCAGCTCTGGAATAGCTCCTTAAAAACCTGAAATTTCCAGAAGCTGTTGGCAGCAGGTTTGGATCAAGTTTCTCTCATGAGCAGTTACTTTTCCGGATACCTTTCAATTAATGCAATAATATTCTGGAGGAGTTGTTTTTTTGGAGGCTGCCTGACTCAAAAATAGAGTAACAGATCCCAAACTATTTTGTGTTTGGGATGGTAGTGTGGGGCTATTCCCCACCACTGCCATGACAAGTATGAAGGAAAATTGTCAAAATGGTTTTACTTAACTTATATATAAGGCTTATATTTTTCTTCACCAGCAGGCCTAGTTTGAAAACAATATTCTTGTCCACAATTAGATAATGTGAGGGCCAGATTCTGGACTTCCCTTCACCCCAGGACCAGTACAGCAGACCCACTCGCCCCCAGCCCTCTTTTGGTGGTCAAATGGGGGTAAAAATATTTTTGCAAAGATAAGAAGCTTTAGTGTTTATGCTAAAACCGCTGCCAAATGCCGATGCATTTGGTAATGCTTGTGAAATACACTGATGTATTTGGTAAGCAACACTATAACTCTGTTTTGTTTAAGAAGTATTACAAAAATGTGTTTTCTCAAACGCCGTTACAAATACATTTCAACATGCTTTAAATCCCTGTAAGTCATATCTCCTAGCTTGTTCTTAACATATGCAACAGGTGTGCTTTGATTACACTGTGAGAAAAAACACAGGTGCATGACTGAACTAGGTCAAAAACAAAAAAATAAAATTTTCTTCACAGCCTCAGGTATAAAAGACAAGCAGAAGCACCCATTATTTAAAAAACCCTTCACACTACAAAAAGATGTTCATATTTCTGTTTTTCACAAGTCTTGCAGCTATTGGTAAGTCAATGACTGCAGACAATAAACTTCACAGGGACTTTTTCTCTGATCTGTGTTTCATTTCCTTTGCTTTTTTATAACCTTACTGTAATTAAAAATATGACTATATAACAGGATTGTTCATGTTTTTGGTTCTAACAAGTTCTGGCCGAGCAGGAGCCTGAGCTCAGTTACCTGAAGAACAATCATGGGAGGTTCAATACTGAGACTGCTACACCTAACTCATGGCCATGGCAGGTAATGTATGGTAAATACTTACAGTTTGTTGGTGCATGCATTGCAATAGAGTAAAAAAAGCAATATACGCAAATAAAACATCAATTAATCTTAGGAGTTCTTTAAAAATCAGAAACATAATTCACATCTATTTTCTCTCCTTAGTGCAAACTTATAGCTGTGTTATTCATTGCCATAAGATATGCCTGAATATTGTCAGTTTTAGAGCATATAATTCTTTTTCACACTCAAATTATGGATACCTATCACTAAATCCAGTAGTTTAAATCAAATAAAAAAAGCTGATTACTCACTAACAGTATTATGTGTTTAACCTCAAAGTATGCTGCTTATAGATATAGCTCTTGATCATGTCTTAATTAGTTTTGCCTTGGTGTCACTCATTCTTTTTGTGTTTCTCTATATGCATATAACACACAAGCTTTCCATTTTTGTTTTTCTTACACTGTGAATTTTTTGGGGATCAACTTTGCCAAATAAAAAGCATTTCTTCTCGTAGCTGAATTCGTTCTCTTGGATTAATAAGTAAAAATGTTACATTAGATGGGCAGATACATTTCATAAAATAAGTAAAAATACTTGATTAATATTTTCCTGTAGTTCAAAAATATCTTTCCAAGTTTAGTTAGCAGAGTCTTAATCATGGGTTTATTTTTCCATAAAATTACCAAATGATGGAAATTAAGACTAACCGACAGAACAACAAAAGTCTTCTTCACACTCAAAAAATGAATGTGAATTTTCTCGGTAGCTTTAGCAAGAATTCGATTTACATGACGTATCCAGCTCAATGCAAAACGACCAGGGGTATAGGACCAATAGGACCGGGTCAAAGGGAGCCTGGCTGGGCCAGGCCGGACCCTGCAGTGGAAAAAGGGCTTTGCTGTGGAGTTACAATAATCCACAGCCTGGCATGAAACTATTATACCACCTCCCATCTATCTTCACCTTCTGCCCTGATGTGGGACTGGGGCAATATTGAATAATGTGAAAGTGTAAAATGTTTCAAAGAGATTTTCATCACACATCAGTATTTTTATCTTCTCTGCTGCATGGCTTTTATTTAACCCATGGCTATTAAACTTGTCTTTGTGACAAGATGATCCAATTCTCTTGAGTAGATGTTTTTGCTGAGTTAGCAGTACATATCTCAATATACGAGTTTATGAATGTTTAGCCTTTTTACTTTCAAAAGCAGCAAAACATTTCATGAAATAGAAATGATCATTAATCATTAGACTTATTCTTAAACATATGCTGTGCAGGTAAAATAAATTTTTACGCAAAATTGTAGAGGGAATCTTTCGGTATTTCCTAGTACGGTTCCTAGTACGGTAAGTAAAACTGCTACACCCAGTACAAACTATTCTTTGAATCAATGTAGTCTGTCCTTCCTGCTCTGATGATAACTGTGGGATCTGCACAGGTGGATGTATGGTGGCATTGGACACGTAATCCACAGCACTATCAGTATTAGCTGACCTAAGGGTATAAAAGAGCACTGGACAGAGGTTGCCAGGACAGAAAGTTTAAGGAGACTGCAGATATGCTCAAGTTTCTTTTGTTGACCTCTCTTGCAGCCCTGGGTAAGTACCACCTATTTTATTTTGAAGCCCCATATGGATTTAAAGGTAATATTGTTATTTCCTTTGGATATCTGTTTTGTTCAGTTCTGGCTGAACCTCAGCCCAGGTACCTGGAGGATGATATTGGTGAGGGAAGAGTTGTGGGAGGAGAGGTGGCCAGACCTAACTCCTGGCCGTGGCAGGTATACTTCAAACCCTTTCAGACCTTATAATTCATGTGTTGGAAACTTAACTAAACAATCATTACCATAAAGACAAGACAAAAAGGCCTAAAAGTAGCTTTAAATTAATTTTAAATTACAAGAAAACATGTAAATATCATGGAGCTTGCTTGCTGATATTAAACATGTGAAATCTTCAGATTTTAAACTGATCACATCTGCTCTACAAGTCAAGTACACCAACTGATAAATGTAATGAAAGTATATTTCCCTTAAATCTTTCCCAAAAACAAGTCCAAGAAATATTACTGTCACTTTATCTCAATCAAACTTGGACATTTTCCTTTGCATCTCCTCATCCTCATCAAGCGTTAGATTTTATTTTTAGGAAGTTTTTTTTAAGACATTGGAGAAAAGGTTTGGGGTTTACTTGTTTGTGTTTGCAAAACTGTCTCTTGGCATTTTTTCAGATCTCCCTTCAGTACCAATCTGGAGGCTACTTCTACCACACCTGTGGAGGAACTCTCGTTAGGAGAGGATGGGTCATGACTGCTGCTCACTGTGTGGACAGGTGGGAGTTTTCCACATCATGGAAAAGCTGAAGAGAACAAAAACAAGAGAAGCAGCAATTTTCATAGACCTGAATATACTTTTGATATTGCCCCACTTACTAGAGATTCAACTTCAAATAACTATTGATCATTTTATTGTTTTATTTGTTTTAATTAGCTTGGATAAATATAGCTGAACGAAACATGTTGTCTCTTCTGCATGGGCAAAAGATCCATGACTTGGCGTGTCGTTGTTGGAGATCATGACATCAACAAAAACGAGGGGACGGAGCAGTACTTGAGCGTGAGCCGGGTCTACGTCCACCCTAACTGGAACTCCAACAATGTGGCTGGAGGGTTAGTAAGAATGTAGTTTCACCAGTTTTTAATGTGTTCAGGTCAAAAAAGACAGACCTATACATCAAATGCAGCATAGTGTTAAGTAATCTTGCACTTAAGTTTTAAAAACATGAAGAATTTGTGTCATTTGATGCTTACTTGTTATTTATAATATTTCCCATGTGAAAAAAAATATTCTATGCTGTTTTCTTCTTTAGTTGTTACTATAACTCCTAGGGAAGTGCATCAATTAAGTAATTACCAGCATAACCGTTGAGAAAAAAAAAAGGTTTTGTTGCTTAACTTTTGTTAAAAGATACGTGATACTTATTTCTTGAACAAAATGGTTTTAATGGATTTTAGAACAAAATAAAATTTTGGTAAGGTGGTTTTATTGTTTAAAAGAACAAAGAAATATGTTTCTTCATAGAGTTAAATTTTATGCACAACTCACCTCTCAAGGATCTTAAAGAAATTGGCATTTGCTTCCTGCTTCTTGTAGTTACGACATTGCTCTGCTGCGTCTGTCCACTGACGCTGTCCTCAACAACTATGTCCAGCTGGGTGCTCTTCCTCCCTCCGGTCAGGTTCTGGCCCACAACCACCCCTGCTACATCTCTGGATGGGGACGCACTCAGAGTGAGTCTAGCATAATTTCACACTAAAATGATTAACATGGTGGACGTTCAGACAGGCTCTGATATGTTTGGCTGTTTTTCTCAGCTGGTGGTAGCCTGTCTGCTCAGCTGAAGCAAGCCTACCTGCCTGTTGTTAGTCACAGCACCTGCTCCAGCAGCAGCTGGTGGGGCAGCACTGTGAAGAATACCATGGTCTGTGCTGGAGGTGGCAGCGACTCTGGTTGTCAGGTGAGCCACTTGTTGAACTCCCTCTTTTCAACAAAGAGTGGACAATCATAAGGTTCATAATGATGTGCAGAGCTACATAAAAGTATTGACACAGACAACTGGTGATACATAAATAATTATTAACTGACTTTTTTGTCATCTTACACCCGCAAACTTTAGTGTATGATATTGGGATGCTATGTCACAGGTCAACACAAAATAGTGCATGATTGTGAGGTGGAAAATAAATAATGGATGGTTTTGCACACTCTCTCCATTTTTAATAACTTGAACAGAGCTCTGAGAGTATGCTGTATTTTTTAACGACCATTCCATGTTTTAAACTTCTCCTTATTACTTATTCCTTTAATTTTGTTGTTATAATAAAACAAAACAAAAAAGTTCAAGGGGCATGAATACTTTTCCAAGGTTGCAGGAATAATAATGAAAAAATCTAAATAAAGTCAGTTTTTTAAAAATATAATTTTACTTATGCAGGGTGACTCTGGTGGCCCCCTGAATTGCAGTGTCAACGGCCAGTGGGTGGTCCACGGAGTGACCAGCTTTGTGTCTTCCCTTGGCTGCAACACCTACCAGAAACCCACCGTCTTTACCCGTGCTTCTGCTTACATCAGCTGGATGAACGGCGTTAGTATTTGATAACTCAAGAATTGCATAGATTGTAATGGTTTGTGTTTGAACATCGCAACTGATCATTTATATTTGCTTTTGCAGATCATGGGTTAAGAAGAGAAGCAATATCTGTGGAAAAAAGAGGACATTCTGGATTCTTTTCTCACGTCACCAAATTAAAAATCATGAAAATGGCATCTAAATTGCTTTGTCATGTTTGGTCAAAGTTTTATGATGAAAAATAAATTAATAATCTGATTTATGACTGAAAGAAAAAAAAATCAGATATATCTAATGAATTAAAGATTTAAACATTTAAGAGTAATCATTTTATTTTAAAGGCAATCTGTGAAAGGATTAGCAGTGAACCAAAATCTCTGCAAAACCTTGATGTTAAGTAATTTCAGACCACTTTGTATATAATAATACAAGTGACAAGCACAAAAAAGCTAAAAATAAAAAAAAAATAAAAAAAGAGAGAGACGTGACAAATTAGCAAATTAATATACTGATAAAATGCATCTCATCTACAAACATTTGTTACAGTATTGGATACAGTTACACGACATGCAGCAAATACTGACTGTAAGGTTATCTCGTTTCCCAGAGATGACACAGTTCCAGACCCCAACTATTTTTATGACTTAAGTGTACTTTAAATTTCTGCTTGCCAGCCCTAGTTTTTTCCCCAACAGTTATTCAGGCTTCTCTAAAATCCTCTCACATTTTACTGATAAAATGATAGAAAATAAACAAATACATTAATAAGTCCTGTTTTTTGGATGTTGTATTGTCTGTTCAGCAGGCTGGCTATGCACTTTCTTTTAACCTTTCAGGAACTGATGTTTACAAGAGGTCCCTCTCGATGCAAATAAAGTCCTGATCAAAATCTTTTTAAGTTTAGTCTCATGCTGCCACAGAGCCACCTGGTAACTGAAAACTGAACCACTAGTGGTGTATAGGCAAACTGCTATACACCACTATGAGGATTGATAAGGAACTGTTATCAATAATAACACTATTGCAGCAGTATTACGGTAATTTTACATTTTCCTTAAATATTTTACTTGACACATTTTGGCAAAGTAAAATATAATAGCTTACACCCTTGATATGTTTGCTAAAGTATGGATAGTTCAATTACATTTATTTAGTCAGGATTTTTTGATTTGGTGCTTAGTTCAAGTTTAACAATGAGCTTCCACAAGTTCACATAGGTTTCACAAATGTGCTGGCACGCTACCATTCTGCTTTAAAGCTATTACACCATGCCCTCGATTGTATCCAGTTTCCGGGGATGTTCAGCCTCACCATGTTGCATTTCCGGCTGTTTCCAGTCTTGCTGGTATTCTCTTAGCATCTTCACAACTTCTTCATGTCCAAACTGCATGGCGTCATCAACTGGAAGGTTCCCCCACCTGCAGTGAAATTTAACAAATTATCTCGGAGAATGTTGCCAATTCAGACACAGATGGCATGTTTAAATGCTTGATAGCCTTCATAAGGAGGCAAAAGAAGAAGTAATTATTCAAACCTGTCTTGAACAAATGGATCAACTTTGCAGGTATCAATGAGGAACTTTACAACATCTACGTGACCTGAGAACAAAAAGGTAGAAATAATTACACTTTCAGATTACAGCCAATCAAGTCATTTTTAAAAAGTTCAGAATGGGCCTTTTTTTATTTGAGAAAAAAAATAATTTTGCATAAGTTTTCTATTGTATTTAAAAGTATGATGAGACTACATATGGAAACTGACGTACAGTGACTCAGGGAAAAAGAAAACACAAAGAAGCAGGTACAGTGAACCCAGAACGTATTCACAATAATTCAGGTTTTTATTTTTTTAAACATATTTTTTCCTTTATTTCTAGTATTTTTTATGATCATAGTTTACAGAAAACTTCAAATTCAATATCTTGGAAAATTTCATAAGATAAATTGCAAAAAGGTATTTTAAACAGAAATGTTAGACTTCTGAAAAAATGTCTGTGGAATGAGTACTTGGTTTGACACTGGCAAAGACAGATAGGTTGAGGGATACCAGACAGCTGAACATTTCACTTCCAAAAATAACTAATGAGATGAGAGGTGATGGAGAAGCTCACCCTCTGCTGCAGCAATGTGTAGCGCTGTTCTGGAGTCGTAGTCTTTCAGATCCATGTCCACAGTTGAAAGGGCAAATCTGAAACATAAGTCATTTTGACTGTTCACTCGTTATTTTTGACTACCAATAAATATTAAGAATAATTTAAGAGTATATAAACATGAGAATAAATGTCTGATCTACAACGTTATTGGGTTATTATGAATATCAGAAGGAAAATTGTTCTGGATCACTCCAATACAAAAAGTGTATTTGATGTTTTCTGAAAGATTTCAAAGATCACAGTTTGGTTTGTGTTCATAAAGTTATAAAGGCAAACATATTTTATTCTTTTTAAAGAATATTAGCACTTACTGCAGGGGGAGAGGTTATTTTTTTACTTTGTTATTGTACTGACCTGTAATGATTACCATGCACATCAAAGCACAAAATAATATGATGAGGTTAATCAAGAGGTCTTCAAAATAAGTTCAACTATAAGCTTTGTGTACCTTCTCAGTGCTGACACATCCCCACTGAAGGCAGCAAACATTAAGTTGAAAACAGACTTGTTCTGAAAATACATAAAAGTCGCATAAACATAAAGTGATGTATCTAAACATAGAAATTACACACAGAGCAAAAGCAGCCTACCCTTTCATCTCCATCCTGCTGGCGGGGGTCTTTCTTCTTTACAAAGTGCCTCAGGTTGTCGTAATTGTGAAAATTGAACTGTGAAACCAGCTCCTACAGATACAGAACAGAACAAGATTTTTTTATAGTCTTCAGGTCTAAAAGCTTGAGATTCCCCTATATTATTCATCTTAGCCTTTGTGACAATTTTTTATGATAAACAATAAAGAAAGTCTTGAGTTATGGTCCCATTTATGTCTTATCAATTCAACCTTTAACCAAAGTGTGTCTTCAAAGTGATAGCATATCTTAAAATTGCTCAAAGTTAACCCTGTACTCTGCAATCATTCTAAGCTCAGGCAGAAATGAGGAAGATCATAGTTGGACCTTCATGTTCTTGATAATGACATAAGACTTTTGCACAAGAAGGGTTGTGTGGATTTAGCACATGTAAATTCAGCAACAGAAAATGTAAATTTTTTTGCCACAAACCAACCTAATACTTAATTTGCCAAACAACCACATTCTAACCCATCCAATCTAGAACAACATGATAACAATCACATTGTTCAGCGCATACACAAGCATGGTTGACACTGCTACAACATTCCTCCTGGCAGTGTATTTCTGCAGCTAGCAGCAAGACCACAGGGAGGAAGCAGAGGAGTTTATATGTTTATATATATTAAACAAACATTGTTGTACTTGCCTGACAGAAGTGTATTCCCCGAACACTGTTCCCAACTCTGTCCAAAGGTGGGGACCAACACATCACTCCCATTACATTAGGGATCACCAGGAGTATAGCACCAGACACTCCGGATTTTACCGGTAAGCCCACCTGGAAGAGGAGATCATGAATGGTTCAGCTGAACACCCATACATACTTTTAGCTATTCTGTGTTAAGTCATACTAACATGAAAAGCCATCTGGCCAGAGAAGTCGTACATGCCACAGGAGTGCATGAGGCTCAACGTGTTTCTCACCGCCTCTGCACTCAAGACTCGCTCGCCTGTGGTTGGACAGATCCCTCCATTAGCCAGAGTAGCAGCCATGACACTTCCTGATTCACAGGACACCTCAATGGAACAAAGCTGGAGGGAAAAGAGTCATTTAAGTCACAAATGATTCAACCTAAATAATTTCTATTTCAGTTCAACTCAATCTTAGAGGAAGACTCACCACCTTTTTGATGAAGACAAAAAGTCTTACCTGGAAGTAAAAATCGAGGGCATCAATCATATCAGCTCCTGGAGGAAAACACTGGTGAATAAAACATAAAAATCAGAGCTTGACATTGTAATTCTGCATAGCTTGTACAAATTGAAAGAAAAATATCACCAAACCAAATGCAGAAGAAAATACACTTAATATGTTTTAGCAGACCTTCTTCTCTTTCATGTAGTAACCAATGGCAAAATTTCTGTCACCAGTTTCCTTTTCTGACTGAAACCTGAGAAAGACAAACTGCCGGGGTCAATAATGGCTTATCAATAATGCATTTAAGAACTGAAAACATAATGTATGTAACAGAATAACTATTGGACTATGCACACAAAGAGTCAAAACGTTTAGGTATGATGAACTCACGTGGCATTGCTAAATCCAACATATTCTTGGCCGGCCATCTTTTTCACAAACTCCATAACCTGGGAAACAAAAAAGTTATAATTTCTTCACATTAATACAACTATGAAAAACTAAATATTTGTGCCATAATTTTAAACTGATGGTTTCATAAGAAAGGGAAATTCAAGGCACATTACTCACATAGTCAAACTTTTCTGCCTTATTTGAGAGAGGCTGGAAATGAAGAAAAACTTTGATTGTAACAGTCAGTTTATTTAAAACCTGCTACACATTATACATCATGAGCAGCTTTATGAATATATTACTAATGGCATAATGTACTGCCCTGCTAAAAGTTGGTGCAATAAAAGACACATAAGCAGCAATAGCTCAACTTTGGGTAATAGTTCAAACAGATATGGAGTTAGGAAAACTGCTCCATTTTAGATTTTCTGTTTTATATATGTAAAATTAATCTTCAAGACATCAACAAGAATCATCTATATTCAGAGAGTATATTTAGAAAATTATTTTAAAAATCTCATTGACACTGCAGCTGACTCAACTACCTGCAGGGTATAATCATTGCTTTTTGCTATTATTCAAATGTGTCCAGAGCAAATGTAATGATTCCAAGATATTAATTTCAAATACGGTACTTATTTGGAAAATGCCACTGGTTAAGTAACCATTGCTATTTTTGTGTCTCTAAAGCAGCAATAACACCAACTTCCCATGCTTCTGTAAATGATTTTTACTAGAAACAATTTTGTTTGTTGTTTGCACATGACCTAAATGTGACTAGTAAAGTCAACCTGTTCACCTTGATAAGAGAGCTTATCAAAATGGCTCCAGCATTCACCATGGGGTTGTGAGGCTTATCTAGATGAGAGTAAAATGAGATAAACACAAAGTTAAATAAGAGTTCTGAACAACAACTGGAAAAATATAGATTAATTAATGCTTAAATTTAAACCATGTACATGTACAGCATTACCATAAACTGACAGAGTGATGAAGGTTTTAGTTGTGAAACAAGGTGGTGATGACCTCTTATGCATACCTTCCTCATCAAGAGAAAGAACATTGAACTTGAGTCCGCTGGGCTCCATGCCGACATAGTTGTGAACCTTCTCTGTTCCAGATTCATGGACAGCGATGGCATACTGCAAGGGCTTCACACATGACTGCAGACAGAAGGGCTGCTTTGTGTCACCAACAGAGTGCCTGAAGAAAGAAAATGGAAAACACTCTCAAATATAGTTATTATAAATAAAAATATTTACCATAACTAACTGAGGGCATTTTTGAAGCTTTTTCTGGAGTTTTTGATTGCATTAAACCTATGAATGCTTGTGTGCTGATGGTACTTTGGTATGCAATGTCTGGGTCATCATCTTTACAAATATTTCCATTGCCTTTGATAATATGTTTTCTCAACACCTCAATTCTGGCCATATAAATGTTCAACATGTACCTTACGCTCAGTGATATTTAGTAATAGGTCTAGTATAAGTACTAAATGGTCAGGAAAAGTAATTGTAAGTCCTACCTCTGCCCATCAACTGTACATAAAGAAACACCCCATAATTCTGGACTGAACTTGGCCAGTTGAGGGATGTAGTCAGCAACCTGAAGCCACAGTTTAAAACAGAAAAGCAGAACATGAAAGATGTAGCAGCTTTTAATGTAAAAATCTCAGTTGACAAATTTTAAGAAAGTGAAGATAAACATGCTAAATAACGGTTTAGCATGGTTATTTAGCATGTTAAATGGTAAATAATGGTATCTTCCCATGCACTCACGGGAAGTTTTGAATTTGAGATTTCAAACATCAACACTGAAGTCAGATTTTGATTAAATAAAAAGTCAAGCAACATAAAATTACCTTCCCATCACTTTGTTCTTGTACTGTCTTGTAGATTTCATTGATTTTCTCTGCAAACACATCAAACTCAGGGATGACAAATTTTTTTCGGAAGGCCTGGATCAGCAGAACGATGTTGCCACCGACACATCTGAAAATGAAACATAACAAAGACAATAATGGCTAAAATTAAAATTAACTTCAATATTATATTTTCTAAATATGTCAAGGCATAACATACAAAACATATAACAAGCACTGAACATTATGACAATCTCTTGTTTAGTTAATTTAATATATTTTACAGAACAAACTAAAACGAACAATTTCAGCCTCGGGCAGGGTGGCAAACAAATGCACTTCAGTGAAGTAGGACAAAGAATGAGCGGTGCAAATAACATATTAGATCACATGGAATACATTTATTTATGGTACATTTCTCATAAAATTTTGGGGTACTTAAAAATACAACAAGAGAAGTTAGCAGAAAGGTAATTATGCAGCATTACACAGACCACAAACTTTGTATTAAAATGGAATATTGGATTATTGTTTGAAGGTCAGACTAATAATAGCTTGGTCTCATGGTTTCAGAAGCCTAGTGATGAATGGAAACAAAACACCATGAGGCTCTTAGTGCTGTGATAAAGATACAATTGTGAAGAGCTGTCGAGGATCCTGCATCTATTTTGATGCTTTGAAAGATCATAGGAATTTAAACTGAGGCCCGGCAAAAAACTGGGTGTAGACCTTGTATTTAAAAGTTGGCCAGAGGTCCCAACTCTCATCAGAGCAAATGGAGGTATGACATGAAGTCTGGTGTTGATTAATGTCTTAAAAATACAACAGTACTTGAATTGTGCTGATGAAGCCTGCTGAACAAATTTCAAAGACAATGTTAAGAAATCCACCTGTTATGTTTTTTCTGAGATACACCAATAATGTTCATGGGTCAATTTGACCCCGGGAGTGTTTAACCCTGCAATAGTGTCAGAAACCAAAAAATTCCTCCAAAACATTTTTGTATCTGATTATTAACTCCACTACTACCCATTTCAATCAATATTTGTGAAGTGATGTTTTATTTCTCAGAAATTAAGGATGAGCAACACACTCATTTACTCATTTGGACATAAAAAATGGAATTTAAATTTTTTATGTCCACTGAAAAAAACCTAGACACAAAAAAACAATAATTTCCTTGAAATTGATCTTTGGTCATTTTTTTATATTACGTTTTGATTTGTTTCTCAATGGGTGATCTTTATAATTGAACTTGAGACACACATACAGTACTGTTCAGGGTCAAATTGATCTGCTGATTAAAATCAAGATAAATGAGTCATGCAGAGAGAATTTATGTTTCCCTCCACTTCTACTGAATGTCCACTCAGTGTGGGTGAAGTTTGTCCGTGAGAACAGAAAAGATTCCCGTCAAAAGTTGTATGAACGCCTGCTTTCTCGCAGTTTCCTAGTGAAGTAAAGAGAATAGTGAGAAAGTGGGCTTGTGTGTGTCCACAAGTACATGTTTGTGTGTGGTGGGGTGTGTTTGTTGGTGTGTTGGTGAAATATGGTTCATAGATGCAAGGAAACATGTAGAATTGGAAAATTTTTTAAATCTTTTTTTGCACTTCAACTTGACTGCTGGGTCAAATTGACCCAAACAGTATCTATGGAAAAAGAACATGAGGGGAGGGGTTACAAATGTGTAAAATGAATACATTTTTAATTTATATGTAAAGTGCACCTATTAAGACAAATAGAAAAAGTTTCATGCAAAAAAAAACATACTTCCAACTATTTAAAAAAAAAAAAAACAACAACTTTAAAACAGGTCAATTTGACCTGCAACATAACAGGAGGGTTAAGAAAACTTCTCAATATAATTACAACTGGACTACTGTAGCTTAAGTGGTAGAGCAGTTTGACTGTCTGATCACTGACTTTTCCTGTCCTTGTGAATTAGATTACATTTTGTATGCTGCATTGGTGCACTCTACTTAGCATGATCTGGGAATGTATCTAATTCTGCTTTCAGGTTTGAGATGAAAATTCTGTAGAATATTAAATGCTAATACTATTTTACCTGTGGAAAAGGTCTTTGTCCATCATCACCTCACCAACAGAGTCCGTCATAGCCCTTCGAAGCTTCTCCATGCACTCTCTGAGCCGAGGGTCTGAGGGCTGAAGGCCAGTTTTTTTCAGGGCCTGCAAACATAAAATCGGATTCAACCTCATCATCTCTCCAGATGCAATGTAAAACCCATATAATAGTATTTGTGTAATAAATTTTACCTGTTTCTAAAAGGCATATGGAATCAATGAATGCTTAATATGCAAAAAAAGAAGCTATATTTACAGCATTAAAGTATGAAATGGGCACTTGGTCTCTCCCTTTGGTGATGGTGTAGAAAAGCATGTTTTCCACTCCAGAACTGGGAGATGTGGAATGCATGTTCCTGAAATGAAATGTAAAGACTATAAGACAAAATATTCATATTGTCATATTTTCATTACTCAAAAGAAAAGAACCTTCACTGTCCTTTATAATCATATTATTACAATAAAATTTGGAAATATTATTAGCTGTTTTGTGCTTTGTAATAAATAAAGTGACAAAGATGTAATTTATATATAACATAACCAGTATTAAATATAGTTATGGTTTTTCCTTTTTTGGACTAAAATGAATAACATAAGATCTTGAGAGCCTCGTTTATCCTAATATTCCCAAATTGAAGTAATATAATAATTTATATTTTTACTTTCAGCTGAGACGTACTATATAATTTTAAGATTCTTCTTTATTCAGCAATTGATACATTTCATTTGGTATAATAAATGAACCATAGCCTTCGACTCACTGTCAGGTTATTTACCAACTGATAAAAAGTTAATATATAACCAACAAGTAGCAAACAGGGGTACTTACATTTTATTGAAATAATCCGCGTGGGTGTAAGTTCGTCGCTGAAATGTAGTTGTTGAATTTCTGACCAAACAACATGCTGGATGTATGGAGAGAAAATTCCTCATCGTATTTGTATTTTCGGAAATAACTTGTAGAAGTTCGGACAGTCGCAGTGCTTTGAGGCAGTGCATGGTTAAACGACAGCAACAAACGTGGAGTTCTTAAGAGCAGCCTAAAACTCCAGTTGATAAGTCAAAGTCAGCCTGTCCAGCGGGGGTCACTGATTTCCCGATTTCAGGAACGCAAACGCTGTGCTGCTTTCAGGTTGTGTCGGGATTTTTGCAAGTCTGGCATTTGATAGTTAATTTTTCAGGATGTAGGTTACAAACAAATCATCTGGTGTTTATCACACAGCTAGTTATATTTGTTTGAGCTTGTAGCTGAACAGAAATATAAACCTGTAAATAAAAATGATCGAACAAGTTGAGTAATTATCTAAATTTATTTACTTTTCATTTAGAAACGTTTAATTTTTTTTATTTCTTTCTTTATGATGTTCCTAAAAAAAGGTCAAACATCACGAGTAGTCATAAATGGGATTTTAGTGGAGCTCAATAAAAAATAATTCCTAATTGAATTTGGCTTTGTTGTTCTTTCATTAATGGGTGTCTGTGAACAAAGTATTTAGTAGTATTAATGTAGCATTTAGAGATTTAATGCAATTTTCATTTAGCTGTTTTGTTTGCCAAATACACTTGTTGATGTGGC
Organism: Gambusia affinis; assembly: GCF_019740435.1. Taxonomy (NCBI): domain Eukaryota; kingdom Metazoa; phylum Chordata; class Actinopteri; order Cyprinodontiformes; family Poeciliidae; genus Gambusia; species Gambusia affinis. The sequence goes on along the minus strand of NC_057874.1, from coordinate 22,979,958 downwards.
TTGATCAAACGAGATCTTAAAATTAAGAAATTGCTTTGTGTCATAATTGTGTACAAGTTGAGACCAATGTTGGGAACCGGGGTTTTGGTTTCTTTGTGGGATTTTTCTGTTGGCCTATGGCAAGCCACTAGATGTTGACCAGAGGCTGCACACTTTGGAGGGCGTGCCCGCTGACTCCGTCGGTGCATCTGTGATTTAGCACTCAATCATCCCGGAGTATATGAGGTGCAGGTTGCCAGCACTTCAATCCCATAGTGTTTGCCAGTTATGATACTCTGCGCCCCTCCGAGCTAGCTCTCTGTGTTTCTCTGAAATTACTTCTAGTAATAAATCCTTGTTGCCTTTCTCTCGCTCAGACGTTTCCTTGTGACGCCTTGAAAATTCTTCTGTGAAGCCCGAGTCCTGGCTTTCGGGATTTCTCCCCTCGTGAAGCCGTGGATTGTTACCTACTGATTGCCCGAGTCCCTTCTTCGCCTCTACAGATCTTCAATAAACCGTTCAGTCAAATTTTAACAAGGTTTAGCAGCCATCACAACAATGCAGATTATTGTAATACAGTATGCAGACAGTGTTTATTATTGATATGTGTTACTGATTCAAAGCTGAGCTTGTTAAGGTTTCTCTGGAGTTAATATAATTTTATTCAGGCTGTGATTGCTGAACGTACTGGTACCCATACCTGCAAAATAACAAATTTAATAGAAATAACCTTAGACAAAAAAAGCAATAAGTACTATTTTCTCTTTAAAGCATTAGGGTTAGACCAGTCTTACTTGACAAATTCCACAAATATACAAACTTGTATGGATATACTACTGTACAGTACAAAATGCATACAAGCACAATCTGATTATTAAATGGACAGCAGCATTATAGACAGCAGACTCTACTGCATCAGACACAATGACACAACAAAGCTAAAAATTCTGAAGGCATCCTTCAAGTATTGATGAATTACACACTCTTGGTAGGTCGAGGCAGCACCAGCTTTAGTCCAATATCAACCACAAAGGAAGGCATGTAAGAGAGAGGGATCCAGAGAAGCTTAGCATCCCAGCCGGCGCTGTACCTGGTACGTGGGTGAGCCGCAGTCAGAGCGTGCTCCATGCAGCTAGTCACCTTGGTGAGGTCTGAGTCACACACAGCATTCATGATCAAACGCTGGATCTTGATGTCTGAAAAAAAAAAACAGTCAAATGAAGAATAACTTTCTCCTTTTTCATTACTAGTGTTGCCCCAAACTTGTGCCGCTCTAGGCATCCACACAAACAGACACTGAACAGACACATACAATTTTAGCACACATTGCTAAAGACAGCTCAAAGCATAAAGCTTCCTTCCTCTGTAAGTATTCTTATACTTACAGTTATCCAGATACTTCTCTCCATAGCTTGCTTTTACTTCAGGGTTGAGCTGATTCCAGAGACGGTGCAGCTCCCTCTCAATGGGATCAAGGTTGGTAACTGCTGTTTTGAAAAACCCTGGCTCAATGATGCACACTTTAATTCCAAAGTAATTTATATCTCTCCTGGAAATGGAAACCATACAGGCTAGTAAAATATAATGCAGTTTTACATGCTTCAAGTTCATTTAAAGGTTTGCAAATAACCCTACCCCCTTTTTACCATTGAACTTTTAGTTTTGTGCTTTGATCATGATTGATCAATGGGAATTGACAGATCCTTTAAACTTTTTTCTAACACTTACATTTTTCATAGCATAAAATGCATTCATTACTGTAATCAATCTTATACATTCCTCATTCAGGGTTGTACATTCGAGAGAGCTACTAATACAAGCCAAAAACAAAAGAGGGAACGTAAGGTTTCTAGTTTCAAAATGTTCTTCTCACAGGTTACATAAAAAAATTAGTTATATAAATACTACTGGAAAATTAACATTTTCTATCATCTAATAATTGGTAGACTTTATAACCATCAATGCTCTCACTCAATAAGTGTTTACATTTCTGCTGTTATTTGCATGTACCAGCTTACATTTCCACAGGGTTATTTCTTGCAAATACTCTGTTGCTGTTTTACATGAACAGATACAGTCATCTTGTACATTTTTACTCAGCCGCACATTTCTTTTAATCTGACTGGGCTATTTTTAATAACTGTACAGCATTCTAATTTATTATATATTGCAAATTCACCCTTGCTGTCCCTTATTTTTATTTTTCTATTGTACTTTTTTTATTTTTTGCCTCACCTTGAAAATCAATACTTCCCTTTACTTTTGACTTGCTGCAGTACACCTGAATTTCCCGATTGTGGAACAATAAAGGCTGTTTTTTTTTTCTATTCTATTATCAGTTTTACCTCAGGCAGTCAGAGAAACTCTCCACTGCAAACTTGGAGATGCAGTACCCGCCACCATTTGCAGCCACCCTGCCGAGGACAGATGCCACATTTACAATACGTCCACGGGCCTTCTTAATGAGGGGCAGGAAGGTCATCGTCATGGCAATGACTCCATTCATGTTCACTTTCAGTGTGCTGTGAAAATCCTCCACTCGCATCCACTCTGAAGGACCCATGGGTAAGGAACGTCCAGCATTGTTCACAATACCCCAAAGTCCTACAAAGAAAACAAAATTGAAAAGTTACAATTTCAAAACTGATTTCTCATATATTTATTGCGTGATTTAATCTTACCTCTATCGCCAACCTCCTTCTTGGTCCACTCCATAGCTGCCTGGATGCTGCTCTGACTGGTCACATCCAGCAGGACCGTCTTAAGGTGAGGCCCTGTTACTCTTTTCAGATCATCAGCTCCCTTCTCTGTGAGACAGCCAGCCAGAACTCGAAAACCTCTACGGTCGAGCTTCTTACACAGAAGGTTGCCAAACCCCGTGTCACATCCAGTCACGAAGACATACTTGTCAGAAAGGTTCTCTATCTCCAGGCTGTCTCTGTACAGCCACACCAGAATCCACAACAAAGCAAAGGAAGCTGCAATGTAGTACAAGGCATTTTCTCTAAAAAAAAAAAAAAAAAGACATAACATCATGAAATTATATCTTAATTTGTAATTTGCTCTTAGAACTAAATCTGAACCGTAAAAAAAATGTCTTGTGTTGTAATTTCTTACCCTAAAAGTTCATATATATACTGTGTATTCATGTTGCCTTCAGGAGTTTGTTTTTGGTCTCGAAACTGGTCAAAAAACATTCTGCAAAAATGTTTAAAAAGTAATTAAAACATAAATACAATGATAACCATTTGAAATCCAATTTAACAGTATCCTTAAAGGATTGGATTGAAGTGGAACATTTTTGAGAGCCACTGAACATAAGCAGTATGTTTACTAAGACCTGTTTTTAGTGCAGGACCATTTCTGTTGGTGTGGGCACATGAGGAATCTTTGTTTAATACTCTTACAGAAGAAAGAAAGGAATTTGCAATGGAGTGAGACAGAAGCAGGGGATTATTTTATTTTTAGGTATAATTTCAATCTTTGTGATGGAGCTGCTTGGTTTATGGCAAAAAGCCAATTAATTTGTAGGCTAATCAGTTTGTAATACAACAACAAAAGAACTTATGTATCTATGAAAAATACAAGAGCAATTAAACAGTGAATAAGTACAATGACCACAAAGGAAATGTAACAATTTGTTAATACAATTCATTCAATTCAGAAGTTTTTTTTTTTTATTATAATTTTTTTTATTCAGCCTCAGGGAAATGTATTATTGTCAACATTTCCAAGAATTTAAATCAAATTTAAGCTGTTTTCATGGGCATATTATTTCAAACAACTCTATCCTCTTACCTATTTTATCCTGCAAGGATAAAATAGGTAAGAGGTATTTACTGGACAGTATTTAGCGGTTTTTCAAGGTAGGTGAAAAAAAGAAAGCACCTCTCTCTGGGTATCTAAAGTTCTAGTCTATTCTTTTCTATTCTATTCTATTCAAAGACTGTTTTCGATATCATGCATTAAATGTACTTTGTGATCTTTAGGCGACTTCAGTTCACAACATGCATATGAAATAACAAGCATTTAATAATTTACTGCATTAATTCAGATTTGAGAGAATCAAAATAATTACAAAACTCTAAACCTACCTTATTCTCTTATTGGTCAATGATGGATCTCCACAGTCAGCCCCCTTCACTTTCCCTTTCTGTATATTCTTCTGATTCAGCTCAGAGGGGCTGGTCAGAGCGAAGCTTTATCCTTGAGGCTTATCCGTTAAGACATGCTCACTATTAGTAATCCTCAATCCGTAACTATTGCAATTGTTTTAAGGAAAAATGTGAGGGGAACAGGGCAGGAAAACTAAGCCTCAAAGAATTTTTTTGCATGTACACCAAAGTATCAGAACAATGTTTTTTAGTTTAGAACACAAAACCTAGAGCTTAGTTGTTCTCACACTTGGGTTTGAAAGTTTTAGGATTATATAAAAATTTATGACAAATCCACTTGTCAGAGTATTTAGTTTCAGGAGATCATTCAGTTCACCTACTTTAGAAACAGTTAAATGTACACTGTATAGCTTGAAATGATTGGTGTTTTTTTTTCCTCCTCCAGGGTGTCTTTTTTGTGATCTTTAGTGTCCCTTATATGAAAGTAGGCTGACAGGAAAGGGGGAAAGACATGCAGTAAATGTCACCAGGTCCAGGAATCGAACCTGCGACGGCCGCATTGAGGACTCAAGGCCTCCAAACGTGGGACGCACTATCCCCTAAGCCACCACAGCACACCCATGATTGGTGTTTCTAACATAAAAGACTGAGAAGAAAACAGTCACAAATGCGCAATAATGCAAATCCATTTAATAAGAGAAAAAACATCAGCAATAGCCTGGTTGTGTAACTCTGGGCACTTTCGCACTAATACCATGTAAATTCCCTTTTGATTCAAAAACATTACTCAATATTCTTTAGGTATTAACTACGTGTCGGAAGTGAGAACATCTGATGTTCACAGTCCTCTTGAGGAGAACTCAAAGATTTGCTTCCAGATATGGTTTTGAACAAAAGTTTGATTTGGATATATTCTTCCACTCATTGTGATGCTGAAAAATAAAATCAGCATTAAAGGTGAAGATGTCTTCTTCATCATTGAAGAAGACATCTAAGGTTTTGGCAAAAAGATTACTGTAATTTAGAACTATTCATAAGCTCAGTTTGACAAAAACAGTTCAATTTCTAGAAACACCAAATCATGATGCGACCACCATGTCTTCCTTTGGTGTGCTCTTTTTTAGAGATCTGTAGGGTTTTGCCTTGATGCCAACAACTCTTGGTATTGATTCCCAAAAACATAATGTTCATCACACCATTACACATTCACAAGACAAACTGTGAGAACATTTTTCCCAGGTCTGCATGCTTTCTTGGGTAGAAAAAAATCTTCTGTCTTGCCACCTCAGTCTAACACTGTAGATTATTGTCACCAATAGAAGAAAAATAGCAGGAACAAACAATCCTGTAGTACTTACTTTATGTTTGGAATTACGGTAATTTTGAAAAATAAATCTTTATTCTTTGTAACATTTCTGCAAATTGTGGCTTTAGCAAAATGATAGAAATGAGCAAACTTGGAAGACCAGGGTTTAACTGCAACAGAATTGTTTTTGAATTGTTTTGCATAGCATGTCACATTAAAGGTTTTAAATCATTGTAACTTTTTTTCCATAAAAAATTGAAAGGGTGGTTATTAAAATTTATTGGGTGAGTGGTCCCAAAATTATAAAACAACAAACTAAGAAGTTGGACTACGAGTGTGGTAAATAATTATTTCCTCACTATTTCAGTCTCTGGAAAAACTTGGTTTATATCTACTTCTACATTTATAATATCATTCAAATCTGATGATATTTGGATATCAAAAACTACTGTTTGTGAAAGATGTTTTATTTTTGTTTCTAAAAAATAATTAAACAATGACTTGCTTGGCAGACAAATCAAACCTTACAATTTGTTTAGTGAAAAAGATATAGAACTGTAAAATTAAGACAAAGACATGAAGGCTTGTACTTGTGTGCTGGATTAAAAGTCTTAATTAGTTTCCAACTAGTGTTGTAACTACATGAGTGTACACTGAACCCGGTTGTTCTAGGACATGACTTTTACGTCACACATTCCACTGATTATCCAGTCATTGTAGTTTGTGGTTCCCATGAGTTTCTGTTACAAAACTTTGTAGAGAAACATCTAGGCTCTTTCCAGTGTTTCACTTTTGTAACAAACACATAACCGTCAGTTAAGAGATTAAAATCCCAACTCTTCCCACCATTTAGCTTTATTCTTTTTATTTTTCCTTCATTTACTTATTGATGGCAGGAGAGAAGAATGAAAATACAACTTTAGCTCTCATTTTTTGTTTGTTTATTGTTATTTACGATGACTGTCCATTTATCATAACTTGTTCAATTATAAAAATAAAATAAAACAATTAATTTTGTCAAGGTACACATTTGCAAATTACCTTTACAACAACTGATATTCAATCTTCACTCATATCAGATGTGCATACAGGCGAGATGAGGTGCACATGTAAATATATCATTAATTCTTTTAAACAGATATTTTAAAGAACAACTTACCAGAAGTTGTGTGTGGTCAAACCTTCTCCCTATTAAATACTTTAATTTTCTATCCCTCCAAAAAAAAAAAAAAACTTACACAGAAAAAGAAAATATCCTAATAAAATGTATTATTGAGCATCATTTTGTGCTCACGCTTTCCAGTTTTGGAGCTAAAAACAAAACTTCACCAGTGAAACGCATCTGAACTGCATCATCTAATGCAACAGACAAATATTTGTCAGTAAAATGTCAATCTCACTCCACTCAGAGGGGTGCATTCATGTATATATTTATATTTATGAACAAATGTACTGTAAAAACACATGATGATGCTTATGAGCAAGTAGATTGAAGCTGCCCCTTGTGTACGTACTCCAGAGCTGTGGCGATTGTTCTCATGTCCATCTCGATGCTGCGGGCCCAGTTTTCAACATCTCCAATTTCCTGTTTGAGAGAGAAGAAAGTTAACAAGAACAAAAAAAGTTGCCACCAAAAAAATAAAAAAAGATCAGTAAACCCTGGGATAATTGAAAAGTTTGATATTCACCAACTTTTAATTAAAAAGTTGGAGAACCTTTGGCTTAGATAGTCCAGCATATTTAATTTATAAAGAGCAGGCATTCAGTGTAAGGCTAAATGTGCTAATGGCAGAATAATAATGAAATAAACATCTGGCAGTATAACTTACTTTTAATGCCTGATTGAATCCCTCCACCATGCTGATCCACTGAGCTGTTTGCTTGGAGAATTGGTTCGCCTGCACTTGGAGTGTCTTAACTTCATGGTCCAGTTTACGTTGGTTTACATATGCTTGAGCAACACTGAAGAGAAAAAAGGCAAAATACTGAGCTTACTAGCTTTGTGCCTATCAGCTACCCACTGAGTCATTGACAGGGAAATGACAGTGGCTTAGCGATGATTACTTGGCTACTTTAGCTCCAACCATGATCCAAAAAAACGTTATCTTTTTCATTAAGAACTAATGCAACAACAGCCATTAAATCCTGCTCTCATTCTATAAGCTGATTGTCTTGGTTTGTTCACATCTTTCACAACAGTAACAGCTATTTTTGTTTGAACTGTATGTGTGATCAATTATTTCAAGTCAAAAACTGAAACTGGCTCATGAAAGACTGTCAGCAGAGTACAGTACTATGAGTACTGTAAAAATCTAAAACAATCCTTGAATCTAAGCAAGTTGTTATTGTTTTGTAAGAGTGTTGTTTACTGACTTGTCAAAATTACCGACTAGCCAAAATTAACAAACTATGAAAATACATTTAAAATAACATATAAACGTAATTAATGTTGACGTTCCTTACTCATATTGGTCATTGAAATGTCTTTGTTCGAGTCAAATACATTCTTATCATCAACATATACAGTGTCAAAAGGACAGGGATGAGTTAATAAACCCCAATTATAGGAATGCAAAGTTGTTTAAAGCTACAATCATTACTGTCTTTAAGACATGAGGTAATTTTTCCTACCCAACATTCAGGTGATCTACCAGGGCTTCAGTTAGACAGGTGGCAGCAGCGATCGCTTCACGTCTGCGTTTCTCTGTGAAACAAACAACAAAACATACAATAAACATTGAAGACTGTACATTTACGAGATTTGTTTTTAGCATGTCCTAGCATCGCAGCTATCCATCTTTCCTTACCCTGCAGCTCCTTCCGCTCATTTTGCTTCGCTTGATGCTCCTTCAGAAGGCGAGACAACATATCGCTTGAGCAAAAGTTAGGGTTATTATTTGCTAAAGCCAACTCATTTAACGATTGTTATTTTTTAAAGGGAAGGTAAAACCAAGGGCTCAGAACGAGACTATGTAGCTTATCACGAGATGTCACTCAGATGTCTCACGTGAGTGTTTCCTTATACAATTATGCAGAGTCTTACTTGTAATGCCTTATTATTTTGGTTTATTAAATTACATTAATGAAGAGTTGTTTTTATAAGCATGCTTAAAATTAAACTGCAATTCCTATTTAGTATTATTTGTTTAAAAAATGTGTGAAATGACGACATCAACTTCGTATCGTGATTACCTTCAAAGTAAAAGCGTTCATGAATACAATTAAGTTTTTTACTTGCATGTAAGAACGAAACAAGATAAGTATTAGACTGTCAAAAAGAAAGATAACAGGATATCAAGTTAACTTTTCAATTAATGTACGTACAATTGGTTTCGGTCGAAATTTTATTTATTTATTTATTTATTTATTTATTTATTTATTTGTTTGTGTATATTTTATGTAGCAATACGCTATTTTGTTCTGAAAGGCATTAACCGGAAATGAGGAATTTAGCTAGTGATACAGAAGTCCCTGTTAATGGCTGATATGTAACTGTCAACAATTCTGGGTTTCTTGAGATCGAAGCCCTTTTGCGATCCATTACTGTCTGTTTTTCACAGGTAAAGATATTTGATCTGGTTTGATTTAAAAGTTGTTTAATGAACAATCGGAGTAGCTTGAAAGCCCGGATGCTGGTAGCATTTGTAACGAAAGACAGTGCATGGTTAGCTTATTCTCGTTTCGGTCTGAACCTCTAAGCAAAGTTCCTGATGGTGGTTGAACTCACTACGAAACGAGCAGATCGCAAGACATTTATAATTAATCTTGAATATATCTTGAAACCATTTATTCCCTCTCAAGAGTCTGTTATTGTACCATGACAGTTGACTCACGATGGAAAGCAGCTATTAAGACACTGAATTCACCAACAATAAAACGATCGGGTATTTTGTTTATTCTAAAAGAAAATGTACTGCAGTATAAAAGAAGAAATATTAGTGAAGGAAGGCTGAGTCAGACCTAATTAGTTCGACTAGTTGATGGGATTTTCTGTTATGGGACTAGACGAGTTCTAGAAATAGACGAGATTAAACCAAGTCACCTTGTGAGGTGTATTGTGATGCATTTAAAATTAAGACGTTGAAGTAGTTGGCTACAAATTTGCCTGCAGCAAACATCGTATTTTTCTTGTCAATTGTGTATAAACATTTTATGATTTAGGGCTTTATTCCCTCAGTCTAACAAACCTAATCAAGCTGTAGATTATGTGCAATCAGGGTCATGTATTTACACATGTCGTCTCTGCTTCCAGGTTAATTTTTAAAGGCAACTTAGAATCGAATGTTATGGATGAAGCATGAAGGCACAATTACAAATTACAGGTAAGTTATTTCTTTGACAAATTTAAGAGCCACAAACAAACTTGAAGCCAGATATTCACCAACACTCTAAAAGCAAGGTTTTTTTTTCTCTTTGACAATATATCTGACCAAAGATTTGTTGCTTTAGGTTAGTTTGGATTGTTAAAAACTATTATATGGTAAATCAGAAAATATCAAGAAATATTGTTCTTTATATTATTTGATTTAAATTCAGCAGTTTACATATATTAAAATTACTATGACTTAAGCCCACTTGGGAAAGCCCAGACGATGGCTTTGTAATCTTTAATTCAAAACGTCTAAGAAGCTCAATTGAGATAAAAACTATTTGCTACTGTTTAACTAATTAGAGTGTGATCTTATAAGGATTCTAACACTTGGCTGAACATTTTAGTACATGATTATATACCTTTGTTTCATGAGGGCCTATTGGTTGCGGTGTTGGAAAATAAGCAAATGTAAATACTATTAATAATCTAATATTGAGTAGGTATTATGACACAAAATTTAGTCAGGATGTACAGGCTTAATTATACACTGAAAGAACAAACCTTTTACATAATAGATAGTAATAAAATTATTGTGACAGGTGTAAACACTTAAAATAAATCTGCCAGAGGTTGGTACAGTGAAGTGTTTAGTTGAATGTTTGGCGCTCATATGATGATATTCATTTATGATGATGATGATGATGATGATGATGATAATAATACAATGATGTCCTCGTATGTTTTCCAATTACAACCTCTAAATCAATATGACCATATATATACAGAAATTTACTTCCAATCTCTTTATATTTCATGGTTGTGTTCCTCTTTCTAGTGCTTTCAGCTAAGCTAAAGGAAAACAAAAAGAACTGGTTTGGTCCCAGTCCGTATGTTGAGGTAGCTGTGGATGGCCAGTCAAAGAGAACAGAAAAATGCAACAACACCCACAGTCCCAAATGGAAGCAGGCCCTCACTGTGTGAGTACTGTTGTTGTTTGTCACTGTGGCAGAAGTCAGGTTTTTACTAGCCGAAATACTAGAAATCAACTTGGGAATTGTAAATACATTTCTCTCTAATTTAGTTCAAATAAATAATTATTGGATTATGCATAGAATTGATACAAAATAAGAACATATTTTAATGTTTAATGCACACATAATGTGCTTTTTAGACATGTATTTATATAATTGTGAAAACGGAGTCGTGGAATTGTAGTTTTTATTTCATTCTAGCTCTTATAAGTTGAAGATACAATTGTACAATTTGTAGCACATACATTTGTGAGATGAACACTATATGTCTATAGGATGCCCCTTCATAATAAGTAAAAAAAGGGTTTATATTTTTACAATCTATTTTTAAGATATGGGTTTTATAATCCTAATTTGTAAATGTAGAAAATGTGTACTTAGATACCTTGTACTTTAGGATTTCTGTTAAAAAGGATGCTCACTTATGGAACAACTTTAATCATATTATTTTGTTCAAAGTGAAATTACACATATTGTAACACGTGATAAAGTACACACTGGAAATAACAAAATAAGGTTATAGTATAGTAATTTCTTTTATATTTGCATAGTTTCTGTGATCATTTGGGGCCAAAATTAAGACAAATTGATTATTGGCTCATTTATTATTAATTTATCTTAAAAACTCAATTAGAACAGCTGAATCTAGAGCATGTTTAGAACACTTCAATTCCATAAAAAGCCTTGAAGCTTAAACATCAACATGTTTTCAAGTTATACTCAGTCAAGGACCTCCCTGTTTGAGCTGTACTTAACATAATGGTGGTCGAGTGAATGCCTCACAGCTGTAAAGTCTCGTCTCTGTGTTGCGTTTCTGCAGAATTGTGACTCCAGTCAGCAAACTCATCTTTCGTGTTTGGAGTCATCAGACACTGAAAGCAGATATTCTGCTGGGCATGGCCACTCTGGACATCGGCATGGTCCTCAAAGCCAATGATCTTAAATGTGAGTATTCATTTGAAAATTTCTTCCATGTAATTGTGCTTTTTTAAAATCTTGTAAATATTTCACCTTTTTAAATTTCCTTCATTTGTCAGTGAAATTATAAAATTGCTGTAGGATCAGATGGTTTGAATGGAATTTTCATATGTTTTTACACTTGTTCAGTAAAGAGTTAAAATAAAATAAGATAAAATAAGTAGCTTCACATTCCATGGAGCTACATTTCTGTTGCTAGTCCGTGGATGTTTTATCTGTTTTGCCAAGAACTGTATAGTTAAACGATGCAGCACACTCTAGAGGCTGTTCTCTCTTATTATAAAAAAAGTGCATGCCTGTCTGTACTAATTATCAGCATATTTTGTTGTGGTTTGATAACATTCATAACCCTTTTTCATATTTCTAATCTTGTTCTTTTGTAAAAGTTTGGACATAGAGGAACATTGTATGCTTTTCCTACTTTGATCTCTAAATTGAAGTCTGAATTTTGTTATCGTGTTGCTGTTTTCTTAACGATGTGATTTCTCCTAATCCCAGTGTGTGAGGTGGTTCAGACGCTGCAACTATCCTTCGACAGAGACCCTCAGGATATTGTAGGGGACCTCTCAATCTGTCTGGACGGCATGCAGGTTGACCCGGAAGCCTTTGCTCTTGCAGAAAGAGAGCAAGGTAAGGCAAGCACTAACAAGGTCATGGTAGAAATAATGGAGAAGTTCAACACTTCCTTTTTTGAATTAGAATGTCAATGCTATATTGGCTTTGTATAAACGATTAAAATGGTTTACTTTGCTTAATTCATGTAGGGGACTTTTGTCAAGATTCAAATATCTGCATTACATTCATTTGCCTCCAGGGAGCAGTAGAAGCATTTCATACATTCAGTTCGTTAAGGACAGCTTACACAAGCATTTAAAATGGTAGTTTTTAATTTGACTGCCATGTAATATATAACCAAAAAACAAGTTTTTTAAATTCAACTGTAATGGCACTATTAAACATTTTGAAAGCAAATCAGTATAAATATTATCAGTGGCATAATATTACCACAAAGGTAATATTATGAAATAGATCATTTCTGGTAGTGAAATGATACATGGTCATACATGATGTTACAGTTTTCTTCTTTTTTTCCTAGCTCCTCTTACAAATGGAAATGCAAAACAAAGTGACAACACAAGCAACAGGTCTTATAAACTTTTACTTGAAAATCCAAACCTGGGTTTATTGTTTTGCCAGTTTTTCTCCAATAAGGTTCCATATAATTTTTCTTACACTTGTACTTTTAGATCAAGCCGGGACACGTCTCCATCCAGTGACTCAGATGACTGGGTCATTGTACCCAATGGTCTTACTGTCAGCGATAGAGGTTCTCCCTCTCCGTCTGCAGAGGGCTCCACTTCCTCGCGTCCTCCTAGGCCTGCCAGGCCGCCGCCTCCTACACCACGAAAACCTGCTGCCTCACCAAGTAGGAAAACACACAATTTTATATACTAAAGAGCTGCTAAAAAAATGGATATCATATTTAAAGAAAGCAAATGACAGATATTCTACTTTTAGATTTATTAGTTTTTGTTGACTAACCAACGGGGTATTAGACTCAAGTTAAAGAGAGTTTTGCAAAAATAATGAATGCAATATGCTATTCTTCCCTGCTCCTTATCATCATTGTGTCCCAGGCTCTTCCAATAGTTCTTCCCCCAGTGAACTGAGTGAAGCACCAGCTTCTGATGGGTCCTCTCAGGCATCTGCAAGCAGAAGTTCAGACCAGCCTGATGACGCAGGTGCTCGAGCAGCAGCAGCCGTTTCCTCACAGACGGCTTGTGCTCCCAAACCAGGTGGCGCTGCAACGGCAGCTCCAGCTACAACAGCAGCTCCAGCTACAACAGCCACTCCCAGAGTCAACCCAATTAGCAATGCCCCACTGCCACCTGGGTAAGGAGCAACTACTATGTTTGTTGTGATTTTAAATAATTCAGCTTAATTGGATTTAAAATACTTTTTTTCAATGGTACCATGGGTTTCAATGACTCTGGTTTCAGAGATCACTTTTTTGTCAGCTAGGATCATATAGTTATACAAAGCTTAATAAACCTTAAGACCCATAGCCCTCACCGTTCCAGGATCTTAGGTTTGTAAGATTTTTCAATTTCTTTTTATTAACTGGAAATGCATCAGAATTTGTTTAATATAATTTTTATTGTATTATAGATGGGAGCAAAGGGTAGACCAGAATGGAAGAGTGTATTATGTGGACCACATTGAGAAAAGGACAACCTGGGACAGACCTGAGCCTCTACCTACAGGGTACCATGCTTTATGCTTTATTTAATGAATCCTGAAATATCAGAATCTGCTTTATTGGCCATATTGTGTGCACAAACAAGGAATTTGAGCAAAGTATTTTTAGTCTCATTTAAATTGGCTGCAACCACTTATAGTTACATCTGGATTTAATTATTTTACATTTTTGTTTTATCTTTCTTTTTTTCCTAGCTGGGAGCGGCGGGTCGACCCGATGGGTAGAGTATACTATGTTGACCACATAACACGAACCACAACATGGCAACGGCCCACTCAGGAGTCAGTGCGCAACTATGAGGAATGGCAGAACCAGCGCAGCCAGCTCCAGGGAGCAATGCACCAGTTTAACCAGAGGTTCATTTACGGGGTGAGAACAATCATTTTAATTACTTTCACCTTCAGTTAAGGATTGTTTTTTCTGCCTCAGGTTTCTATATAATTTATAGAAACCTCATCCCCATTTTTACTTGCATTATTACTCTTTCTTCACTTTTTTGTCATTTTCAATTTTATTTTGTAAATGTTTGTTTATGCAAAGTCCATTTACATTTAAAAACAAACAAAAAAACCGCTGGAGGGCGACGTTCCTGATGTGCAGCTGAACCAACATCCCACTGTATGCACGTGTGAATGCTAAGTTAAAAAATATGAGTGCTATGAGTCTTGAGTGATAAGCTTTTTTTTCTCTCTTACTTTTAAGATTTATTATATTATATTAGCTAAATTGTGATCCAAGCTGGGTGATCTAAGTTTTTCAAAGCAGACAAGACAGAATGGACCTTTTTTTATTATTATTTTATTCTCTTAAACAGGTTTGCTTATTTATCTATTACTTTGTTTGTCTACTCAGATAAACTAAAACAATATTTTTTCAGTATAACATATACCAATAAGGTAAATATTAAGAATTTCAGTAAGATCAGTTTACTTATTTGTAAATCAGAATTATACTCTATGTTTCTATTTTATTAATAGGGACTATTAATTCATATTCTTTCTGGCTCAGCTGCAGGACCAGTTTGCAGCCACATCCACTAAAGAGTTTGATCCACTGGGACCGCTGCCACACGGCTGGGGTAAATATAGAAACTGAAGTCTTAGAAACATGATAAGGATCTGTTGAAGAAATGCATTGCTGTAAGTTGACGTACATTTATGTACAAAAATGTTTTTGTTTTAGAGAAGAGAACAGACACCAACGGCAGAGTATATTTTGTTCACCATCCAACTCGAATGACACAGTGGGAGGACCCGAGGACACAGGGGTGAGTGCATATTGTATCATGTTATCTTGTGTCTTATGGCTGTAACTCTCTTTGGTAATAGCTGGATTCGTTCTGTTTCACTGAAAAGCAGCAACATTCCAATGTGTTGCTCAATTTATGAGGACTACTTTGAAACTTGAAAAAGGGGAAACATTTTGGATCCTTCTTTTACAACTTTTAAAAAAGTTGCTTTGCGATTTTAGGCAATGCAATGTTTTTCTTATTTAAAAAAAAAAAAAAAAGAATTTAATTATTTATTTATTTACGGTTTTGTGTATTTTCAATTTAGCATAAAATCAACTTTAGTGGTTAAATAGAAAATCTACAGAATATTTCAAATTAATTAATCCAAAAAAATGATTAATTGTCAGAATAATTGACTGTGACTGTGTGAATAAATTTAAGCTTCTCTGTAAAGCGTGCTTATTTTCTTATCCTGTGTTTTCATTGCATGCTTTGTTCAGTCTTTTGAACGACAAACCCCTGCCTGAAGGGTGGGAGATGAGGTTCACCGTGGACCACATTCCGTACTTTGTAGACCACAACCGGAGAACGACGACCTACATCGACCCTCGGACAGGGAAATCTTCCTTGTAAGTTGGTTTTCATAACATTTAAAGTAATCCTGCTGTTACAGGAGATCTACCTCCAGGTCTTCCATTCTTGTCACAATAAAAATGTTTGTTGTCTCACTTTTACAGCGAGAATGGGCCGCAGATCACCTATGTTCGGGACTTTAAAGCCAAAGTGCAATACTTCAGATTCTGGTGTCAGGTATGTTTACAAATCAGATCGTTAATTGATTTTGTCCTGTTTTACTATTTTTTTATGTACATTTTTACATTATTATTCAGAGATGAAAAAAAGTTCTGCTGGATCTGAGAACACGTGTGTTTTATGTTTGTTCTTAGCAATTATCTATGCCTCAGCATATCAAGATTACCGTCTCCAGAAAAACTTTGTTTGAGGATTCATTTCAGCAGGTAAGATCTTGTCTTTTTGTCATATTTTGAGGTATTCAATTGGTATTTTCTTGTTTGCACATGAATTATGTAAGTGAATTAATTTTCAGCCTTGCTTTCAAAGATCATGAGTTTTCACCCACAAGATTTGAGGCGGAGACTGTGGATCATTTTCCCTGGAGAGGAGGGCTTGGACTATGGAGGCGTAGCCAGGTAATCCCTCTGAAATTTTTAATGCAGGTGTGTCTTTTTTATGACTAATTGGGTGTGAAAAGTCTCACTTGCAAATTTTGTTGACAACACCCAATGTTGATATTATATAAGCTTAGATATTTTGTTAAAATCTTGATCATCAAGAAATTCTATCACTTCTTTTCATTGCTAATACATTTTTGTAATTTGTGTTGATATTTTCAGAGAATGGTTCTTCTTGCTCTCCCATGAAGTGCTAAATCCCATGTACTGTTTGTTTGAGTACGCTGGAAAGGACAACTACTGTCTTCAGATTAACCCGGCTTCTTATATCAATCCGGATCATCTTAAATACTTTAAATTCATTGGCCGCTTCATTGCCATGGTACCCTTTTCTATTGGTTTTAAAATAAATTTTTGGCTTAATACATTTGAATGTGCATGTCTTTCATTCAAAATCTCTAAATGCGTATTTTGTTTCTCTACTTTTTCCTCAGGCCTTGTTCCATGGAAAGTTTATTGACACGGGTTTCTCACTGCCTTTCTACAAGCGCATTTTGAACAAACCGCTGGCTCTTAAAGACTTGGAGTCCATTGACCCCGAATTTTATAATTCACTCATTTGGATCAAGTAGGTAGTTCATGTATATAACGTATGTGAGGTACAATTGAACGTAATTATCTGGAAAACCATGGAATTTGTGTATTTTCCAAGTCTGGAAAAATAAAATAGACTATGTGAAATTATCTTTAATTCTAGATTATGTGTTATTCTATTGAGCAATAATGGCACAGGTTTAACACCTGACTACAGTAAAAATGTCTGTTATAAATTTCATAATGAGGTTTTATATTTATAATTTAAAATGATATAAATAAGGTCTGATCACTATGGAGAAATTAGTCTGAAAAATTAAAGAATTTTGGCATAAAGCTTATATGATCTTTATGCCAACCTAGATTTTCTGAAATAATCAGTGGTCTGATAAATAGTTTTGAAATGTAACTCTGTTGAATGTGAACCAAATAACACATTGTTGTTTCATTCTGGATTTTCATACAGATATTGATTTTTAATGTTTCCCAAGGTTTTGATTAACCAGCACATTTTTAACATTTGTTGGTTCTCGTAATTAGTGAGGACAATTTGAGGTCACGACATGTTAATGTTCAGTCTATAAATTCTGATGATCTCCATCAGTTTTCCGCAGGTAAGAAAATGATTAGCGTTAGTGTAACCTCTTAGAATTAGAAGCATGTTCTATTTCTGGCTGAAAAAAAAAAGCTACAACAATGGATCCATGCACTTAAAACATAAACCTGGAAGTCTTAGCTAACAGGTCATGTATCAAGTTTTCCATTTTCTCTTTATGAGTTAGAGGTTCTTCTGTACCACATGAGTTCACACTTGACATTTCATTGCTGCCTGTAAAACCTTAGAGGAACTGTGTTCCTATGGTTATTTAAACTGAATTGGTTAATAAAGTGGGTTTTATGTCTTGCAGGGACAATAACATAGAGGAATGCGGTCTGGAGATGTTCTTCTCTGTTGATAAGGAGATCCTGGGAGAGGTCAGCACTCATGAGCTGAAACCAGATGGAGGAAACATTCCAGTTACTGAAGACAACAAGGAGGAATACATCAGGTACACCTGCATTATTTCCACTTCCTATTTACTAATCTTCTTTTGCTGTTTTTACATTCTCGAAACTATAACAGTTGTGAAAGTAGATTATGTGTTTTTTTAATTTTTTTATACAGGTTGGTGGCAGAGTGGAGGCTGTCCAGAGGGGTGGAGGAGCAGACCCAGGCATTCTTTGAGGGCTTCAATGAAGTTCTTCCTCAGCAGTACCTTCAGTACTTTGATGCAAAGGAGTTGGAGGTACACAGCTAATTGGGTGTTTTTCTCAGGAATCTTTAAAAAGTTGGTTGTTTTGAATGTGCTTGTCATTCATTGCTGATTAAAATAATATTATAAATTGCAGTTTTTATTGTGATAACTGTAAGATTGACTGTAAAATAGTTTAAAATGTTAATTTTTTTTGGCATTTCTCTCTGAATACAGTCAGATTACCAAAAACACAAATGCTGTCCTAAAAATAAAACTTGCCTAATGTGTACTTTAGACACTAGGTACATTAGGGGGAGCAGTTGCATACAATGATGGCATTTGATCAAATCTTCAGATATATTTGTCTATATTGATTTTTTCATGTACTATATCTGCCATAATAGAAGATAAGGTAAAGCACTATTTCCTGCAACATAAGCAGCAATTTGTATTTAGTCTGTCATAGTGGTAATGTGTTCAATGTATTCTATGTTTTGTTTTTAGGTAATGCTGTGTGGAATGCAGGAAATAGACCTGGTGGACTGGCAGAGAAACACAATTTATAGACATTATGCTCGGAGCAGCAAGCAGATCCTTTGGTTTTGGCAGGTTTGTTCTGAAAATGAATATTCTGTTATTGTTATATTTGTTAATGTAACAAGGAATCAAATCTCAACAGGTCTTGGGTGGACATAACCTTCACGCTTTTTCATTAAAAAACATATCCAGCAACAAAAAATCTCTGAACATTCATGCGTTGGAGCAGTTTGAAACATGATCTCCTTTCTTTTTTTATAGTAAGATTAAGTCAAACTTATCAAAACAGAAAATGTTTTAGAAAAAAAGGTACAGTTTGAGATTTATTTTCTCATATTGATTATAGTTTTCAGAAAGCAGGAGGTAAGGCTGACTGGCATATATGTAAATTATACACGCCAGTTTCATAATGTTTTAATTTGTTTTGACATGTAAAGAGTAAAATATACTGTTAAAATGGCACTGTAAGTATGTGGTGCTGGAATTGTAGAAAAGCGCAGCATAAATGTGCAAATCTATATCCATTTTTTTTATCTCATTGTATTTGGGAATACCAAACTAAATGGAACATAAATGACTTGTTTTGCAGTTTGTGAAGGAGATGGACAACGAAAAACGAATGAGACTCCTGCAGTTTGTCACCGGCACCTGCCGTCTTCCTGTGGGTGGCTTTGCTGATTTGATGGGTACGTAAAATCCATACAGATGTATAAAACAGATGTTTTGGGGGTTTTTTTGCACCGTCATGAGATTTTTCTCATACAGTTTTCTTGTGTGTGTAAATAGGAAGCAATGGTCCACAAAAGTTTTGCATTGAGAAAGTGGGGAAAGAAAACTGGCTTCCACGAAGTCACACATGGTGAGAATGTTTTTTTTTGTTTGTTTGTTTTTTTTTTGCTCAAAATGACATATCATAAATGAATGGGCACCTCAGATTTTCTTGTCACATGTAGTAAAAGACAACAAAAAATGTCAGAAGAGTAACTTTGACTGTTTTTTTTTTTTTATTTAGCTTCAATCGTCTGGATCTCCCTCCTTATAAAAGCTATGAGCAGCTGAAGGAGAAACTTATGTTTGCCATTGAGGAAACGGAAGGATTTGGGCAGGAATAATCATAAGAGGAGTTCCTGATTTTCATCCCGATAACCCGTGGATGCAACAGAAAATCGCTGACCTTGAATGAGCAGGATCTATCTTAGAAAGAAGCACTTTTAGCAGTTTCTCTCTGCAGCCTGGAAATGCTTTCACCATGGTATATTCTGTCTGCCTCAATAGCATATTCACAAAAGATTACAAAATTGTTTCATAATAGGTTCATTATTTAACAAGGGATCGGTGAGTCTTCTACCTTGATGATCTGTTCCTCCCTGATCCACTTAATCTCACTTTTGCTGCACAAAAAGACTAAAAAAAGAAACGCCTTTCTCACTCTGGCATGCCTGCACTTGCTGTATGTTGAGTAAGTGCAGTTTCTACACGTGGAGCACAGATTCTGCTCCATAGTCATTTCTTTAGAACCACTTTGTCGGGCTATGCATCCTGATAATGTACAAGGAAAGAATCTTGTCTGTACATTTTGACTTATAATATGAAGATTAATTTCCTGACACATAAAACAGTCCCTTTTGATTTGAGGTCATTGAGGTTTTGTTTTCTTTCTTTTGATGGAATGTGGGATGAATGAATATTTTTCTAATAGGTGACTGATATGAATCTTCTAGAACATATACAGTTTTTTATTAACTTTGCTAAATGTGATGACTTTAATTGCAATAATACTTTCTTGTGTTGTGACAGGTTAATATGTTCAACTAGTTTGCACATGTTTTTGTGAGCATTGAGATTATGATTGCTATTAGAAGAAGCTATTTTTAAGTGCAATAGTTTTGTAGAACACATAATTTTGCCAATGTCACATTCAAACAGGGCTTTGGTTAGTTTTTCTAAGATTTAGTTTTTACCTTCAAGTTAAATCCCAGTACAACATAGAAATCTGTTGCAAACTTTAAATTCTGTATGGTTGCTGTGGTTTGCTGTCCCATTATAGCTGCTACTGTTATATCTGCATTTTAGACCATAAATGTTTACCAAATGTTTCAGTCAGGAAGAAGTAAGCTGTGAAGGCTGTGATAACAAAGCTGGTACTGATGACCCATTTAAACTGAGCGATAATCTGTTCTCAGCTAGTTCTCAAGAGCCCAAGTTACGTAACTGGAGCAACGGTGTGTCAGATAGGTTCTGTTCAGCTTTGCGAATGGAGTGAATCCAAGAACAGCTAAGATGTAAAATCCTACAGGTTTCATTTATTAAGTGACTGTTATTGCTTATGTACATTTGAAACCAGACATTTACAGACACATTTTCAAAAATATGTTTTATTAACCTCACAATTACATTAAATCGTATTAAAATAGTCCCAGAATAATTAGATTTTAAGACAATTCCTCACATTTTCTTCAAATTCAGAAGTTATAATAGATTTTATTAGTATTTGGGATATTTGCCATTTGAGTAGAATGACTTGAATGTGCTAGGTATTTTTTCACATGCTTCCCATAATAGTTTGCTGGAGTTTTGGTCCATTCCTCCCATCAGACCTGGTCTGACTGACTCTGTTATGCAATCTGCCTTGATCGCACAAAGTTTTTTGTTTTTTTTTAGCTCTGCCCACAATTTTCTCTATGGGATTGGATCAGGGCTTTGCGATGGCCATTCCAAAACATTGACTCACTTTGATTCTTTTTTAACTAATTTACTAACTAGACTTAGGGTCATTGTCTGTATGGAAACACATACAGACAATGTATGTGTTTAACGTTCTGCCTGTCTTGAGATGTTTCTTTAATATTTCCACATGATTTTATTTTCTCATCTATTTTGTGAAGTGCACCAGTCCCTCCCACAGCAAAACATCCACACAGCATGATGCTAGCACCCTGTACAACTGGGATTGTCTTACTGGATTTTCACGCTCTCCTCTGCTATGATCTGCTTTATGGACAAATATGTCAGTGTTATTTTCATTTGACCACAATATATCAAAAATATTAACGTATTTGGCTCTAGGTGTATTTGCAAAGTGACATTTTTTATTTTATTTTACCTTTGGTATGACTTCTTCGCCGAGTCGCCTTACAGCTAACATTGGTACATGTTTCACGGTGTATAATCACACTCTCTTGCCCGATTCTGCCAGCATCTTACCAAAACAAGTTTTGTTTTTTTCTGGGGTTGATGTGCACATTTTGCTGTGA
The DNA here is from genome assembly GCF_019740435.1 of Gambusia affinis. Classification (NCBI taxonomy): domain Eukaryota; kingdom Metazoa; phylum Chordata; class Actinopteri; order Cyprinodontiformes; family Poeciliidae; genus Gambusia; species Gambusia affinis. The sequence continues at coordinate 22,957,933 of NC_057874.1, read as the reverse complement.
AACATGTTCATCTATACGACACAAATCTTGTCTCCTTTATGAATGTTATCACAGCTCAACATTTTATAGTTACCAATAATATTTTTTGAACAGATGAGTAGGGTGGGAGTTATTCCAAGGACAAACCAGATTTGTGGAGGTCTGGCATTCTCTTCCTTCTGCTTTGACTGATTTATTTAGGTTATCCACACAATGCTACTGAAGGAAATCTTGTGATTGAGGTTTACCTCAAAAAACATCCACATTTAACTCAATTATTGTGAACTATCCTATCAGATGCTTACAAGGCCATGCTATTAATCACCTAGGCTTTTGCAAATTGTTTAAAGGTAAATGTAAATGGATTTAGTCTTAATGCATATAAACTTCTGAATTTGAGGGCCTTAATAAAAAATTATTTAAAACATTTGAATATACTTGATTTTGCAAATAAAAAAAGTGGTAGTCTTATTTTTATCCTAAAACAAGAGGATTTTAATTTGACTTAATGTCATACACCTTAGAATAAATATCTGGTTTCAACTACAAATACACTTTGTGAGTACAAAAAAGCTCATCCATCAATACATCTGGATTGCCCAAGAAGTGAAGAAAACTTAGTTTCACAGAACCCTAGTTTTATAGGGTGCGAGTTGCTCAGATTTCTACATTGTAATTAAAGACTTTTACTAGAACAAGGCTATATAGAAAGGTAATGAGTAAAATTGTGAACCTTTAAATGTCAGTGTTGTTCTCTACATTTCACAAGAGCACCTACAGCATCCTCATGAATATTGTCACCCCTTGTTAAGATGTTGGGGTGGGGGTGATAAAATTAAATTGCTCTAGCCTTCTCACTGAAATACTTTTTGAAAATCTAGCTTTAAATTTCAGAACATTTAGTAAATGTGTTGGGGGGGAAGGGGGGCATAACAAATTTAAATAAGATATTCAGCGCCACAGTTGATATCTAATCATCAATGACTTCATGTTTACCAAGAGGATAATTATGTTGTAACACTAAAGTCTGATCTTCAAAAGTGGAGAAGGTAAGAGACCATACAGTTTAATTAAGGTAGAAATGAGATTTATAAATCAGGAAAGCTGGAAAGAAAATAGCTACTCATCTAGAATAATGATTAAAAAATTCCTCTTGAAGTTACTGTGGTCTGTGTGAGATTATGCTACTGCTAAAATTAATGTCACAACATTTTTTTTTTACATGCTTTCAAGGGGTGCCAATAATTGTGCAAGGTGTTGTACTTTAAGTTGTACCTCAACTTTCAGCTTTTATTTTTCCAAATATATAAAAAGATGATTATAAAAACTGAAAAAAGATGTTTTGTCAATGAATCTAAATATAACCCTTTTTTTATTTTATCATTTAAAACAGCTACTAGTGATACTGTTTGAGGTTCACTGGATTTTCTTTTTTCAAACATTTCTAACAATTTTCTATTCTAAGATTGTGACACACAGGTTTAAATCTCACTTTTACTGTGAAGGGAAAATAAGCAGTAAGCACATAGTACACATAGTACACATAGTTTCAGACTGATTTAAAATCATTATGTAGTAATGTAATTATTAGCAACCCTCCTAGCTTTACATTGGGACTGTGCTGCAAATTGAAGACTGTGATTGTAATGTGTGTTCTACTTAAAAAATCAAAAAATTATCCATCTGCTGTTTCCCTTTAAGATCACTCATTAAAAACAAATAAGATTCTTGGATTTTAAGTGTGAATTTACTCCCATAAAACATAGTTTATTATAGTTTTTTTTTTTTTTTTTACTATGCTTTATCTACATTCAAAGATTAGTTTTCCTTCGTTTACCTCTTAATGATTACTTATTGTATCCATTTCTTCTAATTATTTAACTTTTTTGTGTTGGATGCGAATCTGTCCAACCACAACTCACAACTAACTGGTGTTTAATATGTTTACCCGTGCTGTAACCCTTTGTGTTTACAGCACACTGACTCAAAGCTGGTTGATTTTGCTACTTGTCTCTCTGATCACCACTGTGTTCCAAATCATGGGACAGAAATCTGTAGAAATATGCAAACGTGTATCAGAGTTGTAATGACAGCATTGTTGTAATCCACTGTCAGTTGTGTAATCACTATTTAATTTCTTAACTCTAACTTTTTGATAAGTGAAAGTCAGTGGGTTAATTCTATTTATCAATAACATGAATTGAATGTGCTGTTGACCAGAACTGAATAAAAACAAATGATGAGTAAAATTATTAAAATTCTAAAAGTGGGATCATTACTTTCTTAACATCTCTCTTCTTTCTCCTCCTAATGTCCTACGCAGAGCTTAACTAACCTGATGTTTGACCTTCATTCAATTCAAAAGTTGAATCTCAAAGATTTTTACCTTACAGCTAATTAGTCCCAAACTTCTGCTTTGCAGAAAACTTGAATATTATATAGATTGAAACAGAATAAAATTGATTGTTAATACAGGAATGTTAACATACGGAAAAGATTAAGGACAATTTAGAAAAACCAATTAACCTGACAGTCATGTTTTTGGACTGCAACTTTTAGATGTGCCTCTGCTGCACCACAACTGAATAGAATAATTAGGTCATTAGCAAGGATTTGGAGAACTTATCTACACAAGGAGGAGGTAATTAAGCCATTTGAGTCCAGTGTTTTGTACCTGTGGCACATCTAAAAACTGCAGGACACCGGCCCTTGAGGACTGGAGTTTGAAAACCTATGATTTTGAGAAACCAATTAACCTGACAGTCAGGTTTTCGGACTGTAGTAAGTTGAAATTAAATGTAAAATTTGCCATGGAAATCAATTTGATTTGAGTTTATTTAAACGTCAAATCATCATCATTATTTGAGCTCATTTAAAAGATTACACAAAGTACGTCGTTCAGAAAGGAGTGACTCGGGAACCAGTAATTTGGACTTGGCTGGGGTCGATTGTCTGTGTGACACATGAGTCGCAACCTTTATTTGTGTCCCCTCTCGGTTCGATTGAAAGTCATGGCAGATCCTGACCTGATAAGAACTGTCCTGTACACGATCAATAACCTTTTACAACAGGAGAAATACAAAGCCGCCTTGGCTGTTGTGAAGGGATTCAGGAATGGAGCTGTGTGAGTAAAACACAATCAGCTAGCTAGCTTAGCCGCGTTAGTTATAGAACTGCATTATAGCTGCGGTTTAGACATCAAGCCATTCGTCCCATACCGAGTCGAAGCTAATAAATTATGCTTGCAGTAGTAGTTACTGTTATTTTACTTAAAACCAGACGTGTTTCAACTGAGTGAATCATGTTTGTTTTAGATATGGAGCAAAAATTAGAGCACCACATGCCCTGGTCATGACATTTCTGTTTCGGAGTGGCAGGTCAGTAACTGATGTGAACATTTACTTCAATTACTTACAACGTTGTCTATTTTGAATGTGAACACATTGAATTTATTCCCATTGTAGTTTAAAAGACAAACTTCGAGCCATTTTGAAAGCCACATACACCCACTCCAGGAACCTGGCCTGCTTTGTGTTCACATACAAAGGACTGCAAGTCTTACAGCAGAAGATCCAAGGAAAGAGTCTCCAGTCCCACTCCTTCCTCGCTGCCTGTGTTGGAGGATGGCTGGTGTTTGGAGACAACAACAATATTAACAGCCAGGTAGAGTATGATGCTTTGTAGGCCAGGAGTGTCTGAGGGAAAAAAAACTGTTAAAAGCTGCTTAATAAAAGTTTCCTTAGCTGCCGTTCTGTGTTCACCTGTTTGGGTTCATAAAGCTTGTTCAAAAATAAAAAATCTATGTAGAAATACCCCCCCCCCCAAAATTGTTGCAACTTTAGACTTGGAGAGGAAAAATATATTTATGCCTTTTTATGAGGGAGAAAAAACATACATATTTAGTCTTTTTATTAATAAACACAAGTCCTAAAAATCATAGTTACTAATTCTAATGATACTTACCATAAAATGTTAAGATCTGACCATTAGTCCATCTCTGTGCATCTTGGACTTCTTGACAATCTGACTAGAATATATACAGATTAGAAAACCTACTTTCTATGTCCTAAGCCTGATTGGAATACACCCAGTTCACTCATGATTGTACTGATATAGACCAAACTTTGACTTGATTCTTTTATCTCTTTCCCATCCTTTAAAGTTACAGATTCTACCCGTTTCCTGGGACTGATTGATTTCCCGTGTTTAACAGTTTCTTATTTTTTTACTTAATCACTTCAGATCAACATGTACCTGCTGTCCAGAATCTTATTCGCTTTGTCTCGACTGGCTGTTGAAAAAGGACTCATCCCTGCGCCTAAACAAGACCCTTTCCCACTCTTTGCCACTCTGGTGTGGGGAATCGTGTTGTGGTTGTTTGAGTATTACCCTCACACCCTTCAACCCTCCCTTCAGTCCTCCATGAATTATCTTTATCATGACAGCAATGTGTGGCATGACATCTCAGACTTCCTTGTTTATAATAAGCCAAGGATTGCTGGATCTTAGAATTGACACTTTACTGATTTCTTTAGTCTTTCTGATAATGATTGAATAAATATTTTTTTAATAATCAAACTTTTCTTGTTAATGGTTGCATTGTTAACTCTTGATATGACACTGTACTATGACATTTAATAAACCCTTTTTTATTTTATTTTGTGATCTATGTGAAATTTGATCATGATTGCAAAGCACTACATTAATTTTCTGTATTCACACTGTACCTTGTATGATTATATTTTTGGGGATGTTTTGCCAAGTCCAGAATTTGTTTAATTTTTAAATTTCAATAATATTAAAAGAAATGTATTCATTTATGATCATTGATTTCTGAGTTTTAGGAATAAAATGTTTGATGAAAGATTTATGAGTAAAATACAAAGTATTACACATATGCAATACTCTGTAATGTACAGTGTATTGTACTGAAATTCAACAACCTGCTAAAATGAAAATTAAATAATCTGACTTAATTTGTGTAATAAAATTTTTGCAGCTTCTGACAATTTAGGATATTTTGGTCAAATATAAACACACATTTATAACTAAAAGTTTTCAAGCTATTTTCTGTTGCTTATTTCAGGTCTCTAAAGTGATAACGCAAAGTTTTCATTGAAAAACTTATCTTGATCCTGTGAGGTACTTATTTTTTTTTGCAAAGTGTGTTTGGACATTCAAACTGCTATTGATATGACAAGATGGAGGTTCTCTCCAAGTGGTGGTTTGATTTTGTATTAATTCTGACTCGAGGAGCAATTTGTTCACCATGAATGATGCCTCTTAAGAAACCCCACAGGTCCATCAGTTCGCACTACTTAAACTTAAAGACGTTTTTATCTAAGTGCCTTTAGGAGCCTGGGATGTGGAATTCATTTTAAAGTGTTATTTCATTGTGCTGCTATATGATATTGTGTAATGTGATTGTTGTATATTTCTAATTCTCTGACGTTTATATACAGTACCTTATTTAGTTGATCTAAGTACTTGCATTTTTGCACACACACACACACACACACACACACACACACACACACACACATATATATATATATATATATTAGACATTGTGCAAAGGCCGAAAGGATATTTAAATTTCATTTTGATAAACCCACATTTTGCGTGATTTTTTGATATAAACAAGCCCTCATAATACCGAATGTTCCCAACGATTGTGAACTCCTGCAGGCAGTATTCAAAAAAATGGGTGTGCACTGGAACACAAGTACTGAAAAGATTTATGTTTAGTGCCTGAAGGTGTATCACGGTTGTACAGTATTTAATGAGGGGTGAAAAAAAAACATCCTGTTTCAGCAAAACCTGTTCTGTATTTATCTTTAAAAGCCTGGATAATTGTTTTTGCAGCCTTGCACTAACCACTGTCATGTATTCAGCCTTAAAGTATCATTGGTTAAAAAATGAAGTGTAGTATTTTAAAATGTGCAAACAGAAATGATCTTCCTAAAACTTTCTTCTATTGATAATAACAACTACTTGCAGCTAAAATCAGACATAGCTAACACTTTATTGTCCCAGACTGTCATGTCTGATATTACACGTAACAATTAAACTTGAGATAACTAATTCGATTCAACTACTGTTATGGTCTGTTTAGCTGATATAATATAAAGGGGATTGGCTTGTCTCTGCTGTTAGACTACTACTAGAGGTGACAGATTTTTCACCCAGACTTGGGAAATTACATCCCTTATTTTCCTCATAAGTTTGGGCTCAGTGGATACAATTAACACACACCTAGAGGCATTTTTTCCAAGAAGCTGTATGTTAGTCTTGGGTATTTATGATTAGCATTCATAAATATTGTGTTTCTTTTATTATACACTACTGTATATTTTACTTGACCCCTTTGTAGAGGAATCTATGACATCTGTCTATGAAAAGGTGCTATATGATTTATTAATAAACTTTTGTAATTGATGTATTGGGTGAAAATAGAATTAATCTCCAACTTCATCTTCCTAATGGACACCTGAAAGTTTTTAGTGAAAAATAACGAGAATGCTCATAATTTCATCAAAATTAGTTCCATCTAAACCGCCTTAGATATTTCTATTCGGCGATTGTCTTTAGCTAGCCACCATCAGTATGTGGATGTTTGATTAAATGGGTGAATGGCTGAATGTGGTAACATCCTAATCACTGATTCAAAGACAGTTTGCCGCTACACTGAAGATTGCGTCAGCAGTTAAACTTGTCTTTTCGTTGAACACAGGGAACATTTCCAAGTCATCAGAGGAATTTGGAACTTCATGTCTCAATCAAATTTGTGTCACGGGCTGTTGTGGTTTGACTTCCAATAATTATAGTGCCACAGACGTCAGCAGAGCGTGAGATTGTACCATTCCTTGTGTTTGAGACAGAACTTGTACAATGTATCTGACAGAAGGGACGACGTACAATTTTACCATTATGATTATTCTCCTCACCTGTGTCAGTTTAGTTAGTTTGCTGTTTTTGACCTAGAAATGCATATATCAAATGTTAGCAGTTTTATCAGTGCTATCAGAGCTACGAGGTTTTGTTAAAATAAACAAAAGATACTTGTGACATTAAGATGACATTGCACTAACTCCGGGTATAGCTCTTTAAAATATTGTTAGTTTATGAGTCACTGAACAGCTTAGCAGCACGATACATGAAGGTCTTCTGGTTCTGGTTCTGGTTCTGGTCTGCTCTGCGTCCCAAGAACCAGAGCCAAACATGGAGAAGCAGCATTCTGCTTATGTACCACAAATTTGGAACAAACGTCCAGAAAGTTGGAATACAAACAAAACACTGAGTTCCTTTAAATCTAGACAATGTTTCAAGTGTTGATTTTTGTGTTTTTTCTGATGTAAAGCACTTTGAACAGTTGTTGTATGTGCTATACAAATAAACTTGATTGATTGATTGATTAAAAATTTGCTTTCTGTAAAAGTTAAAATTGATCAAAATACAAAAAACACAGTTTTGATAAAACTAAATAAAAGCAAGTAATAAAAACAGTTTGCCTCATTTTACCCGTTAAATATATAAAAAATAAAACTCAATTATATGAAATGAGATCAGATATTTTAAGCAGTTATTAAGAAATAGTATATGTGTATGTGGCAGAAACATTTCAAATTAGCCCACAACACTAATTTGAGTTTGCAGTTTAAATCTCAACTAAAAACCCACTTGTTTAGAGTTGCATTTGAAACGTAATCAATTGCAAATTTATTGACGGAATCTGACTTGATGTTGTGTTTTTATTGTTGATTCTATGTTGCATTGTGTTTTTGCGTTTGATTTGATGTAAAGCACTTTGAAATGCCTTGCTGCTGAAATGTGCTATACAAATAAAGTTTGATTTGATTTGATTTACAAAAGTCTAGCATCTCATTTGCGATCTAATCGGAATTCCATTTTTTCTACTTTATTATTTCATCTTTCAAATAGACATTCCTTAAGTTAAAACATCCGGTCATCTCTGGCTCCATATTTGGGAGCAAATTCACATCCAATGCGCCCGTCAATTGTAACACTGTTTCATGTCACGATAAGGTGATATTGAGACATAAGAATGGCGTGACTTTGAGTTGACACTCATTGTTCAAAAATGCCTCCTACCCCTCTCAATGTGCGTGATTATCAGTACCAACTGCATCTCATGAATTAAACTTGTAAAACCAGTTTTACTTTTTTGTGTTTTTTGTGGAGGGTAGGCCTCTGCGTCACTGAACAATTACCTATAATCAAACTCCCACGCTTGTGTTAAGCCAAGTCTTTACATTACATTTTCCTCTCTAAGGATTGTGTTGATAGGACCATAAGAGTTAAGAAAATACTGAGTATGCATAACTGACTTTGTATTGTACATCCGGTTTCCAATGGTTATTTAAAAATAACCACTAAAGTACACTAAATGGGCAGGACGGTCATAATAACTTACACTTTAGATATTTAAAAACTGGAACTGAGTTCGCAAGTTTGAAATCACTTTAAATTTTCTCTAATCCCCACAAGGTCAAAATTATACATGACATTGACAAAGAGCTATATAAAGTTTGCAGAAGGAGTCAATGTGAGACTTTAAAACCCAGGACACTAAAATGTGTCCTGGGTGGTGCAGAATGTTGCTGTTTCACTTAGAAGAAGAAATTCAGAAAACTTCTTATTGATTTGAAGGGTCTATTGAGAGCAGTCTGTCTAAACTAATCAGCAAAAAATTGTTTTAATTAATAGCATTATTAGCTAATGGTAAAACAATTTGCAAATCTGTCAAGTATATTTCATTTAGGCAGCATTTGTTTGCTTAAAGTCAGTGTCTGCAATGTGTCTCCCATTTTTCCATGTTTGGGTGGAATTCACATGCTGACAGTTTACCCATCCCTTGATTCTCTACAGATAATGTACTAAATCATTACAATACTGAATCATTTTGCAGCAAATATGTAAATAAAGACTGCATGGTGAAACAGTTGGTAGCACTGTTGGCTTGCCGTAACAAAGTCCTGGGTTTGAAGTCTTTAATCTTGGAGTTTACATGTTCATTCTGTGTGAACAGGGGTTCTCTCTGGGTCTCCCGCTTCCTCTCACAGTGTAAGAACATGACTGTCAGCTTAATTGGTCTCTCTAAATTTTTAAACTAGATAACATGAAGTAGGTCTATAAACAAAAACATAATAAAAAAAATTCAAATTTAAATTATCATGTTTATTTATGTTTAATATTTTAAGATCCAGATAAAAGCAGTTTATTGGTGCACCAAAAGTGTATTCTGTAATAAACTATAATAGAAAAAATCAGTTTCAATCATTTTTTGAAAACATTGGTATATTTTGCAAATTATCATGAGACCTTCAATTTTTACATTGTTATATTAAACACTTCTCAAAAATAGTACACCTATAGTGTCAACAGGTATGTAAATATGCATAAGATGACTTCACAAACCCCAAAAAAGTAAAATAAATTAAAGGTGTTAGGTTCTCTTCACTTAACACAAACTCCTTTCCCTTAGGTCTCGGTGTACTGTAACATTTGGAAACATTTCACATGAGCCAAACTATTAACATAGCTCAATGTTCTTATGCCAGATGGGTGAGTCTGTGTACTTTGCAAAGTGAAACAGTTGAAATGGCGCACAACTGCGTAAAGGGGAGTGTCATGTTGTGGCTTGTTTTTGGTACTGCATGACCTGAAAGCCTTAGCAACAATCAAGGAAAACCAGCTCCCTTTCTTAATGTATTCAGGACATTAAGAACATTCGCTCCGGCCAAGGGAGGAGCTAAGGTCTATATAATGGGAGAAAGCCTCTGCAGCAACACATTGCTTTGCTTTGAGGCAGACAAACAGACACATGGAAGGTGAGATTTGTCTGAAAAAAAGCTCTCTCAATATTTCTCTTTTATTTCTGTTTTCAGACTGCATTTATGGTGGTCATTAACTGACTTGTGGTTTTTGTTGCAGACTTTGGCATTCAACATGTCAACCTGGAACTGTCTGAAAATCTGGAGCGACACAGGACGAATGGCTTCAGAAACTCTGAAGGACTGGTGGTGCGAAGAGGGGCCCCATTTAATATCAGCGTCAAGCTAAAGGGCCGACCCTTCAACCCCCAGATGGATTCTCTGAGGATTAAAGTTACACTAGGTATTACTAGACTTATAGTAGTTGGTAAAAACATAAAAAAAAAAAAATTCTGTGCTTTTATTTATCATTATGTTTTACCTTTGCTTTCTCAGGTCGTCTTTACGCAGTAATGCCAGTCACTTTCTCTGAAAAGCACCCATCCACCCGCTGGAATGCCTACATTGACCCAAGCAACCTGAACCTCCAGGAACTCTCCATCACCGTCTCCTCTCCTGCTTCTGCCCCAGTGGGATGCTACAAATTTCAGTTGTATGTGTTCACTCAAGATGGCCGGAAGAGTTTTGTGGTGGGAGATTTCATCCTGATCTGCAACCCTTGGTGCTCTGGTGAGTAGAGGTCAAAATAATTGCTGCATTCAGAGTTTAATTGGTTTACTTTTTCCTTCTTGGAAAAGACTGAAAATTTTTCTGGTGCTGACGTTGCAGTTAGAGAAGGTCAATCAAAATGGAACTTGCTATTTTTATTTTACAAACATATCTTTCTGAATAAGGCTTCGAAGGTGGTTTCCAATCAACCATTAGCTTTTATTTTACTATTGAATCAGAGTTGTAATTTTATTTTGAAATGAATAAAATTTGTAATTTCAAAGACAAGCACAGATCTTAAGAGCTTACTCATATTTATTCTGAATAAAAAAATATGCCTTAATAAACCAAATTGACTTTTAGTTTTTTCTAATATAATGTTTATCCAATCTATTAAGTATAGAGATGTATCCTTTGTTAAAGACATCACAATCACTTAGTGTTCTTATTCATCTCCCATACCAAAATATGAATACTAATAGCTTTTCAAAATGTTAATATACATAACATAAATTTAACAGACACTCCCCCTGACAAAGAAAGGCTTTTCATTGTATGCATTACTCTTTACTATTCAGGTACTAGTTCAAAAGATGGCTCTAAATAGTTTTACTAAGTTTGGAGGTGGATATTATTTTGCACTTAAACTTAAAATAGACATGAATTAAAAATAGGAAAGGTTAAAAAAAAACTGCAGTTACTTGCTTGTTTTTCTAATGTTACTTACAAGTAATTTCCGCAACACATACATTTTGGTGCAACATTTAGTTAGTATTCTGCTCAGTTGCACTTTTTAATACTTACATCTTTATTATCATTTGGAGAAATGTTCAGCAGAAGTCAGAGCTAATAGGGGCAGACACACCATTTCAGCTGAACTATTAGATATTGCAGTGCTCTAATGAAAAGTTTTCTGTTTTTCAGAGGATGCAGTTTATATTCCATTTGAGGACCAGAGGGAGGAATATGTTCTGAGTGACTCTGGATTGCTCTTTATGGGGACCCCAAACAATCTTGTCTCAAGACCCTGGTCCTTTGATCTGGTATGTAAGCTCTTCCCACCTATCAGAACATATATATAACAGATTTTGGGCTAACTCAGAAATGGAATGCCTTTCACTAGTGCTTGTGTTAACAAACTGCAACATTTGGGAGCCTATAAAGTCTAATTTTTTATTGCTTTTTTCCCCCTTCTCTGCACAGTATGAGCCTGGGGTTTTGGAAGCTTGTCTGGATCTGCTCAAAGTCAGCCCCCAGCATCAAACAAACAGAAAGAAGGACTACATGAACAGATCCAACCCTGTCTACATCAGCCGCATTGTTTCTGCCATGGTGAGTGTAAACAGACTTCAGAAACAACACGCCAAAAAGTACAAATTAGGAACAAATCCCATCCAAACAGTGTCTCTTCCCACAGCTCGGTTTTATTATCTGAGCTGTGGATAATAAAAAAAGACAAGTTTTAATATCACCTGGTTTTATTATAATTTGCATAATAAAACCAGGTGTGCAGAACTGAGACATTGTGTTTCTTGTAAAGCGTCACACATATCTTGGCAAGATCTCAGTTCAAAAGCGTCATCAGACACAGCACACTGTAATTATGGCTTTCATCAAGCAGCCACTGTCAGTCAAATTATCTTAGAACATTCTGCATGTCATTTCCACATTTGCTCATCACTTTCAGGGTGTAAAGAGTCAGGTTGGCAATAAAAATGATCTTGTGTTTTGACTTTAGATTAACTCTGAGGATGATCGTGGTGTGCTGAAAGGGAAATGGACTGGCGACTTCAAACAGGGTGTCAGTCCCTCAAAGTGGACAGGAAGTGGGGACATCTTGAGACTGTGGGTCAAGTCTGGTTACAGCCCAGTCAAGTATGGACAGTGCTGGGTGTTTGCAGCAGTCATGTGCACAGGTAATTATAGCCAATCGATAAAAAAAAGAATACATATTGTATATATTGTATATATTGTCTATGGACAAGAATGTTAAAATATTTTTACCTGTCTGTAAATGTCTATGCTTTTATTACAACTTTCAGTCATGAGAGTTCTCGGCATTCCTTGCCGTGTCGTCACAAACTTCAATTCCGCTCACGACACCAATGGCAACCTGGTGATTGAAGAGTACTACAGCGAAACAGGACAGAAGCTGAACCGCAGCAATGACAGCATATGGTCAGTTGTGATCAACATCTGGATATGTGTAAGAGTCCTTGCTCATCTTTCTATATTTTTTTAATTAACCACCATGATGTTGAACTTTTTGAATAGGAACTTTCATGTGTGGGTGGAGTGCTGGATGAGTCGCAGTGATCTTGGGCCAGAGATGGATGGCTGGCAGGTTCTTGACCCAACCCCACAGGAAAGGAGTGGAGGTGTGTGAGAGGTTTAGCTTTTTTTTTTCTGTTTGTTTTTTTAAACTTCTTTTTCTGTGTTAAGGATTTTTGAACTTTTACTTGACCTTTTCTTTCTTATCTTCCCTGCATAGGAGTGTTTTGCTGTGGACCAGCTCCAGTCAAAGGAATCAGGAATCAGCGTACAGACCTGATTTATGACATCCCATTTGTCTATGCTGAAGTGAACGCTGATGTGCACACGATCATCTTATCAAGTCATGACCAGGTGGTTGGCTTCAGCAAAGACACAGAGAAAATTGGATCCCTAATCTGCACCAAAGCCATTGGCTATCCTAGAATGCAGAACATCACAGGAGACTACAAATGGATAAAAAGTAGGAATCCCAAACAAAACATACAAGTGCATTTCCACCGAAGCTAATCTTGTGAAATAGAAGGATTTTAATCTACCTCTTTATTGCACTCTTTTACAAAACAGGTCCTACGTCAACACTTTCATCAAAAAGCTCCACAATTTCAAATGACTCAACCCTACGCAGAGGTACATTTTAATTCTAGAGATTTCATTACAGCTTAAAGTTAATTCTTTGAGGACAACATCTCACTTCACACTGGTTTTCTTCCTTTTTTAGCTACTGCATCCAAGGGAGTGATGGTCTTCTTGACACTGGCTAAACATCCTGTTGCGGGGGAACCAATCATCTGCCTGGTGAAAATTATGAACAAGCAGAAAATACCCAAGATGATGAAAGTACATTTGAATGCTCAGGCAAAAGAGTACAACCACAGCCCCTCCGAAACCTTCTGGGACAAACACGGTGTCATGCAACTGGCACCATTGGAAGGTAAATAGTCTACTCGTCCCATCTACATATCTGTCCTTTAGGATTTGTTTTTTCTATTGTCTTCACAAAAAAAAAAAAAAAAAAAAATTGTCTATTGGCCCCTCAAATTGTACATTTTATTAGCACTTAAGTTTCATAGTAAAAGTTGTAAAATTAAATTAAAGAATAAAATGTTTTTACTGAAGAAAAGCTTTATTTCACAGCTCATCTTAAAGCTCTAAATTGGCTTCATATTTACCTTGTGAACAGTATCAAAATCTGATTATCGCTACATGTTGTTCCACATTATGAAAGCCACATCCCTAATCTATTGTGGACAGATTTGCTGGTTATTTTTACAAACCCTCTTATTATTTCTTTGGCTTCTCCCTGTTTCTAGTTAAAGTCATCCAGGAGTATATCCTTCCAGCGCAGTATGAACATGTTGTGGGAGACGACCTCATCAACCTGGCAGTTGTCCTGGAGGACATGGCCACCAGTGAACGGGTGCTTGCCTCTGAGGAGTTCAACATTGCCAGCTCAGGCCTCACTATCCAGGTACTTATAATATTCCCATCAAACATTTTGGCTTTTTAAAACCCTGAAGTTGCAGAGTACATTTTTGGTGAATTTTCTGGGTTTACCTACTGTTTATTTTTATGCAGGTTGCAGAGCAAAATGCCATTGTGCCAAACAAAGAGCTCACTGCCTTCGTGACTTTCACCAACTCGTTTTCTCACCCAGTCAGTGGATTATTGACTGTAGCTGGGGCCGGGCTAATTGCTGGCAAAGAGCAGTTCAGGTAGGATTCTGGTTTTGTTATTTTTAATGACTTGGTCATGTGGTGAATGCTTAACCTCACATGTCTGGCAGTACATTATAATATTAACAAAGGAGAGAATGTCGCACAAAGGAATGTCATTGAAAGCTACATTACAGAACTGTGTGTCTATTCTGAAGGAATGTGGGTGCGACTGATGTTTGAAAGAAGTCATAAAGAACAATGTGCCAAAAATAAAAGAACCAAGCCCTTAAGCCTTCTGTCTTCAAACCTTTGCAAGTCATGTATTTAATATGGTGTTTCTTGTCTCTCTGCAGGATGCCCTCACTTCATCCAGGAGGAAAAGCAACCCAGTCCATAACCTTAAACCCAAGCATGGCAGGTGTAAAGATGCTGCAAGCCAGTTTGTCGCTTTCAGACACTAACATCACAATCAGAAGCTTCAAGATGGTCTCTGTAAACAGTGTTTAGCTCGTGCAAAACTTCCCACTTGTTTGTGTATTACAGTGAATGAAAAATATGTAAATATTATTTATTTTACTATTTATTTTTTGCTATTTATGTATTTGTGGAATATTGATAATGATGTGTGAAGAATTCTTCTACACATAGAACTGTGAAGTGAGATTTTTGTGACATTTGATATATTTGAATACAGAAATAAAATTAAATATATGCAACATGTATTGTATTTCTTCTGAAAACCATACACTAAAACAGTATGCAGACATTTGTAGTTACCTGGTTGTAACTAATCTTTTGCCCTAAAGAGGGAGACATTTCCAAAATGAATAAACTGGTCATTAAGTACAAAGCCAGTAATACTTGTAATCTGGATTGCAACAATAAACATTTGGTGTTGTGATCTTTACCATCTTTATACACATTATTAACTTTTCTATAACATTGTCCTAAAAGTTTTTCCTTGCTATAAAAAGAATAATCTGACATTTAAAATGCAGAACTTTAAATGTTTCCAGTCTAGAAAATGTTAAATCAAAGTAGGATATCATACAAATCTATAAAATACTGAATGTTATTTAGTAATACTTATTCCACTTTTTGTGCAACCCATCGTGTAATAAAACACGTTAGTTTGAAATCTCAATTTCATAATTATTCTTAATTATTCCTATTCATTTAAATATAAACATGTTTAATTGTATTAGAAGTAAAAGTAAATGCTGAAAACACACATGTACATATACTACAAAAAATATGTAACTTATATCACCTTTCCTGGTTTTGCTTAGTTAGAATTACTGTAAAATAACAACATGTCAGATTCGTAAGTGAGATTGTTTTTTTGTTGTTTTTTTTGGAAAGTTTGTTTCCATGTTTTTGCACCATGTTTATCTCTGGAACACACTAATTTTATTTTGGATTTTGAAGTAGATACAACTTTGACAATCCTAAATGGATTATTAACAGAGTATCTTTTAGTTTAAAAAATACTCTTTTTTTACACAGAGCATGCAAATATCTTATTTTAACTCTATGTACAAATACATCTAGTAAAAGTGGAATTTTTCTTGCCAGTCATCTCAGAACATGAAACAGCCATCTTACAAATAGAATAAAAAATATCTCAAGCTTCTATTATTTTTTGCACTATTTTAATGATTACAAGTAAAGAAAACCCAAAATGCTGCATCTCAGAATATTGCATCAGACAAATTAAAACTGGATGTTTAAATATGAATGCAAAAATGCATAGAGAGCAATCAGTGTGAGCAATACATGGTGAGCAATCAGTGTCCTCAGCTATGACCTTTGGTGGTTTACCGTCCTTTTGAAGGGTGTCAAAGACTGTCTTCTGGACATCGCTCCGGTCAGCAGTCCTCC
The DNA here is from genome assembly GCF_019740435.1 of Gambusia affinis. Lineage (NCBI taxonomy): Eukaryota > Metazoa > Chordata > Actinopteri > Cyprinodontiformes > Poeciliidae > Gambusia > Gambusia affinis. The sequence continues at coordinate 22,941,702 of NC_057874.1, read as the reverse complement.
CCATGATTGTGTATTGACCCAGAGTTAAGACTTTAAGGGCCAGAAAACCTTTGCAGGTGTTTTAAATTAATTAGTTGATTAGGGTGTGACACCACACTTTTCCAATAATGTCCCTTTCCACAGTATTAAAATTTTCTGAGACACTGAAATTTGGGTTTTCATGATCTGCAAGTCATAATCATCAAAAGTATAAGATAATTCTATATAATATGAACTTTACTTTCTGAGATGACTGGCATGAGATATTGCACTTTTATTCGATATTGTATTTTTTCTGATGTACTTGTATTTTGAATGCCGTTAAACATATAGTGCTTTGATCATAATCAGAATAAGCTAAGTTGTTCAGTTGTCAGTCAGAACTTTTAAAAAATGAAAACTAGAACAAAGTTGTGATTAATGCATCTCTTCTTTGCATAAATTTAAGAAGAAATGTAATTTACATCATGATCGATTATTTTTCTATATCTGTCATTTATTGGTTTGTTTATCCCTTGATAGAGCAGTTTTGTGGAAAAAAAGATTAAATTCCAACTGTATGATCCCCCAAAATGCAATTAATTTATTTTTTTTATCATTTCTACTTAAACTGTCAGAAGAAATGGACAATAAGGCATTATATACAAAACATGACTAAGCTCGCAGGCTTTGTAATCAGCACATGCACAACCATAGCCATAACAGTTTATCTACATAACAAATAGGTTAATGGGAAAATAAAGCAGAAAGGAAATCAATTTACAACCCAAAATCAAGTGTAAGTTTTCAACCACCAGTCTAAAATACAGCATCTGCATGGCAACATCTTACAAGACATTTTTACAAGAACATAGCTCTAGCCTCAATAAATGATTTTGTTTACACACACACATACAAACTGTCATACTAACTTACTGTGTTACAAATTTAAACCCATAATAAATAACCATTATTCTGGTGACAAATTGCAGACCATGTCTAAATATAAGAAAAACTATGATGTAACATGACATGACACGAATTAACAACAATTTTGGTGGAAGTAAGCAGTTGTGCATTGCATAAAGTTTTCTTGATCTAAAAATAGTAATGTTCAGAGGGATGATCTCTCCACATAGCAGTACAAGCTTGAAGAATCTAAACATTTCATCTATGTTGATTCTAATATTGAGTTCATTAAACAGAAAGTCAGAATTTGCATTCAGTGCAACAATTGGGACACAATTCCAAGAACTTGAGATGAAGTCAAAAAAAAAGAGAGAAAAAAAAAGTTGTTTTTCATATTTTGTTTAATACTTGCAGTACTAACCATGGTTCCCTGGGATTAGTTAAACTTTGGTCCCTTTTTTTCTTCCACACAGTTTGATTGAAGCCCTTTTGACTTCATGTTTACGTCCTTTTATGCACTATGCTTCAAACTCTTCACTCTTCCACATGCCTGCTGTTAATGTCTCTGCTGCGGTGCTCAGCAATATTGACTCCACATTAGTCCCAACAGGCTGGTTCACAAATGCACTCAGAAATTAAAGAGCAGAGATGTTGATAGCTGCTGCCCTCTAGAGGTAGTCCATCTCCAGTGCATGGCTCAAAGCCTCCAGATCTGCCCGACAAGACACCCTCCAGAATGGCATGTTCTTCTATTTACATAAACAAAACAGATTATTAGTATGTAAAATTACAACAGAAGTATCACTTAGTAGTAAGTAATACTTCTGCAAATGCAGAGTAGTTGTTGAATATATAATATAGATAAGATAGGCCTTAGGACCAGTTGGAAATATGCTGTCTGACTGATATCAATTCCTTATAACATTCTAACATCATATAAAAATCAGTCATAACAGCTTTGCAAATAGAGATTCTCATAGTGTACCAGATTTTATGAGGACCATTTTTCAGCAGTCAGCCATAAAACAACAGACTGGATTATGTATACCTTTTTGGCTACGGTCTCCTCTTCTGCTCCATCTCCTATTACCACGTAGACCGCTCTGCGACCAAACCTCTGAGATACACGCTCAAAGCAGCTCTCCTTTCCTGTAAAGAGGAAACATACATATATGTATCAAATAACAAAACTAAGTCTTTGGCTAAAACAAAACAAAAAAGAAACAAATTTAGACTTAAAATATAGACGGTGTTACATCAACACATCTGTCTTGTCTTAGGGCAGTGGTTCCTCTTTTCCTGAGAGTTCTCCTTCATGAGGGTGGTGGGCATGGGGATGGGCTCTTAGGAGAAATATGCTTCTGGATAACTTTTTACGTCTTCAGAACCACGCTTCCTTTGAGAAGCAGGTTCTGTGCAAATTCAATAAAACAAGGCCTAATTTCCTCTCAGATCATGTTACAAATTAATGCCAAAAGTTGCTTGTGTGACATAATTTTATAACTTTTCTCTTCTGCAGTGTCTGACTCAGAATACAGTATCTGTCATTCACTATGATTCACTATTTGCTCTGTGCTCTCAGCCATAATAACCAGATATCTCAGTGTGTTGTAAATTTTAATATGATAACAGTCCTTTAGGCATCGAAGCGCAGGCACTCCCAGAGCTTTCCAGGACCCCACTTAGGGATACTGCCTCCCCCCTATGTTGGGAATCACTGCCTTAGGACATTGTTCTGCTCCCAAAAATGTTCCTCACCTGTCTTTGTTGCACTGTAAATGTTCTCTATTGGGAAGGCTGAGCCAAGACCGTAGAGTAACACCTTGGACAGAGCAGGGATAAGCTGGGTGGTGGTCACCAACACATTCACACAGTTAGGCCTGGGGAAGAACGGTGACAATATCATAAAATGTCACATTTAGCAGTGATTCTTTACATTTCATATTGTAAGATTTATAAAATCAAAAACATCCCCCATTGGTGGAGGAGGAAAGCCTAACCTGGAGTTGATTAGAGCCAGGGCTTTTAGTGCTTGAGTCAGCCACAGGTCAGTGAGGACTTCCATCTCTCTCCTCAGCTGTAACCATTCCTCTCGCTTGGGAATGCCCAGCAGTCCTGAATAACATGTCCAGTACAGCTTGAAACATATCTGCACGTATATATACTGCATATAAATTTGGAGTAATTTTCCATTCAGACACTTAAAGTTGAAATGTCAATGTAAAATGTTAGAAACAGACTCAAGCAGCAAATGTTTTAGAAGAAAAAGGACAATGCTAAACCTTCTGAAGAAGTTGAAGTCACATGAAGTATTTTCTGTTCTGCACTGTTTCCAGAAAATACTTTTAAGCTCTACTATAATGACCACAGTAAATCTGATTACACATTTCATGTTGTTATTAGTAATCTTTCTTTCATAGTGGGACTGCAAATCTTACTTAATATATTACATTGTGTTAATCTTTTCTAACATGTTGGAAAATCAAACACCAGGTAATTTTGAAGGTAATTTAAATTACTACAACAGGTAGAAACATATGCTCACAAAGGTATCAAACAAAATGAGAGCATGACGGACCTCCAACATTATTTTTGTAAGTGTTGTAGATCTCCTTGACTCTGCGGTATCGGAAAGCCAGTTTCCTCATCCAGTCCACCCCTCCGTGGACCCCTGACCCCAGGCACAAAGATCCTGCTCCTGCTGGGCTCTGGAAGCCATCCGACCCAAAGTTGTAAGTGCTGCAGGTTTTCAATAAAGTAAACCGTCAGATCATCAAAAAAACAAACATAAAAACCCAATTCAAAAATACATTTTAGTTCACACACTTTTACTTGTTCCACTTTTATCAATTTGTTAAGGTGAGTCCCTTTAAAACACTTCCATTTATTAACGTTTTGTTAGTTGTGGTGATAAAATACAGTAGTCATTTGTCAATTTTAAGGAAGTACGTATTACATAGTAACCAAACATCTGTCAGGGTCAAGAGGTTACCTTTAAAACTGAAATGAGAAAATCAATGAACGTTTGTCAGAAAAAATATTATATGCACTAAATATTAAAATGATAAAATAAAAAAATGGCCATGTTTAATCAATTAAAAAAAAAAAATCATTGTTTTTGTATGTGATTAAACTAAAATAACTTTTTTTGTAAAGTACCTCAAGTCAACATTTGTTGTGAACTGGCGCTATATAAATACATTTAATTATTTTCCTTAGTCTGTTTTTCAAATTACCTACAGAAGTGCCCTGAAGTATTTACACATGATTATGTTGTTTAAAGAAAGAAATATTTTGATAAGAAATTAAAGTGTTGGATAATCATGTGACATATTATACTAATAAGGAAGTACAACAAATAAGTCACGGACAAGCTTGAAAATTTGAATACACATATTTACACACATCCTATTCCTCGCTTCATCTCCTTTGTGGATTGTTGTTTTTTCTCCTGGTGTATTAAAATTTAGAGGGCAAGTCTGGTTCACATGCCGCAAAGAAACAGGAAGTGTCCCACATCGAATCTCTTCAGGAACACAAAAGAAATTTTACCTCAGGTCCTGTCCATTGTCATCTGATGCCACGTCATCAATATGAACCTGGTCACATTCCTGGGAAATAAGAACGAGAGCAGACACGTCATGAGATCCATTTCAGAGTGTGTGACATTTCAAAGTTACACAGATAGTATCGTGGGAAAATGATGGTGTATCAGGCACAAACATTTAAACACAGACATTAAAACCCATAATACAACCAATCAGTGTACGTATTGAAACCAGTCCATTACTTTCTTTTCTTACTGCCTTTGAGTTAAGATTGGCATGAAAGCAAAGCAGCAAAAAGCAAACACTGCACAACAAATGTCATATAACAAAGGCATATGTGAGCAAAAGTCTGCAAAAAACAAAAAAAAAAGATTTTGTCCAGAGTCCAACTTAAAGATCACAAAACCATCTATCTTTCACATTTTGAAACTCTGCATACATTGATTTTTCTGAAAGCTACACAATATACAGAATCCATGAATAGGTTGTAATTGTTATGAAATGACCCAGGACAGACAGGCTCTCCTATCACATTTCAGTCACCCAGACAGAGACACTACCTCATCCTCCTTACGTTATTGCAGTTCTTGGTTCCCACTGGCAAGTCGCCATATCCCACTCAGGTGGTGTTGGCTTTATCAGAAAAGTTACTGGTGACCATTAAATGTAAATCACCACTTCAGTTTTGAATTTGAACTAAGACTTAGAGAAAAAAATAAAATCTTAGTTCTTGATTAAAAGGACAATAGTAGTTATAGTTGCTATTGTAAAGCTAGTACATAGTGTAGATAACCTTATAACAAAAAAAAAGTACTTTATTTTTTGTCTTGAGCTTAAGACTTGTATTTGTTTTTCAGGATTACTATAATTATTATATTTAGTTGTTTTTGTTTGTCTTCTATAATTTCTAGTCACAAGTAAATACATACCTCTTTTTGTAAACCTGTTGATCTGTAACTGCAGCAAAAGGGCTTTAATTAAGTATTAAATCATGTAGCCTGAATAATGTTGCACTTTTCAAAATTGTATTTGTGAAAAACTATGAGCTACTCTGAGCTAGTCTATTAAATAAATGTTAAATAGAACACATTAAAGTGCATGATAAAATATTTAAGGATTCTGAATATGTTTGGGAAGATATTTTACCAATTTCTAATTCATACCAGAAATTCTGATCTTTAATGTCATTCTTTATCAAACACATGAACTATACACATGTGACACCTGCGGCACTGTTGACACAAGTAAGTATATGATTGGATAATTGCCCCACTTGACAGCAGGAGCTGTTAGCCAGCTTCAAAGTACTGCTCAGGAGATTTACTCGCCCCCAACTACAAAAGAAGGAATGAAATCTGGGTTTGGAAATGGCTTTGCTGGCTCCTTTCGCTCTTCTACATTGCTTCTCCTCGGTTGACTAATTTTCCTCTTGGATGCCCAGACACACACCTGTAATTATGACGCAAAGTGTTCTTGTTCCCTTTGTCTGAGTCCCTCTTCAATCTTTTCTCTTTTGTCAGAACAAGGGAGAGGAATGTGATGAAAAACACATGTAGTGTTGAGTCTTTAGCATGTCCTAAAACATCTTTTTATTTTTTTATTTTGTTTGAGTCATTGCTTTTAGAAGTCATTGCTAGTTGCCTATGTTAAATTAGTTGCACTTTAAATAGGTTTAATAGGTCTATTTGTGGGACAGTCAGTTGAGCAAATATGTCCAAATTATATTCTGGTTCTATTGTAAATCCAGAGGTGTAAATTGTTTTGGAAAAAATATTGTGAAAAAGAAATAAAAAACAAAAAAGATGTGCAGAAGGGTTTTCTTTTAAATCTATAAAAATACATCATACTTTGGATGAGGAAAAAAAATCTGCAACTTTCTCAGTTTTGGCTTGTTCTTCATCTGTTTTTGATTTGCTTAACTTTTAGAACTCACCTCCAGGTCATTGAAAAAGAGTCTTGAGTCAGCTAGATTGAAGATCATTTCTTCCATCCACAAACCCAGAGACACTGCCTTTGATGAATCCTGTTCAACAGAAAAAAAGGGGGAAAATTAATACTCCTGATACATAATCCTTCTATAAATCCTAGCATAATCTCATTGGGAAGACAGAAATCTCTTCCTTAAACCAGAATGATACTTTTTGTGTCACAATACATTCCATATGTTACCTAAAAGAAATGTTTCATGGCAGGCTTTATTTATGTATTTATGTCTTGTGATAAGTTTAGTAAAAAAAATTAAAAAATAGGGGTTTGGAAACTACAAACATGCTTTGACCTTCTTTACACATGTAGTAACAAAATAAGGATTTCAAATAAGCAGTTTACAAACTTTTAAATTATGTAAATAAGGTGAAAAAAGTCATAACTTGACTGTGAGATTGTTTGTCTAAGATATGTAAATAAATGTTCGGTTAAACTGAATTAGCAAACAGCTTCACTCCCGCCATCATCTCAGTGCAGCTGCCTGTCTGTTTCTATTAACTTCCTGCTCATCAACTACACTGACAAACAGGTTTCAGGGGGAGAGAAGTGTGAATATTTTACTGTCAGTCATATCGCCTGCCAAACTTTTTCATTACTGATGATTTTCTGCCTGAGTTTTTTCCAGATAAGTTTTTTTTTCTCTCGTGTCTGCTGGAATGCTTTCCCTGTCCATTAAAGAGTTTTAATCTACTAAGTAAACATCAGATTTAAAGTTACAAAACAAGAAAAAGGTATCAGTTCTGTCTTTTCTATGAAAATCTATGTAACTGAAAATAGAACATTTTTTACAAGCATAAACAGGGATTTTTCTAGTCTTGCCCACATTCATGCAGTTGTACAGTAGGTACAACTCTACTGTAATGAAAAAGGCTAAATGTAAATTTTCAGTGAGGTAAAAATAACCATGAGATATGTCTTGTTTTATCAATGTAATATATTTCTAATGAGGTTTTAGAACTGTCTGCAACAATCCATGTCATACACATATACAATAAGTCCATAAATTAAGAAATGCATCACAAAGTGGATTTTCGTTTGTTTTGAGTGCTGAACACTACAAACAAAAAGTAAAGATAGGCATGGAAAGACAAGGAAATTGCTGGAATTTCTCCGTACTGAGACGACAATCCCGGCCCCTATCAGAGCCATTTAACATAAACTAATTAAGCACCAGTTGTTAGACCATAAAGATTCTTACCAGGCTATCACTCAACATATTTTAGATATATTTCTAAAGTTTTAAAAGGTCTAGTGGTTACTATATGGCAACAAGCCAAATATTTTAAAAACTTCCATTTACCATAAACCAGCTACGAACAGGTGCTCCTCACAAGATGACTTACTTACAGACATCAAAACTATAATGAGAACAGTTGTTCAAGAGCCAAGGACTTTTAGTGAGACTAAGACCTAGAAAAACAGGTCGAACTTTTCAGATAAAACAATAAGTAATTCAGTTGACTACCGTGACTTTTACGCCTGTTAACTGCACAAGACTCCGTTGCCAAAAAAAAAGCATGTTGAAGCTTGATTAAAGTTTGCTGTGGAACATTTGGGAAAGCCACTTTGGAGGAGGAAATTTACTGCACCTCAAAACTGCCATATCAACAGTGACGTTTGCTGGGTTGATTGCCACAGTGTAGGGCTGTTTCACACCATAGTAGACAGGTAGGCCTTGTAAAATTGAAGGAGGAATTTAGAGGTGACCAAATGCATTCGGAATCAGAAACTGAAGATGAAACAAGATGTGCAAATTCACATTTGCCAAGAAAGTAGACAGATTTGCCACTTTTATCCCCTTACATCAAAGACTGTAAAAACAATAAAAAAGTGGATTTAATAACATAGGGTAGTTAAGGTCACATCAGTTTACTTTATTATATAATAAAACAGCTTCAAAAATGTTTGAACATCTGCCCTCATTTTGTTTGCTTTCCATACTGATAAAAATAAAAAGCCTACTGTGACACAATGCCAACTTCAGTTATTAGATTAATAAGCAAACAATTAATCCCCTATCCACAGAAACATATAAATCATAATCCAGAATCTGTCAGCATGGATGTGCTGTAATTCTACACTGCAAAAGCAGGTGTGTTAAGTTATGTGTGCCACATTGTTTTACTGGCAGCCCTGGCAGCGGGACAAGCCAGAAGGGAGAAGTGTCAGCCAAAGGTAAGCATCTCATTAAAGTATTTAGAATGACAAGCCGGGGCTTTTTTCTGGTTTACAATTACACGCCACAAGTAGGGTAAAAGATGACACAAATAGGGCAATTAGAACACGTCCCCCTCAGAAATTAGTGTAATATAGAAAGACAGGGTGAAAAAAAGTTCAACAGGATCAATATTGAGATAGCGGAAGTTTTAGAAGAGGAAGAGGTCAAATGTTTAACAAAGGTGTTTTTATGTTTGGATGAGACAAAATCCTAATTTATAATCGTCTAACTCTTCAAACAAGGTCTGCTACCCGAAGTCAGAATTGTTTTTTTCATTTCTCATCATCATCATCATCATCATATCTTTACTCCAGACACCAAAAAAAGAACATAGTAAAAGGATAAAACAAACAAAATAAGAAAAAAATTAAAATAAATAAAAATAATACTCCTAAAACAAAAAAAAGATACAAAAATCCCCTCACTTCTCACCTTAACTCTTATGCAAGTAGTTTGCCAATATGAAAGACAGCTGGGAGACTTGAATTCACATAGTGTAGGATAGAATGGAGTGTTGTATGATGAATGAGATAATAGATGAGATGATATTAAAGGTTCTCCAGTAACATTTGGCTCAACAAAAACAGCTGAAAACAGGCATCTTTCAGCCTGCCTCCCACGTATTTCCAAGAACAGGTCCCAGTTTTATGAAAACAACCATTTGTTCTCAAAATCTATTCACACTTATTCAGTCAGTGAAGTTATGAATAAGCAGAAACTGTATAAACTGAGCAAAATGAATTAAACATGAGATTGCTGTAAGATTAGAATGAATTTGGTCTTAATTATCGTTTTACAAGGTTTTAAAGAAGCCTCTGAGAACTGGGCTGTTTTCTCTGCTGTCACTCATTTAATTCCTCCGCTGCATGTCTGAGTTTTGATGTCAGAATCTGTCCAACCGAGCTCCCCTGGATCCAGCAGTGGGGTGTTTGTGTGGTAGGAGGAATTTTTGGCACATGAGTCACATTTCAACACATCCGCAAGGCCCACTAGCACTTTGCTTCTTCCTCACTCTGTCTCTCCAGACCCTTGCCGGGGCAGAGCAGAAAAGAAAAAGAAACATCAGGACACAAGGCCTGCCAGGGAGTTTAAATGATCTGCAATGCTGCTCTCAAGCTCCTATCAGCCTTGTGTCAACCCGCAGGGGGACCGTGAGAATTCAAAACACGGCGCCTTTGCCAAAAACAAGAAATGCACCACTGTCCGCCCCTTGTCAGCTGCCGGTCTCTTATGTAAAGGTCCTGCTGGCTGTCAATCACGCCGCGGGCTGTCAGCGTAGCCAAACAACCCTGCTGCATTATGAAAAGAAACAAGAGGGCAGAAGGCATAACATGGCCAGCGTGTGAAAATGTTCAGAGATGAGACCTAAAGGTTACGGACTTCAACCGTTGTTCAAATAAGCAGGACAAAGAAAGAGACAAAGGGAGTGTTTCGCAAAGTAGAACTCTGTGTTTACCGTGAAGAGTCTAAGCAAACAAAATGTCTGCTTGCTGCAATCGCCTACTGTGGGGCTGGGATTTATCACAGAGCACGACTCTTATGCTAAATGACAAAGTGAACGGTAGTCCTACCTTGCCAAACCGTGAGGAGAAAGTTCCAGTGAGGAGAGAATGGAAAATGATGATGGTTTCATCCAGATCCCAGATAAACACACGCTGCAGTGAAATAACAGATATGTTAGCTGCCTGACAGATTGTGAAAGATAAATATTGTTTTTGAGAAATGCCAATAGTTTTGCTGTGTAAGAGGGTGTTTACCTCTATATCAGAGTCAAGAGGGGGAGCGGGTTCAATTACTCTTTTTCTTCCTCTCAACTTGCTGTCGGATCCCCTCCGTACTGGGATTCCCTCTTCTTTACCAGGTGTTGGCGGACTGGGTGGTGGATTGTAATCTGCGAAATTAAAATAACCTTAAAATCTATAAGACTTTTTACACTTATTCCATATTTTTTCTAACGGTTAGAATCTAATTAATAGCCACATAAATAGTATTTGTTTTTAAGTATTACAATTACAACTCTGTTAGTTTTTAGAAAGCTCTCCGACAGACATCACGTCTAAATTTTTGCAGCAATTTTTTAAAGACTATGTTGACATGGTGATTTATTCAGAAAATGTTATGTGAGCATTTTCTGTCATGGTATAACCACAAACTACAATGAATTTTATTGGTATATTATGTTAGAGAAACACCACATAATATACATAGAAATTAATCCTCCTTATTCCGTGAACAACAATTGACATACATACTTTTACAACAGTGCCAGAGAAAAAGATTCCCCAAAACTAACATGAATTACTGACTTTTTCATAAGCAAAATCAGGATATTCTGCAGTTATACTCACACTTAATTCCATATGACAAGGACTTACGAAATGAAGTCCTTGTATTGCTGTGTTTTTATGATGTAAAGCACTTTAAAATTCCTTGTTGCTGAAAGGTCCTATACAAATAAAACTCAATTTGATTTTGATTTGACTTTTTTGTCTTTTCAAAGGAATTTACAACTTGCACAAAAAAAATAAGTACATGTTGTGCTTCTAACCATTTCTGTGCTGCTGATATACACATTTATTGCTCAGTTAAATACAACAATTAAACTGTCATGTCTATTTAAATGAATAAGCAACATTAAACACAGGTGCATAAAAAGAACATTCATACACTCCTGCACAGTACCAACCTGCAATCAAACAACACATCGGTGCTGAACTGTTCAGCAAGGCCTCTGAAACATTTGAATTAGTTCTGACCCTGCTTGATATTAACACGTTTTTTCTTGTTTTGACTGATTTTGGTTTAATTAGATGATTAATTTTTAAAGTCAATCATTCTTTACTGCAGAGTTTCATGTTAAGTAACTATGCTTTTTGGCTAGATTAAGGTTGTTTTTGATGTGCCTTTATGTTTTCAAGTTGGCTTGTCTTTATTTTTCTAAAGCAATTAGTAGATCTTACCATTGACAAGTGTAATATCAATGTTTTTTTTTTTTGGTCTGAAGAATTAGCTCACAGAAGAATGAATCAAGAAAGCAAAAAGAACCAAAGACTTATATCTTGAGAAGAAAATGACTCTTTACCTGTGTGTGACTCTGGGCTGTGATTGGGCATCATAACCGGGTGCTCTGGGTGTTGATAGGATAAAGGAGCTGTGATTGCTGCAGGACTGATGTTGCTGCTGGTTATGTAGGGACTGTTGTAGTGATGTGAATTATAATAGGGAGAGTACTGGCTCTGACTGTAGCTGGAATATGCAGAAAATTCCTGACAGTGGAAACAAGAATTTTAATCGGTTGCATCAAGTAAAAAAAAAAAAAAAAAAGAGTAAATGTTAACAATTAGTAGGTCAATAATTATTACTAAGTCTGTTATTTCTTCAACAACAAAGGAACTTCTTTGAATATAAACCTTCTTAAGGTAAATTACTCACTTGTTGGGTTGGGTTGAATGGGGTTGAACTTGAGATTGCATGAGTACCTTGAAAAATTCCAGATGAAATACCAGCACCTAAGAAGAAAATAAATTATATAAAATGAAAAAAGTGAAAGCTTCCATTAATGACACAATTATAAATGTGAAAGTATGAATGATGCACTGGTAGTGTTTAATTGTTTTCCATGTTATGTAGAAGAATAAGGCTGTGCTGTAACTGTCCAGCATCTGATCTGTATAGCTGTGTGCAGGAGGAAGTGGCTCTTGTTCTTTCTTTTGTGACAGCTCAGAGCTGCAGGAGCTTAGTCTGGGATTTATGACTGACATGGCAATACAGGTGGGAAAGTCTGCAGCTCCTGCGCTTCTTATTGCTCTGGGAATTTTGAAAGAAGATCAAGCTAAGACAGGAATGCCTTCCTCCAAGCAATCTCCCCTCACCTCCAACATCCTGTTGAGTCTATGTATACTGTTGTCAGGTTATTAATTTTTCTTATCTCCAGCCAATACCCTGTACAAAATCCTCACTTTTATTTTTTTAACCCAGTCTGCTTAGCATGTGGCTGACTGTTCCAAACTTGAATTGAAACTAATTTGAATAAATACTGGAAATGGGCCATTTTGAAACACATGGGCTATTGAACACAAAACAGGTAGAAAAGAGCAGTGTTGTCATATGATGCAAACAAACTTCCCCGAAGATTCAAATTTGATCAAAAGTTCAAAAGGTTGACAGTATAGTATTTATTCAAAAAGTACCTTTGTATGAGTGCAATTTCTCACTGAGTTTCAAGTTCAATGACTAGAAACTACAATACTGAATATTGTCTTAATAGTAATACATACAAGCATCACCACATTTCCAGATATGATAATCTTGAAATTTAGTCATGCAGGTATTTGGTCTGAAAACAAAAAGTTGGAAATAAACTGAACACATAGCTTCCAAAAACATTTAGTTAAGTTATGCAATGTAAATTGCATCAGTCCAGACTGAGGCATTTCAAAAAACACCAGGAATGTGAAACTCATCCAGATGTTTGAAAAAGTTCTCAAAGGGGCAATATTAATCTAGTAGCAATGTTACCTTCAGTTGTAATGAAAATCCTGTATACGTCAAAAATAACTGAAAAGAAATTTGAATTTGCATTGTAGCTATATCTTATGCCTTGAAATTAACCTCTGTCTCTTTCAGAAGTTCCGACCCTTTCTGCCACAATCCTCAGTACGTCATCACAACAATGCTTCTCCATAATGCCGTTTATGGAGAAGCATAAACGGCATTATGCCGTTTATGCTTCTCCATAAACGGAGAAGCTGACACTAACACTAGTGTTAGTGTCAGTCTAACACTATTTCTCAGTGTTAGACTGAGAAATAGTTCACATGATAAGCTTAAAGAGCCCAGCATGGACAGCCGATTTCGAACAGTTGAAGAGTGGTCTTATGGTTTGTTTTCACACACGCTTCCATTTTTAGCATGCTTTGACACATGCTAAAAATTAGCATCAATGATAAGTTTAGCTAAAGTATAGTTAGTCAATCAAGAGCATGTTGACTACCATGGACTTATGCCATTCAGTATGTTAAAATTAGTGTATAAGCTAAAGTTAGCCAAAATGCTAATGTGAGCCTAAATGCTATCAGAGGCATGTGGGGTATCACTAGCATATTGTCTTACATTGGCTTCCTCCATCCAGTATACTCAACATGGCCAATAAATAAGAAAAACAGCTAAAAGCTTTTTAGGGAGAAGGCTAATCCTGTTGCACTACCTTGCTCTGCAACTAGTGGGAAGCAGTGAAATGCTAATGTTTGTGCTAATGTTAATGTGACCTGAGAGAAAATGTGTTAATGTATTTTGGCAGTTGGAAATTTTGCTTGTTTTTAACTTCTTACATCGCCATTTTTACGCAAAATCCCAATAAAAGTAATAGCCAGGATGCCAAAATGATATGTTGGGTTTACTTGTGAGCTGGGGTCTGTAATTAAAGTTAATTAATGGGGACAGATTGAGATCGGACACTATGTCTACAGGCTTGGACTCGGTCAGGTTGTATGCTTTAGGCCTTATCTAAACTTTAGAGTATAGTAAACACAGCACAGTGGATCTTCAGATCACCTTTGACCATAACTGAAGATATTTACTTAGCCTGCCTGCTCAAGTGGTCAAAAAGCAATTTAAAAGACCCTTCACACCCAGCATGCTGCTAGGGTACACACGGCACGTATGAACTGGCTCAGACACTGTAACATTTATATTCTTTTAGAACCAGCAGGAATTAGTTGCTTTTCTGTTTTAAATAAAAATTATTATATCAAGTTTAATTTCTATAGATTAAAGTTTTTGTATGAGTAGAGTATATTGTTAAACTGTGGTACTTTTACTCAAGGTTATCATAACATAAAAGCCTTTTAGGTCATGATTCATTACAGCTTTCTTTTGACTGTCATATATTTTCCAAGCCAAAAAGATGAAAAAAGAGACATTATGACTGAGGGGCAGAAATCTTCCCAGACAACACAACAGCCCCTTAAACTGACAATAAGAAAAGAGAGGCGGTCTCTCAAGGAAACACAGAAAAGCCTGCATTTGGTTTAGTTGTGTACACTATATACAATAAGTTTTTGGAACGATTTTGTGTGTGTGTGTGTGTGTGTGTGTATGCCTTTTTGTTTAGTTGTGTATTTGTGTGCAGTATAATGGATGATGAAAACATTCTAAATACATCAACTATTTGAATGTTGTGGAAATCTATTACCCTTTGAAGTTCACAGCAAATGATTCATACATAAGAATTTTCAAACACATTTATTTTGTTTAGGAACATTGTCCCTCAATGTTCAATTACACTGTTAAAGCTTTCTTTGTTGGTCTAACTGCAGTGCTCTAACAAAGCTGTGCAGTTTGTCAAAGGGCTCCTTCAAAAGCCTGTTTACACAAACATTTACATTCTTCTGTAATGTCTCACATCTGAATATTTCTTAAAAGAGAAAGTCCAATAATACAAAAATCATGGATTACCTTCAAAGGAATAAAAAATAGCAGTTTAGGAGTTAGATCATGTCAGGAGAATAATTACGCATGTCATTCATATTTAATGGCAAACAATTTTATTAAACTTAACTCTTTAAAAGATCACATTTAACACACAGCTTAATGTCCCTAAAGAGTAAAGAATACAAACAAGGAAGATAATCACTCACTGATGGTAGTGGGAGTTATATTAAAGCTCAGAGAAAAAGACGAACAAAAAAATGAAGAAAAAGCAGTATTGCAAGTAATTAAAAACCAATATGATACTTACTGACTTGGATCTTTAGAAATATTTACATTTTCACTGTCACATGAGTTGGATATCTCACCAAGTAACATCAATTTATTGTTAAAAGTGTGAGAAGAAGATTATTTATTTGGACAAGGGTGTAACCTTGTGTTGCAAGTTGGTAGGGACGAGGAGGGATGGGGGAAGGGGAGAGGCAACAAGGGGTGTTGATGTACCTACAATTACTAGATGACCTTTTCTTTTTTAGTGCTAAGAATGAAGCCAAAACTTACATATGAATGCCAGTCAGTTGTATTCAATAAATTAATATATACGTCCTGTTCAGGCTTGTACCTTTAGAGAACAACCTTTGAGCAGGTATTAAACATACTACGAAATATAAATATGTTAAAACATCTAATTAATCTATATAATGTCTTTCACTTGTTGATAGAATTAAGGAACTTTTCAGTCATATTCTAATTTATGGAATGAGTCTGTATTTGCTGAGTATATTTGCTTTAGTATAGCAAATATTAAAGAAGCAATAACCTTTTTTGGGTCTGGTTAGGGCAACTGGTGAGTAGAGTGATTCACCAATGTTACTGGATTCTATAAAATGTGGCTTAAAGCTGAGATGCTGATGTTTGGATATGTAAAAATATATATTCTATCTGCTAATAAATCTATAAATAGTTTGGTTTCAGTCCGTTCTGTAAAGATACAAGAGAGAACAGAGCATATTTCTCTTTTATATTGACCAATAATTTAATTTTACTTAATTGTCGCTGTAGGAGTCATGGTTTAAAATTGAACAAACTTTAGCTCCTATAAGCTTTATAAAATATTTCATCCTATTTGATGATTGATCAGAATATCACCACGTTCAATCATGCAATTAGACCAGAGAAAAATGTAGAAAAATGGGTGATTGTATTATTTTTCCCAGTCTGTCAGCCTAACGTTCCGCGTAGATACGTTGCCATGGCAACCAATAACAACAGCTACAGGAGCGCAGAGCAATGATTATGTTCGTGTGCATCAGGAATTAACACTAAAAAAACCACATTTCCGACACAAAAAAGTACGTAAAAACATTAAAGTGATCGCCTGAACACTAGCGGTGGTTGATTAGCTAACTTAAACACACTCCCGATTAACTGGCAGAAAATGTGTGTAGTTCACCTTATTTTGTGTTAATTGAATCGAAATACTCCGAACTGCACAGCAAAAGTACATGTTGATAAAAGTTAAGCTAGAATAACTAACCTACTCTCCACTTTCTTATATACACTTTTAATTAAAGCTTTTTACTGACCTGTGAAGTGATTTCCTTGATAAATGTTATTAGGCAATACAAAACTGAATTAATTTTTGGCCTTGCTTTTAATCCACTGACTGGAGGGTCACCAGAAACCACCTGGTGTTACCACTGGTGATGATCTGCAATATTCACAGTATGAATGTTTTCATGGCACCTATGTTTGAAATGAGTTTTATCTGAATAGCTTTAAACACATAGCCTATCACATTTTCTCTTAAATAAATAATCTCATTTTAAATTTTCAAAAATGCTTTGACAATATTTGAAATAATCCATAATTTGATGCAACTTAAATAATGTTAACTTGTTTGAAACTTTGGTACTAAGGGCAACCCTGGTTAAGAAGTAATATTTTGGCTACAGCAATGGATTACTGACATTTCTTTTCAGTACTCTAAAGAAATGTTAATAAAGTTTCATTAGACGTCTAACATGACATAGTTTTCACATTACCCCAACCCTGATTTGTTCATGTCTCCTCTCAAAAGTCCTTCAGAATGCACCTCAGGATCCAAACAAAAGAATTTCCCAACTAGATCAAAGAGGGCTTATAACCTTTGAGGGTTTGTTTTGGAATAAACAGTTTTGTTTGCATCATACAATAAGCCACTTTTGTCTGTTTTTGTGTAAAACTGTGCAAGACTCCATTTTTCCTCTGACTATTTTGATGCATCACCAAATAACTTCTAAACGATCATCCTCATTGCACAAAGCCTAAAACATCCATGACTGGAGATCTGGAATTTACAGTGACGGATTTAAACATTATGGGGGATGCAGAATAACGTCAAAAAATAATCTGTTTATGGTACTTTAATATTTGTTCTTGCCTTTGTCTCTTCCATGCAATGGGTACAGCTTGTGCAGCATCTGTAGCACTAGACCAGCTCACCCCTCCATAAAATGCCCCTTAACCTCTCCCCTGTCACACACAAGGTCAATTTCATGCTGGTTTCAAAGCCATAAAGTCGCACTGAGCAAGTCATGCTTTGGGCGCCGGGCGACTGAGGAATGTGTACAGCACAGTCGCTTGCACTCAATCACAGACGCACACTGACATGCAGGGAGCTGCACACCCTCCCAGGGCTGAAACATCTTTATCTAAGTACCGTTATCAGAAAGCACTTCTGCCCAGCTTTTGATATGGCCATAAATATTGTGTTTTTCCCCCATCTGTCTGCTTTGTTTCTTTGCTTCTGTGTGCACATAATATTCGGTCCTTCTCCCTTCAGAAAACCAGAAACAAACGATTGCATGCTGTGTTGTTGGTCTGAGTGGAGAAAAGGGGCCTGACCCCTAGAAAAGAGGAGGGGTGAATAGACTTTTGACGCCAGGAGCCCAGACCGCAGCTAATAGAGAACAGGTGTGGTGGGGAAGAAAAAAGAAGAGAGGAGAGGAGATAGAAGGAGGACTACAGCAGCTATAGATGCTCCTGTAGTTAAATTAAATATGAGTTAGAAAGGCTTTGCCTACAAGTGCATCAGAGGGCCTTTGCATGCAGTGAACGTATTGTTTTAAACTGACCATGTGTGTGTGAGTAGCTGTAGAGGCTTTGACTCGGAGGGGTGCCGCTGAAGTTTGAGTAGCCCAGGAGTCCTGTTTGTCCAGGAGAGTGACTCAAACCTTCCTCTGTTTTTATGTCTAAAATAAAAACAACACAACATTTATGATATATTCAACATAAAACATATGGGCATCCACTATTGTAAAATGAGAGTTTAATCTATTGATCTCTGCTACCAATAGCCACCGTTTAACTATGACCAAATAATTCCACCATTTGTTTTTGGAAGCTCAAACTATGACTAGTTATCTGGATGTGAAAAATCTAGACAACAAATTAGCCATGGTTCTTGCTTTTGTAAGTCAATAAAAAAATATGTGATTGTTTCTTGAATTAGACAACATTTCCACAAAGCAATAAACATTGCTTTACTGTTTAGCACTACAAGGCACAAGCTGAACTGTGACCCTCTGTGGGATTAATCAAAACATTTAGTCTTGAACACCGGTGTCCAAACTTAGGCTATATCTTGCAACCAAATGCAACCAAATTTGCAAAAATACCAGAAATGGCAATAATTGGCCACCTATTCTCAGCCTGCTTCTGCCAGAGGATTCTTTAAGATAAGATGGAGATATTTCTCCTCATTGTCATCATATGCTTAGTGAGGATGGAAAAAATGGTGCAAAAAACTACATATCGTTACAGTAAAGCAAATCTGAAAAATCTGCTTTGCAAAGTCCATTAAGATTGCATATTTTGTAATTTGCTGCTTTACAAATTAACAACATGTAATCCTATCGGCTGATGAAAGCATAATACAACAACTAACATGTCCCAGAAAATCTGAAATGTCAGAATGCCAACAAGATGCCACCGGAACATCATAAAGGATCATACATTTTATACAGCTGAGTTCAACTTCGCCAAGGCCTGATTTACAGAGCCCTCCAGGGGACATGGGCGGGGTGGTCAGTCCTTGCACAGTTTGGAGCATGATAATCAAAATGGAATAAATCGATAATTAAAAAAAACGTGTTCGAAAGTCGATTTATTCACTGCCTGTTTATGTCTGTTAAGGTTGAGATGGAACTGAACATGAAAACAGCCCTTTAAACCATTCAGACAACCAGTACAACAGCGACACAATCAAAACTGTCGGATGACTTATTACCCCGTGATAAGAACTCAGAAATAGTCCAAGTTAGGATGTATTTTTATTTCTTTCCTACATACGGAAAGTTTCTATTTATATCATAGGTTTTTGGTACCTTTCTATCTAAAGAAAAAGATATAAAACTTCAGATATTTCACAACGAGATATTAACATTCGGCCACCGTAAGAAAGGCTTACAGTATTCAATTATACTGATCAGTACAGTATTGCGAGGGAACGCAAAAGTATTGCGAGGAATGCAAACATTTTGCGAGGTAACACAAAAGAAAATAAAAATGCCCATTCCCCCTGGAGGGCTCCGTACTGATTACCTCCAGAGATGCAGAATTAAAACATTACTTAAATAGAACTTTCCTGACAACATGAAATATCCTAAAATATTTCAAAACAAAACACACTATGCCTCATTTCTACCGAAATAGAAAAACAGATAAAAACTGAAAATACATATCTTAATTTAGAAAGAGTTAAAATGCTATTTCAAAGCATTTGGGACTCTAGTGAACCAGAGTGAAACATTATCCACACAAAAAAACAAACAAACAAAAAAACCATCCCACCTAGGAGTGAGTGACTTACCAAAATTACTCTTAAAAGTACAACCATGACTCATCCAGGAGGTGATCAATTATGTCAAATTAACATTTAAAGAACTAAAGACCACAGTTGAGGTCAGCATTTATGATGCTGCAGTTAGAATAAAGGTGGAAACCACTATTGAGCAAAAACAACAGAAATTTCTGTTCAAAGTTCTCCAAAATAAAAGCAACACATTTTGGGGGAAAATATTCTGAGGACTGATGAAACAATAGTGGACATTTCCAGAAGATACTGAATTGACCTATCATTCAGTCTTTTATTACCCTTACAGCTGGCATAGCAGAGATAACGTTTTACAGTAATAACACATTTTTCAAACATAATACTGAGTTTGTTTGTACTCACTGTAAGAGGGCATGCTGTAACCTTGTGTGTGGTGTGTATAAGCTGCGTATGGTACTGCGGGTTGAAGGGCAGGGCTGTATTGAGTCTGTCCGTATGCAGCCATGGCTTTGATCCTACAAGACAGAAGGCATACAATAAGGTTGTTATAGCAAAACATTTGTTCTTGGGAAATGTAATTGTGGAGTGAAGAACTGTTTTCAGTAAGAGAACAACCGACAAAAATCTGAGCCATTGCTTATCTCTAACTTTAAAGAGCTTCTAAAAAGCAAAAATAGTGTTGGACTTGTCTCACAATCAAAATTATTTTTTTAAAATATTTTTTAATTTTAATCTTCTCCATAAATGTGAGAAGACATGATGCACTGCATCATAAATCTATTTAAATTTAGTGGTACATAGGTACCAAAGCTCTGAATTTGAAGCCGTCAATGAGAAGAGCTATAAATCAAGTAAAATGGTCAGTTGAAAAAACCTCAAAACTTTTAATAAAAAAAAAAGAAAAGTATGAAAAAATAAATAGATGATTCTTTGGGTCTAAAAACAGTTACATTACATGCGCTAAAAAATCTCACTGATCAAAACTAAGGAAACGTCTTAAATAAATGTTCTTTATTTTGGCAATGTGATTTACAAGAAGGTCACAAAACCTGTTTGATAACTTCAGGGACTTTCTGCTTTGTTCTTTTCCTTTTTCTCTCTTACCTGCTCCTATTGAGACAGCCGTATCTTCTTTATCCTGTCACCCTCCTCGTATATTAGGTTCCTATGAGCAGGTCAACTCTCCTGTGGAAACAATCAGGGCCCAAATATGGAGTTCACTGATCCTTGAAGACCTGCCTTCTGCTTACATCAGATTTTTGGCAGCTAAAGAAGTAGAAAAAAAATCCATAAACACAAGGCAAAATGTGAAAGTATGGAACAAAAATGGGAGCTTAAATGCTATATTAGTGAGTAGAGATTTAGCAAATTCGGTTGCAATCAAATTATAAATAATGTTTCCTGGAAAATTGTTGATTTACGCTTCTGACTGGCACCTGTACTTTTGGCACCTTGAAAATATTCAGGCTGTCTACCCGCAGAAGGAACATAAACACCAAGAACAAAGCTGTGTTAACTGCAAAGTGACAGCACTGTGTGTATTTTGATATGCTAGTTTTACTGGCGAACAATAGAGCTTTGTTAAACCGAACAAGATAAGACGGGAGATTTTGTTTAATTTTCTGCCCTTCTCATTGTGGATTAAACTCACTGGAGGCTCTCTGATTAACATCAGATATAAAATCTCTTTTTACTGAGATTTTAATTTCCTAGATAATCCAAATATAAACTTATTTAGATTTTTTAGATATTAATTCAGCTTGTGATACAACTAGAACTAATCATAGGTCATAAATATATCAATTTTGCACTTTGAGTTTTGAATTGCTCTTTACTAGTAAATAATGAACATATGGAAAAAAATAAGAACTAATGGCATAAAATTCAATCAATTATGAATAATCTATATCGTATACAGGCTCAAACCTATGCATGCCAGCTGGAATATATGCACATATCCTCTAATTTTTTCATGACATAGGTACCAAATGCCGTCTTCAAACTGAGTAATGGATTAAAATTTATTTTGTCCAGAGTCATTAGCTTCTGGCAATGTTTTCTTGTGGCTGTGCTATCTCTTAGATAGTTAGAACAAGGTTTCTGCAAATCATGTATTGCATATAAAAATTTTCCCTAAAATGTACCACAATTACAATGTTTTGTCCACTTTAAAATAAGGTTTTGTTTTAGCCCTAATAAAAAAAAGCATGTTGTTGAAAGTTAATGTTTCTTAAAAATGTAGAATATTCTACCAAAGTATTTACATTTTTAATGTTAAAACAAAACTGTCACATTTAATTTGGGAATTCCGTCAATATTCCATTTTCTTTACTTCTCCTTTTATTGCATTCAGCCTTACTCCTTCTTGTTGCAGTTGCCTTGGAGCCACTCTGTTGTAGCTATGCTGCAACTTTAACCTTGCTGAAAACATGACCAGATAGAAAGATGACAATTGTGAAATGCGGAGGCAAAATGTTTTTAAAGAAAGGGAATGAAAAAGGTGGTATTTTTCCTTTTCATTAAAAAATGTTAAGTGTTAAATGTGAGCTTTAATTTTAAGACCTGAGTGGTTGTTAATTATCCAAAATCAGAAATAGTTCAAAACTTTTTTTTTTAATTATTTTTTCATAAATCCTGGTATGATCTTCATCAGAGCAGACTTTGTTGCCCTACAAAATGACAATGATTGTGGTCAACGGACAATATAAGGGCAGTGCTTTGCGCATCCTAGAACTTCTCTCACATCAAAATTGAACTTTATGGTCATTTAGCATGCTTTTGATTTCAAAATGGACCCACATGCACATCTTCAAGAACAATGTCACCACCGAGGCACTTCCTTGTTCAGGGTGAGGCCCAAGAGCAGGGCGTCCAAGGCCATGGGAACTACAGGACACCGGAGGGGAGATGAGCGGAGCTCAGCAGAGCCGTGGAGAGCCGAGGTCTGAAACTAAAGCTAAAACAAACTCAGCGGGGCCACAGGGGGCCACAGGGGGCCACAAGGCCAGTTCCACCAGCTTCACCTGGGTTCCAGGGATCTGCTAGACTGCTGCTTCTTTCACGGATATCAAATTCTAGCTTTTATGTTGTGTGTTATGCATTAAGTGCAAATGAGAGTATAAACTCTTCAAAGAACGTTTTAATAAGTAAACTGTTTAATAATAAAAAAAACTATGCAGAACTAATGAGTTTTGAACACAGATAAAATATAGTTCATTGATGTTTTCACTGACCTCTAATATCTGAAACCATGTGAGAATGTTATTGCGGGAATTTATGACATTCAATCACAATCTTGCATTTGTTTATCTCTAAGTAAATGTGGTAAAAAGGAAACAAAAACAAAAACTTATCAAAGTTTAACTTATACAGGAGAAAAAGAACATTTTCCACTTGCTACTTATTTCAGGTTGCCAAACAGTATATTTTCATAAACTTAAGCACCTTTAAGGTTTATCTAATGATTGACGTAAGCACTCTGACATAAAGTCTCTTGGTTAAAAGACAAATATTTTTTAACTTTGATGAGTTTCTCTACTTCAGCAGATAAAGTAGAGAAGACATGTTAGTTCCCCATAACTAGAAATATCAAATGTCTTAAGCAACCAAGGGGTTTTTTGTTTCACAATACATTCCACAGTGTTACAAATCTTCATTGTAAAGGTTATGCCCATTTCACCAATCTGTGCGAAACCTCCTGAGTGTAAACGGCAACTGCTGACGGTATTAGATCAGTTTTGTAAGACAATCTGATAACGTTGAGCTACACAGTTAAGCCAAAAAGTATTCATACCCTGGTCAGATTTACTAAAAGGTTTGTTTTTAATAGGAGACAAATATCTATCAAAACATAATAAAATCATGTCAAAAGAGTATCTCTTTGAGAAAAGTAATAGACAGGTTAAAAATTATCTATACCCTTCTTAATAAATGGAAAAAATATTCATTTGTATTTACAGCAATTAAAGCCTTATTTTAGTTCTTATCAGCTTTGCATGTTTCCACTGGTGTTTAACGTTACATTAACTTGGGGATAGGCACTATGGATGAAAAGCTTATTTACAATGTTTTCGAGTTTTTTTAAAAAACAATTAAAAAACCATATTGTAAAATTTTTACTGGTAATAAGATAGAATGGCAAGGACGAAATGTCACTGAAGTTAAGATACCACAAATACAAATACTGCGCTAATAAAAATAATTTACACATTACTTGGTATGGTGCTTTAGGACACAAGTGACATTAATTAGTTAGTGCAGGTTTAGCACCATACAATAACTGCATTTAATATTTTAAGAAAACATTTATTGCTGTTTTTATGGAACCAACAGAGAAAAATTTTTTTATAACAATCCCTTTAGTTGAAGTTTCTAAACTTCATAATGTAGTTAATTGTTGCCATAATAAATATGAATCTAACGGTGCTAGAAATCATGTCACAATAATAATGAATGGTATGATGATCATCATTCCTACTTCCAGTCAAAACCTAAACATCCAGGGATAAAAATAATGTTGGGTTTAACTTTATAACACAAAGTATGCTTTATTGGTTGCTACATTACAAAACCCCCCAAAACAAACAAAAAAAAAAAAACACTGCCTTTCTCATACACTGTAAAAATACTTTTTATTTTTTTACATGATTTATTTATATCAGAAATATAAAACAGAGGAGCTGCCATCACTTGACTGGTGGTTAGTAGTAAATAAATAAGCCTCCGTTTGTCTTTTCTTATTCTTATTATTCTTTCTTATTATTTACACAAATCAAGTTATATGAAATTTTATGTTTTTATCTTTATCTCACTAAGCATGCATTTATAATCTAAATATTTGAAATATGTTCCCATCTGTCTCAATGTGACAAAGAGTCATATTACACATTGTAAGGTTAATCTGATGGCCTGACCTTTATTGAAACAGTCAATCAACAGCCTGAAAAAGTGGCTTGCCAGTCTATAATCATACCATATGGAACCCCACCTGGAGCCCCTAATTTAGATGGTCAGTGTAAGTGCCTGGGGAAAAGCTGGAGGGGCTGAATCACTGTTGCACAGAGATGTCTCTTCTTAGACGCTGATAACAAGGAGGGCACTATCTGAATCTGTAGGACACTGTTAAGTTTTATTTTTTTCTTTTTTTTGGGAGGGGGGTTGCCATCTGCCATCTGCAGCTCTTTTTAGTTGTTACTGACACACAGCTGATACAGAGAAGGACAAGGGAAACAAAAATGAGTGGAAAGACAATGAAATGAAATGAAAGAAACAATTCTACATCACTATGAATTTCATAAGGTTGTGCAGAATAAAAGAATGAAAATTATTCAACATGCAAGCCGAAATAGAGATTCACAGGTATTTTATAGACGAAATCTATAAAAAAATATAAAAGAAAATGTGAACAGTAAAGTATACATATATTCATCAATCTTTCAATTAAATATCAAAAGTAAAGAAACAATAAATCCAGTGAAACCCACTGTGTCTATGTGTCAGCCTATGTGTAATTAATCTCAGTATCAAGAGATACTTGATACCAAAGAGATATCACGTCTAATAACTAAGACGTTTATTTGAGAAATTGAGTAAACAAACATCAGCATGATAAAGAACACACCAAAAATATTAAGAATAAAGTTGTGGAGAATTTTAAAGCACAGATATGTTTCAAAACAAATACAAGCTTCGAGCATCTCATAGAGAATTCAATGCATAATCTGAAAATGGAAAAAAATATGACAAATCTGCAAACCTAAACTGAGAGGCTAGACAAGAAGCTGGATGACTTGCAGAGATCTACAGATCAGGTGGGAGAATCATAAAAAGCTGCAAAAACTCCAGACTAAGGTGGTCAGAAAAGCAAACTAAAACTAAAGCACAGAGGTACGACGGAGTAATTAAGAGTTTAAGTTTATGTGTTAAAATAACCCAGTTAAAGTCCAGACTTAAATTTAATTGAAACACATTTTTTGTGAAAAGTTACTAATGCTCTCAGGGCACAGTGAGAATCTTATAATGGGTAAAAAATAGGAATGAGGAGCAGCTCTAATCATAACCATGTGTATTTCACTGCATAAATGTAATGACGTTTTTAATTTATGTCCTAACTAAACACTTGCTATTTCTAAACAAGTATACTTTAATGTCTGGAATCAAATACCATGTAATGTACACAAAATGGAAAGAACGCCAAAAACAACACAGAATGGCACAAATTTCAAAGTAAATTTTGAAACACCACCAATGCGGAACTGCGGCTTATTTTGTTTTAGATATGTTTATGTAACCAGATACGGAAGCCTTCAAGTGTTCATTCTAATGTGATGCAACAGTCTGAAGACGACACTGTGTTACATAATTTCAATGCTTCTGAATATGTTTTACACTGTAACTTTGAATCAGTCAACTGCACTGGTTAAACAAGATCTTTGAGTTCATGTCTGGAGTTTCTGAAGTGTGCACAAAAATGCTCCTCTAAAGCAGAGAGTATTTTAAAGCAAATGTTAATCCGTTGAAACTAAGCTTTGATTTTGTTTTTAATCATTCTGATACGGAGTGATTAAATGACAACTTTTTATGGCTGCTATGTCAAAACAGTAGATGTGTGCAATTGGTGCTCACCACACCCCACCAACCAAAACAAAGACGTTATTTGCAGTTCCATAGCAGAGAAATTAGGTTTTGGATGGTAAAAATAATGCTTAATTTAAAATATTAAAATATTTTCTACTGAAGCTCATCTGCATGTTACATTAGTCCACTGTTTTTTATTATTATTTTAAATAACTTCAAATGGTGATATATATATATATATATATATATATATATATATATATATATATATATATATATATATATATTTAAATTGTGAAAAGATGCCAAAATAGATCTAATTTATAGTGACTGAGATACAATGTTTGCTTTACCAGCTATATAACTGGTAAACATGAGTGACCACTTAAGACCTTCATGACTGATTAATCCTTACTGACAGGTTAAAAACCATAATTGCACAAACACACTCACACACAAACCTGACTAACGCTCCCTAAATCTAGTCAACACGGACTACATATAACAACAGACCAGAGCTCCTTTCCAGAAACACAGGGATTCAACAACGGGGTCCAATTAATCTCTGGCAGCGGGGAAGCTGTTGTCGACTCAGTCTGTGCTCTGTAACTTTACCCTCAGGCCTGATGGACTTTTCTTTTCACTTGAGTGACTTCTCCAACAAGACGTATTCAGTCCCAGGACCCCCTCTCTGCGTCTCTAAGTAACCAAAATCATCTGCTACAGAAATCTTTATCTCTATTTCTTAAGCAGCGCTTATTTGATTGTTTTTAAATTCCCTTTAAAACACACTGCCTCCTATGAAAGATTGGTTCCATCTTCTATGTCCAAGAACAAGAACAAAGTGTATATATTAAAAATGTCCCTGTTTAATATTGCAAAATTGCAGTGGGACCACCTACTCCATGGCCTAGACCCAGTCTCCCTCAGAATCAGTGCCCCGGGACGGAGGGTCAGGCAAAGAGACAGCTGGCAGACCTCCCACCAGCCAGAAGGAGAGGACCAGGCTGACCCCAGTCAGATGGTGGTCTGGCTCCCAGGTAACAAACATCTGGTCCAGAGATGGGAGAGTGGTCAAACATGCGCTCGCACATTCAGAAGTGACACACGCCTGACTGCTCCTGCCTTCGCTAATGAACTCGATCTCACACGCAGGGGCACACACACTCCACACTCGGGTTTATTAGTCATTAGGATGAAAAGGTTCTCCCTCAATCAGGCTCTCCTGCACAAGATGGCAACTGGCCGCCCTAGTTGCTAACAGCTGGTCAGACAGAACTAACTGGTAGGCGAGGCTCATAAGCTCTACAGATGCACTGAGGTTCAGTTACATCTTTTAAAATACAATTAATGAATAACTGACTTAGGGGAAGAGAGACAGAAAGACTGAAGTAGAGTGAGATTCATGATTGAAGATCAAGTAAATTAATGGAGAAAGAAGATATTAAATTTAAGGTAGTTGATGGAAAGACTATTTTTAGAAAAGGTATAATAAAAAAAGAATTACTTGAGAAAATATTTTATTGGCAAAAAATTATTTAGATAAAAAAGTAGAAACATTGTTATTTAAAGTGTTGCTTACAATGTGTGTTGCTTTACTATTTCCAAAATGAAATAAAGAGAGCAGCGATAAGTAATGGGAACGGCTGCTGTCTGCCCACAGCACAGGGTTTGTTTCACTCGCAAACCAGCAAGCACCACCCCTGAGCCAGACCCAAGAGCTCTCTGGGGACTAACTGGATCTAAAAAATTGGGGTGAGGATATTTCTATATTTATAGAAATAAATAAAAAATTAAAAAGCTATTAAAAGTCATGCACAGTTAGCCCATTTGATTAACCTTAACTTTTCCTCAACAGCT
The DNA here is from genome assembly GCF_019740435.1 of Gambusia affinis. Lineage (NCBI taxonomy): Eukaryota > Metazoa > Chordata > Actinopteri > Cyprinodontiformes > Poeciliidae > Gambusia > Gambusia affinis. The sequence goes on along the minus strand of NC_057874.1, from coordinate 22,913,402 downwards.
TTTCAACCACATTTAAACCTCAGTTGACATCTTAATATACTTTTACTTTTGGTCTGTACTGTATATAAAACAATTAAAAAGTAAATGTCATTATTTTTATTGACTGAACAGTATGGTTATATCTTATTGTCTTTAGTGATTGAATTAAATGTTGTATCAAGCAATCATTAAACATCTGACAAACTAGATGCTTGTAATAAATATATTTCTTTTATCATACATTGTGTACAAAGTATTGTAACAGTCATGCAAACATGACCTCAATGAAGCAAGTAAATGCCAATAACCACACCTACACTCAGGTACATTTTCTCAACAGTACTTTTTAAAGCTCAAAGACAGGAAATTAAACTATCTGAAAAAAGTTAACTATTTGGTTTAGCCTGAAAGTTCTTCTGTAACTTTGAATTCATGCAGGTACAATTGTTTGACTCCCAGCCAGTGAAACAGGAAGGATGGAGAGAAAAAGGAAAAGAGAGAGGGATACACAGAAGCTGAGAGACATTAAGACGTGAGCAGCAGTGAAGGGGTATAATAAAATTGGGGCAGATAAAGTCAGGAAGAGCAGAACTTCCTATGAAAATATTTATCATTCCAGAAACGTTTGGCTACAGAGAGGTTTGGAATTAATTTGTGTTTTCTTAGAGGGGGTCAGGGGAGGGGGGCTTTCAGTGTACAGGATGGGGAATTCTTCACATCCCAGGACTTTTTAGGCTGCTGCTTATTCACAATTTATCAGACCGGGTAATAAGAACCATGAAGGCTGAGGGGAGAGAAGGGGCGATCAACTGAGAAGGGCCTCGGGTCAGCCATCGAGAAGCAGTCCAGAAATGGGGCCTGGTGTTATTAAGAGAGGAACCACAGTGTTAAATCAAACACAGTCGAGCCCACACGTTCGGTATGTGGTCTGAGCACACCGCTCGCCAGCCTCCAGCAGACCCCTGGATGTTATTTGTGGGGCTTAAAATACAGGAGATTTAGTAGGATTTACAGCCCATTGAGAATAGAAACATGATATAGGTGCTATCTAAACTAATATTCTCTTTTTCTCTGAAGGTTTGCTTCAGATAATTGAAACTGACAAGAAAAGATGTGCATTGACTCTGTAATGAAAAACCTACTGGTGAGACTGAAATTTCCAAGCATCAGCCTTTGTACAATCTATTTACAAGTCTTTACTTTCCAACAGGAATATATGGAAATAAAAACTTGTTCTGAGGTCCATAAAAATGGATTTAGCTCAGATAAAGCTAAATCTTTTTACTCATTTATTGTTTCCAAAATGTTTCCAATTACATAAATAATCAAACAAAAATTAAAAAAAAACTCAAATTTACCAGAAAATACAATTGCATTAAATATATCACAAAATGTATTTTCATAATGTCTTTCAAAAGACTGAACCAGGTTAATGGTTGCACCTCTAACTCTGTAGTCGAAAAGAAAAATGAAGGAATGAGTGTTAAAAAAAGCAGAAAAAGCAGAGAGAGACTTTTTACTCTAAAGTCATGAAGGGGTCCTTGGAAAAAAAAAAAATGAATACCAGCTTTGAAAAATGCTGAAGTGTGGCTCCCCTAATTTCTTTTAATGACGGTCTCTGCGTGGCTGTTGGAGGCCTGTCAGTGAATTGGATATAATCTTCTGTAGTTAGGCAGAAAGTGAGCAGAAAGTGTAGCACTGATTTAACCAGAACCAAGAAAAACAAAATGTTCAATTAAAAGCGAAGGCTCTTCACGCACTTTTACCCTGAATCTTTAAACAGCACATTGGGAGACAAATAAACCGTTTGCTGATGGCCAGTCTTGAGTTTTCCTGCTCCTCTAAATCACTTCTTAAAAATTCCGAGTGAGTGACAAACGTAATTATGTTGGAACCTATGACATAGTTTAATTAACACTATTATTATAATTAATAATATTTTATTTTATTAAATGTAATTTTGAACTGAAAATATATTCAAGGTGCATAATGCGCTTATATGAAACATTTGGCATTAAAATTACAATACAGTTAGGCACAGATAGAAAGTTTTGAAAAAATATTTTTTAACTGAAAACAAATATAGAAAAAAATTCTTAGAGGCCATGTGACGTAATTTAAAAACAACGCTTTGGCTATTTTAGGTTATTGTATTTATCAAGAGTTTTCTTTAAAAGAAAAGTTCAAATGTAAAATAATCCAAAATGTTATACATATGTATGTAAATCAAGTTTTATCTCCTAAACGGAGATGAATTTGGCAAATTTTGCAACGCAGCATATTTTAAACGAGTAGCCTCGTGCTAAACCCGCTTTGAAATGTGTAAACGCAATCGCCAAATGAAACGACGACACTAACTCTCTGTATGAGAAAACATTCAAGAATTTTTACACTCACCATTATTTACAGAGAAAGCAAGAAAAATCCACCGGCCGTCAGTCAGAGGACCTGCCGCTCCATGCCTGGAGGAGCTTCCCCGCAAACTTCTCCAAGCGTCCCAAAGTGAGCGCTCCTGTCGACTCGGAGCCCCTCAACGTGTTTGAGGAGAGATTTAAAATTTTTTAAAAAATAGTCGCTGTCGGTCTGCAGGTCCAGGTGACGGCTTTCTGCGGACACACAGTCGGCATCGATCTTACTTCTTGCTCCTCTGCAGCTCCAGGAGGAGTGATTGCTTTCCCGGCGGTGGGGAAGTGATGTTAAGTAAATGAGCGAAGATTTTTGGTTCCTCCTCCTCGTCCTCCTCCTCCTACTTCTGAACAGAGTGCGCGTCCCGCATAGCACGCGGCTTGAATACGTTCTGTGTGTGTGGGCGCATGCCCCCTTTTGTCTCCGCTTTAAATCTTTTGTTTGGTCAAGAGTTCCGTGCCTGTTTACACAGCGACCCTCTGATGCTCGAGACTATCTGTGTTTGCTGCAGAAATGAAGATTTCCCACATTGCGCTTATAGTGACTCCAAGCTGTTGACAGCTTTATCAAGACATTGTTGTCTTTGCTCCATTTTGTTTGTCTGCTTTCTAGAATGCCCTAAAAATTGTGACTCACTATATTTATGCAGCTTGTTTCGCAATAATTAAGTTGTATTTAAGTTTATTTTACTAATCTTCGCAGTTAAGTCCTCTTTAAGAATAAGAACATGTAGACTTAATTTTCATCATTGTCACTAAAGACAAATTTAAATCCCAATTTAAATTCCATTTCATCCCATTATCATATATTTTACAACACTGAAAAATTGCTTTGTTAACCATAACAGAATTTAGAATTAGAATTTAGAATTTATTGCTGTTCATCACTGCACAATGAGATCGAAGTCAACTCCAGTAATATAATAGTATCATAAAATAGTATTTCCTCATAAAGTTTGGGTTTTACATGTCCACATTCAGGCAGTAAAAGTGAAATGATAAAAGCTGTTTTACGATTTAAAGATATTTTCTGTAATATAAAAGAGTGTTTGGGGATGTAATGTCATTGGTATTTTTTAGGTTTAAAAATGTATTATTATAAATATGTAACATTTATAATATTTTTGCTGTTAATGGAATTTCATATTTTTGTTATTTGAATGAATGTGGTTCTTTTGTAAAAAGGCTTCGACATAACATTTGAAAGGTGCTGTAAAAATAAGCAGCTGTATCACTTACTAAATAACTTTGTTCTAGTTTACTAGCTTACCTTTTGATATTGTCACTTATTTCCTGTTGGAAAATGAGACTGGAACTTCAAGGTTAACAAAACAGGTCACATAGAAGCAACACCTGCTGAACAGGAAGTCAGTATTTGCCTCATGTCTGTTAGTGCAACCGCCATTTCCAGAAGTTTCCTTAAAACTGAGGAAATGTGGTTCAGGTGTGTCATCCTCTGTATGAGTGCTCATGTCTGCATCATATGTGACCGGCATGTTTGCCATTGTCTCTGAGTATTTTCTGTAACTTGAGAGAGAGTGTTTGCCAGCACAGAACATTGAGTTGGTAGGAAACAGGCCCTTCTAACCAGAAACAACAGGATGGTCTTGCTAAAGTAATCCCCATAGCCACAGACATGGGGATACGTGAGGGCACGTGGGTGAAGATTCATACTATTTTACATCTGGGATGGTGTTGACATGACTGACCTTTTAATAAGGAGTAAATGACCTCCCTGGCTAATAAATACCTTATTATTTTCTTCAATTGTATTTAGCTTTTTCTGATCAGAAAAGTAAAACAACCAAATTCTACAAATATGATGAAACATTTTTAATATTTTCTCTCATATTTATTGCTCCATGCAGCTATGTTTTTATGTTAATTCTAGTAAAAAGTAGCCAAGCAGATTCTTTGCAAAAGAAAAATAAACAAACAAAAAGATTGTCAAATCTAGATAAGGAGTTACTTTCAGTTCAGAGGGATTGCCACCCACATCTTCAATTTTGTTGCTTCACTCTCCCCTAACCAGAATTTCTATGGTTAAAATTTAGCTTTTAACAGTAGTTGTTTCAGGCATCCACAGGCATGAAGCAGGCTTGAACTTGTTTCATTTGACACATAGGTAACAAATAGAAGGAAATAAACATAGAAACCTGTAACTTCGTTAAAAAAAAAGAGATTTTTGTCGCAGTGAACCATGCTGGCGTTTTGAGGCTACCATGAATAAACATCTGCTTTAAATATGCCTCTTCTGATTTGTGTTTAATAATAGTGCCGATACATAAAGTAGGATTTGATTAGATAAACTTTATTGTCCCCAAAGGGCAATTTGGTTTGCAGACAGCAAGAATAATTGCAGATACACAAAAAAAGCACTGCAATATTAACACAATGATAAGAATTAATTTTTCAGTATAAGATTTGGCTCTACACAGAGCACAGGAGAGGTAGAGTATATCTGTCTGGCCCTTAAAATAACATGTTTAATAAGTTAGTTTTATAATGAACCATTTTACACCTGAGGAATCAATTTAGTACATTGTGATAAAGTAACACATTAATCCTTTTACAAAACTATATCTGCAGTGAAAGTAGGCTATGCTTTGGTTCTCACAAGTGTCTACCCTCTTTGCCTCAAGACAGGAAATGTTCTAATAAAATGTTTCCATAAACTACTCACTCCAATTGCCTATAAAATAGGACTTCAAGAGGCCAAAATGTTTCGTTTCAGGTTGCATCTTTTAATTAATTATTAAAGTATTCCTTTTACCTGTATTTCATCAGGTGAAAATGCAATGTTAAATAATGTGAGTAGCTACAAAGCCTAACCAATGCACACAACTTATGGCACTAAATTTCTTTCAATAATAGAGTGAGTAAATGCCTTTATCTCACAAGCCATAACGTTGCTATAAGCTATGTTCAATACTTTGGATCAGTGTCTTTATGCTCTCATTAAATACATGTATTCTTTTACATGTAGAATACATGTATTCTCTCATTAAATACATGTATTCTCATTTCAATATCTCAGACCAGCTGAGATATTGAGATCAAATATTACAGAAAAGACTGGGCTATGTTGGAAATGAAAAAAAAAAAAGTTTCCAAAAACTGCCCTTGAGATAAGTCAGAGATCAGTAACTCTATATTCAGTAAACACAAAATGATTTGTGTCTTACTTCCATTACCCAAAGAGCACCATAAAAATACCCATGTATTACAACTTTTACAATATTAATCACACAGTTCTAGAATGATTTCTGCTTTCATTTCCTCTGATAGTTTGGGGTTTGCTAAAAGTTGCACTGAGGGAGGGTTTGCAGCTGATATAGCCAAAGATCTATTTAAGATTGAATTTATTGGCTGTACAGCTACCAAGCAACTTTGTGCCAAATGTTTCAATATTTAACGTAAAAAAAAAAAATGGAACAAAGAAAAATAAAATAAAAAGCAAAGTGATATAATGTCACAAAAGGAAATAATAACAATAGCTTTGGAATGTACAGTATGCTCAGATATGTACTGGACTGCTATTGGTCTAAAAAGAGGGGAAGCAGGCCTGTTAATCCTTTTGAGAGGAATGTAAGGTGGAGAAATAAAACCCACCATTGTCTCTGTTTTCCTCCTTAGGTCTCAGATATCTGCCTCTTCATCTGCTGACACACAATTACTGCCATTGTGTGTTGTTATTTCGCTAACTGTCCCGCAGAGAGAAACATAGTTTGTTGAATGTCAGCAGAATGTAAAGTAAAAAAACTAAAATAAAACAAAATAAATACATAAGTGAATTTTACTTTGTTTTATAATTAAGGGAAAATTAAAAGTTTCACTCAAGTAAAAGAATGCTTTCTAGTGTTAATGTTTGACAAAAGTAATCTAAGTTCCAAGTATTGAACGAGTTATTACGATGACAGCAACCAAATGTATTTTCCAAATCTTCGGAATAAGGTATTATTATTATTATTATTATTATTATTATTATTATTATTATTATTATTATTATTATTATTATTATTATTATTATTATTATTATTATTATTATTATTAAGTACTAAGTACTTGAGAAGTACTTTAATCTGATATAATTTGTGAAATGATATAATCATGCAGTCAAAATGTAAAATTATTGCAGGTTCTGGTACTTTGAATATTAAAACTAAAATAATAATAATAAAAAAATAAAAAATAAAAAATACAAAATAGCACATGTGTAAGTTTTTAAGTATGTAGCAGTAAATATAACTAGTTTCTACCTACCTCTTCTTATTCTTTCCAAAGAAAAGAATCTAGGCTTGAATGAAACCTTCCAAAGCCGCAGGAATATGCCTAATAGTCAGATAAAAGACAACTTTATGCCACATTTCCAAAATGTAGGTTTGGAACAAAACAACACTGCATATCAACAAAAGAACATAATACTTGTAGAGAAACATGGTGGTAGCGACATTATGGTCTGGGGTTACTTTGTTTAAATGGTGGGATTAAATTATATTCAATTTGGAGCCAAGATAATTTGGAGTACATGCTCAGCGTTTCCTACCAAAGAAGACTGAAGCCTAAAATGAATTATCCAGACAATATGTAATGCTATAGGTAGAAACGGCATTAAAGTAATTAATCATTGCCCCATTCTTTTAACAGCAGTATTGACACCTTTCAGATCGACCATACTTGTAAATGTGGTTTTACCAAGCAGAAAACCAAAATAACAAATAAAGTAGAATTGGTAGTGGAAGTAGTAAGCTGCAAAATGTATAATAAGGTTTTCTCCCCAACAGCTGCTTTTCCACCAGCCACCAGAAAAGTTGTTTGACGTGATCTAATGAGCACCATTCTCCTAAAATATAGAGGTGAAAACAACCGTTTGACAGATTTGTCCACAACCCCAAGAATTCTTCAGTTTGCTTTGGGTCTGGCAACTGAATGCCACTGCATATGATTCACATCACTGTTGTATTCCTCACAACATTCAGGGGCCCCTCATGTCCTGGGTGGAAGCATCTGGATTTTCTTCTGTTTTCCATTTGTTCATTTAGAACCTTTTTTAGAGACCAAACTGTCTTTTGAAAATAATTCCTATGGTTGCTTTTTACATTTTTGCTTGAGGAGGACGGAAAGTCATTTCGTCCTTTTTCTCTTAATTTCTCTAAAGATATGTCAAAAATATATCTAATAACTTTACATATATATTTCTACTTATTGAAATTTGATTTTCAATGTAAAATAAGATGAGCTAAACCTGATCCAGTTATGCCAGTAGGCTTTATTATCTACTTGAAGGACAGTACGTTTTCCACTTGTTTAAAAAACAAACAAAATAAAACAAAAAAAAGAAACACACACCCATTCTTCTAGAAACCACTTTTCTCATCCAGTTAGGTACTTAGACATTTTGGTCTCAAGTCCGAATGAGCAGGACTTGAGGCAATGACAACAAAATCAGTCATTCTCATTCATGCGGTGATTATGGCAAGTTTTTAGATTGTAGACACAGCTGACCTGTCTGACAGAGGCAAGGCAGCTACATTGCACCATTAGTCCTTCTAACCACCACCAGCAGGCAAAGTGGGTGACGTGTGTTGCCCAAGGACATGACAATGGACACGGTGGGCATCAGCCCTCAACCCACCGATTACAGGATGAACTCCTAGCTTCAAAGCCACCATCGCCCCATTATTTGTATCCCTTTACAAATGTGTGAGTATTTGATGAAAGCCTTTCTTCTAGGTATAAAATAGTTCAAGCATAGACTTGACCTTTGAGAAATGGGTTGTGTTTTACTCATTTTGTCAAAAAAGAAAAACTTGTTCAGGCTTACTTTCTGAAAGTTTCTGACTATGTTCATATATTCATGTTCATGTTCATGCTTTTTCTTCTTCACTACTGTTTGATTATAAATTCATTTTACAGCATGTCACTTTGCAATTTGTCATTTGGCCATCTTTGAGCTTAAGGGGGCAATAGCATGTATGCATCCAATGTGCAAAACTATATTGGCAAAGGGACTCAAATAACTCCTTCAGACATTTAGTGTCATTTGTAGATCTGGAGCCAACTTCTCTTTAGGGTATTCAAATGTTTTTTAGATCATGGTAGAATTGTATTGTCTTATATTCTCTTAATGCTTTGGCCTGCTTGGAAGAGAATAAAGGGCAGAAGTTTGCCACTTAAAGCATTTGAGAACCCTGAACCCTTAAAATCACAAGCTGGAGGGTTTAAATAAATCTTCTTAAAATTTTTGATTTGATATGACAATGCTTCAGTTGTTGCTGTCATTTTTATGTTTACACAAGAGATCAAAACAATATCGCATCAGAAATTACAATGTATGTTGCAACTGCAAAATACATTTTAACGTAAAACAACTAAACAAACGTACAAAAAATAGGCCATTTGTGACATTTTTTGTAACCATAACTTAACACATAATATAAAAATTGCCCCTTAAAAACAGTTTTGGATGACGGTGTTATTTTGCCATTCCCTGATGTGTACCAATGTTGTAGGGACGTAGAAAGCAAATGAGAATAAATCAAATCATCAGTGAATGTAACTTAGAAAGTAATTCAATGTGAGTGAGGACAGCAAAGGAAGTTAAATGACAAGTCTCAAACGTCATGAACTATTAAAAGTGTGCATCAACTGCCAGTAATGAACCTTCATTGTCATTATTTAGAAAAACAATTATATCCTCTGTGTAGTGTAGGCTGACTTAGAAGAAGAGTAGTCAATGTGCAGGTTTTGAGTCTTTACTGAGAGAGCCAGAAAGAATATACACACACATACAACCATACACATAATGCATGAATGCTGTCCAATTCTGTCCCTGCTGTTCTACAGCCCTCCTCACCTTCCTCACAGGAATGTGGGAATGATTGCCTTAATTTTATATAGCACACAACTTCCTTTGGTTCAATTTTCACCAACACCATAAAAAAAAGAAGCAGTTGTAAGGTCAGCAAGAACCCATCTGGTTTTGCCATTGCTGGGACTTTAATGACCAGGTAATAAAAGTTCAATTTGACAGAAATTACAACAGATGTTTCAGGCTGAAAGCCTCAGACATGTTGGTTTTCACAAGAGGATGAAACTCCAGCATGCAGAAGCTGCCCACTCGTCTGATATGCTGCATAAAATGTTTGTACAGCAAGAAAAAAGGTATTTGGGAATAGTCCTGTAAAAATACAGTAAACTAGAAATAAAAATGAAATCGGTTGTTCAGCTATCTAGAGTTGTCCATGACAACACCACTTGTCATCTGGTGATTTAATTACTAGAGTCAGAATGTGTGTATCGCTTCCCTTTTGCCACTGCTTGTTTCAATCTTCAGGCGTGGGAAAATGTTGTTGGATGTCCCCTTTCTTACCTAACTCAGGAAGGATAGAAAGTGCATTAAACATTTGGGAGTGTCTCAATAAAAATGTGAAATTGATCACCCTTGGGGCAGGTATTCATTTGACTTTCCGAGATGTTTTCCCACGTGAACAAACATATCCGCGACTGAAAAGTTAATACAGTTCCGCTCAATATATTACATATCTTGTCAGTCAACAAGATATTCACAAGGTGTCACTTGCATCTGTAACAATATTTGCCATTTATAACAGAAAACAGCTAAAAGCAAAGAGAGGAACCAACTTTCACTTGCAAAATTAAATTGTAAGATACAAGGCTAGAAATGTTTCTGAAAAACTGGTGCTGAGATGATGGCAGTTGCGATTGACAGTTGTTCTCAGTTCTCTTGATTTATAATTCCCCTACGAACCCAAATGAAGAAAAACCTCAAGCAGTCTCTCATATGATGGATGATCTCCTGAGAGAATTCCAGCACTTTTTGCTTTTTTAAACCCTCTAGCCACAACTGGAACAGACACACAAAAAACACACTTTCAAGACTTCCATTTCCTGTGCACAAGCTCAGAGGTGAGATAGATTAGTTATTAGTTCCCACAAATAAGGGAAAGAGATCTTAAAAAAAAAAAGAAAAACTGTCTTGGAAGCGTAGGGGATTTTTTATTTATTTTTTTTACATTCTATTTGTCTCTCATTGTCAGATAAACACAAGGCAAGTTGAGAGTACTGCCTTACCATTTTGTCCATGTGACCACAGAAACAGGGTGAAATATTTTTACCGCAATAGTAAGGCCTATTGTTTAATTCACAGGGATTGTTTTACAGCTTCTTGGTGATTACTGGAAAATTACATTGTTGAGGGATGACAATGCTTCTCTGAATGTTTTTCTCTCAGGTAATGGTTTTGTGGGAGATTGCCTCGTGTCAGTTAGAGTTTAAATACAAATATAAATCATTTACTCCATGACTGTCAATTGATAAGCATTTTTTTTTTTTGGTATTTCAAGCAACAAATAAACCATAACTTGGATGTTGCAAATAGGGGTGTCTGTTGAATGGTTGTGCTGCTGGAAGGAGAGGTGACCAGATGAAACACAGTTGTCTGTATTTGGTGGTGTAATGCTATTTGTGAAGCCAATACAGGAAACAGAAAACCAATTTACACCAGTCGGTGTATGATTTCAAGGTTGATGAGTTTGCATGTAAAGAACCATGCTTGTGGCCAAGATGAAAATGTGCAGACACAAACCCTTCTTGCAAGATCTAGAGAGAAAGTAAGTAAGCCAGACAAAGACTAACTTTAGCAAGAATGTTTTTGTCAAATTGCCAAGAAAAAAAGGGATAAAATAAAGATAAAAACACTCATAGTTGAGCTGCGGTATTTCTACTCAGCTCAGTCTCTATCAGGCTTATTTACTGTGGCTACATAAGTTGTTTATTTTCTTTTTTTCAAAAAAATGGATTACTAACTAAATTTACAGTTTGGGATCCAAATACTAATGGTTAATATAAATATTGTAGCTAAATTGTTTTGTTTCATGTTTGTCGATATGTGAAAAGATAACTGTCACTGGTTTAGATGTTGTGGAAATTAAAGTAAATCTAAGCATTCTTTTAGATGAAGGACTCAGAGTAAGTTTAAAAATTTCTGTCAAATAGTATTGTTCATCTTAAGGGTTTAATGTCTTATTATTTAATAGGTATTAGGTAAAAATTATAAGTTGAGATATTGGAGTTTATCAATAAAAAGGAGTGGTTGTTTTGTCATGTTGCTGTTAGTAGCATGTGGCAGGTACCTCACACATACCGCAGCATTACCAAGGAAGGTGGCGAGAAGAGAATGTTTGTTTTTCCATTTATTTTATTTCATCCTCTGTTGTAAAATCAGCTTCTCTGTAATAAATAAGTGAAACAAACTTATTTACTAAAAAAACGTACATGGACATTATATGCCCATGAGTGACACACCTATGTGTTTTGCAAGCTATGTAACTTAAAACACTTAACTAACAAGAATGCCATCTGATATTTAATTTGTTCTTTTTGTCACTCCTTCTGTGTCAATTTACCCTGTGAAAGTTGAGCATGACCAAATAACACAGCTTCTTTACATGATCTCATCTTACTTCACATTTATACTGGTCATGACAAATTATCTTTATCAGCATCTTAAAAACAACTGTTCAAACCTTTGAGTTAACTTGAACAAATAAACCAAAGGAGGTTGCTCTATTTAAAAAAAAAAAGAAAAAAAAAAAGAAACAGCTAACAAAGAACACTGGAAAACTTCAGTAAAATAGTAGAAATTTTAGTTAAAGAACACCATGAAAAAGTTACAACTTTTTTTTTTGTCATTTGTGAAAATCTTAATTTCTTACGATGCAGTTCAGTAAACTTAAATATGACAAAGATGTTTTTGGTAGCTCGTGTTTTCATACAATAATAAGTGATTATTATGATGCATCTCATGATGCAAATTCTTGTCTATGTTGTGGTGGAAATTCATGACTGGAAGGCTGAAGGCAGTAAGATTTCATCACACAACCTGTATGTGCATGTCTGGGTTATCGCTGCACTTTTATTTGAAAGCAAGCAAACGTTTTAATCAGCAGCAACAAAACAAAGTGAACTTTTGAAGGTCAACAGCCACTATTTGCAAAGCAGCAAAAAACATTTGGGATTTAAGGATATTTATAATTTGGAAATAAATGGGAACAAGAATGAGACACAAGGAGAAATCATGCCATGTTGTTCTATGAAATCAACTAAAGATTGCAGATAATGTGACTCCAACAGATATGATCATCCTATGTTTTTGATTAACTGAAGTAACTCCTGCATTTCTCAAAATTCATTTCAGTTTGCATGGATTTCGCAAAGACCGTTAAACAAACTGTAATATTTGGGCTAAGAAATTAACAAAGCACATTTGACCTCAATTGAGACAATGCAAAGGGAATTGAGAAAATGTAAAACAAAACAAAACAAAAGAAAACAAAAACAAAACAAAAGAAAACAAAAGAAAAAACCCCAGCTAGGTTATATAAACAAACCCAAACTTCTTTCATTTGGATTGCTTAAGCGGTTTTGTTTCTCATAGTAAAATTGTAGGTCAAAAATAATCCTTAAACAGTTGTCCTTGAATGCCTGCATTCATGAAACACAACCTTAAATCCCCTTGACGTGACGCAACCAAATGCATCCAGCATGCAGTTTTTCCTGCCTAACGTGTTAAGGATACATGTTCTGGCATATTTAAAATTAAGAAACTGTAAGCACACTTTCCCATAGCCCACTTTTTAAAAATTTGAAATGTAAAACTAACATAAACTATTTCCACCTACTGTTAGATTCTAGAGCCATAAATAATTAAAATTAGTTTTATGAGATCAGAACATGGCTGAAGAACATTTGAATAATAATGGTAAAAGTACAATGATTCAATTAAATTTACAGGCCTTGGCATAGATGTTAAAGTGTCTACGTAACTGGATAAATTTATGATTTATATTTAAATATAATAAATAATATTTAAGTCAGGCAACAACTTTTATGCTCAGTGGAGCAGTAGATATTGTAGACATTATCCAACCACTTGCTGTTTGTTGGTTAACCTTAACGATAGTTATTTATATTATTAAAGCTAAAGTTTAGTCAGTAATACTTTTATAACAAATTTTTGTCAGATCATGATTTCTTGGTTAATGTCGAGTTGTTATAAAAAGACATTTTGAATAATGTCAACTTAGTATTAAAAGTGTCACGATTTACCAAATGACACTTTATGACAACAGTGATAAATTTTCATGAAGACTTACTCATGTTCATGACAGGTGTTATGTCATAACAGTCTTATTCACAACCCATCAAATAAAGTGTTACCCATTATATTTATGGAATATTATAATCACAGTGTATTTTTTGTAAGTTGAGGATTTTATTAGTACCAACATTTCTCTTACCTTAGTAGACTGTGTTGTCAGCCAATGTAAAGATTGCAGACTTGTTAATTACATTACAAATAACTTGTGTGCTCGCATTTTATATCCACTGACTAATCGTTGTCAACTTTTCACCTTTATAAATGAAGAAAGGGAGTTCACACAACATGAATATCATGTGGTAGAAAAATGCTCTGAGAAGAGGAGACGCTTCCCAGTGTAACCAGCCCTGGGTGATGAAGACTGATACTCCCTCGGGCTTGTTTTGTCTCTTTTTTTCATTGTTGATGAGACATAGAAGGGAGTGATTGGAGAAGGAGGCCATCGTGACCTTTCAGATTATCAGTTCAATGCCTGGGGTGAATGAGTGGGATGGAGTAAATGAAAGGAGAGGTGGGGACAGGTTGAGGTAAAGTAAAGAAGCAATGTGTTCATTTCCTTTCCACTCTGCTTCAGGCAGTGGATTTTCACCCAAGCCTCACCTTGGTGCACATTGTCTTGTCACTGCAAAGCGTGTGAAAACTCCTCCCATAACAATCAAAAGGAAGCAGGTAAAAAGCAGAGTTTAAACTTTTGCACTCTATGATTAGGCTTACAACATTCTCTCACTGTTGATTTAGAAGAAAACAGATGAGGATGAATATGAGTATAATATCATTTCAAATAACTCTACATGGGCTGCACAGTGGCACAGATGGTAGAGCTGTTGCCTAGCAGCAAAAAGGTCCTGGGTTTGATTCCCGGCCCGGGGTCTTTCTGCATGGAATTTTCATGTTCTCCCTGTGCATGCGTGGGTTCTCTCCGGGTTCTCTGGCTTCCTCCCACAGTCCAAAAACATGACTGTCAGGTTAATTGGTCTCTCTAAATTCTCCCTAGGTGTGAGTGTGTGTGTGTGTGTGAATGGTTGTGTGTCCTGTATGTCTCTGTGTTGCCCTGCGACAGACTGGCGACCTGTCCAGGGTGAACCCTGCCTCTCGCCCAGAACGTAACTGGAGATGGACACCAGCAACCCTCCCGACCCCGTTAGGGATAAGGGTGAACAGAAAATGGATGGATGGATAACTCTACATGTACATAACAACACATACACAACAAAATGGAGCGCTGCAAATTTTTATTTGCATGAAGGGTTATAAAAAATCAACTGCTTGCATACAAGAAAGTTCAGAATACATTTTGTGAAATATAATCAATATTATTTTTCAAATTTGTTATTTTCTAGTTCATCCCACTGTATTCTCATTTAGCTAAGAGCCATTCAATTTAACTTGAGAGTCGTTTCATGACAACACAACCCTCTTTTCTCTATTAGAAACTGAATAGAAACAGTCTAGTTTTGCAAGATAACTTTTTTATAATTTCTTGCTGTTTTGGACTTTGTTTATGCAATGTGTTAAATTACCAGGTGTCATAAAGAAGATCCTTTATAGAGTTTTCAGAAGAGAGTTTTAATAGGCTTAATATGATGTCACTGATGCTGGTCTTGGACTGTTTGATAAATTGCCTAAATTAAACAATCTAACCCTCATTCATTTGACTTTCTAAACAATTCTTTTACTGGCTTTTGATGTAAGTTTGACTTTGCCTTAGTAACCTCAATTGTGTAAATACTTAAATATGAGGATGCAGCAAATGTTATATGGTTTCAAACCAAACATTGGTCGAGGGCAGTTTGTCATCATGCCAGTTCAAAGCTCAAGCTCTCTGTGTCATCTTAAAAAACACATGAAAGGCATAACCACACTTGTCAGGGAGACACCACAAATTTTGAAAGAAAACTGGTCAGCAACTGTTACTCTGATCAAGTTTCACAAAGGTACTGTTTTGTTGCTGTTTGTATTTTTTTAATGGTTGTCTAGAGTAAAAGCTGTTGATATGAAAAGTAAAGTTATATTTACACCTTTACATAAGACATATTTTAAAAGGGATAGCCTGAAGATTTCTTTTCTCTCTCATTAAATTTAAATAAAGGTTTATTTGTTCTTCTCATTAAATTCTTATTGGATTTATCTATATCCAGTTGGCTGTGCTGTGTTTCCACTGAGTGGTGGGGCCAATGTGTTTATGGCCATGTCTGTGAGCGCTCGACAGGCACTGGAACACCACATACAACCGCCCATAATTAGAACAAGACTATTTGACTTACTGCATTACCCTGTTATTACTCAAACTGAAGGACAAGGCTTGGTTTGAAGAAGCCTGCGTAAAACTAAGGAAAATTTTAAGCAATCAAAATCAGATGACTATTTATACTCATAGCTGCTGAAAAAAAAACTACCATGAAACAAATTCGCCACGTTCGACAGATGGATAAAAAATGTTTCATTCCCATGTTAACAGAGTGAAAGATTGATCTCATGAATACATGTGCAACATCACTGATCCATATTAGTGCAGATTGCTTGCATACATTATTAATGGCCTCTGGGGTCCCTCTTAAGATTCCAAAGACTTATCAATAATTCACAAATCTGATCGAAAACAGGCTTAGTATTGGCTGATTTAATTATCTCACAAGTAAGAAGGCTGGTAAAAGGCAACGGTCTTTCTATTAAGGTAATCATCTTATTGATAAACCACCAGGGAATAGAGGCAGCTGTTAGGCAAAAAAAGAGAAAAGAAACAAGTAATGGACACTAAGTGTTTTTTTCAGTACTGTGACATACCATCCATTCCAACCACTTCCCTCAGCCACTTTGCACCATTAAGATGTGGTGATGGAGAAAACAAGTACCTAACTACAGATTCAACCTGACAATATCTTGGCCTCAAGGAAACTTTTTTTAAATATTTGAACTTCTGCTAATTTTGCAACTTAATATAAAAATAATATAACAAATTATATATATTTTAAGATTCTTTTAATCACCCTTACTGAGGGCCTTATATTTTCCTGACTTGGTGTACCTTGAAAATAAGGGTGGTGGAATTAAAGAGATTTCAACAGGCTTTAACAGTGCCTGAAGAAACATGAGCGCAGGGGAAGAGTTGATATTAAACCTGACTAGCTGTGCCAAGTGATAAAGCTTTAGTTCAGGCTGCAGGGCTGTGATAATGGGGCTTTTGGGAATTATAAAATAACTAATGGCTGCATGGCTGTGTGCAGATCTTTGTGTGTGAACAATATTTCTGCATCTGAACTTTTACTAGTTCATGACTTGAACTTGTTACAGATTGTTGTTGGATTTTTTTCTTATCATTGGATTCAGATGTTTTAAGAGTTCATTAATACTTTGCTTTTGTCCTGAATTATGTGGCCATTTTCATACATATATTGCTTTAGGCGGAGATGGAATTTCTACATTCCATCTAAAACAAATGAATTTATAAAATGCCTCATTATTTGCTAAATCCTCAGAGTTCAGACTGAAAAAAGTCTGATTATGCATTTTATATTTATGCTTAGGTAACAAGTAACATCCAACAAGCTAATAGAATATTGGTCTTCTTTTCATCCCAATAACACTGACACACTAAGGTATGAACTCTACTGGCCCCTGGCGTGTGCTATGGTTTCTGGCACGAACTCATATTAAGATTTTTTAAGTCCTTGAACTTGCCAGGCAGTGCCTCTATGGAGCTAACTTTTTGTTCAATTGATTGGATTGGGATCTTGGAGCTCTGGAGCCAAAGTCAGCATCTCAATAGCATGTCAACTGGATCTAACCCTTCCCTCTGGGGCACTCTTTACTTCTTACGTGCCTCAGAAAACTATGGCAGACGAAAAAATTGTTGTTAGCAAACATGTTTAATAGATATTGCAGATCAGGAGCACCCAAGAAGAGCTGCAGTTTTAGAGATGCTCTGACAGTTTTCTAGCATCCCAGTTTGGCCCTTGTCAAACCTACACAGAACCTTGCACTTGTCATTTTGCTGACAAACCTTGGAGTTCTGTGGATTCTCACTTGGTCAGGTTGGTCAGATGGCTGCCTCTTTAGCATATGTTTATGCAGCTTCATCTCCAAAAGAAGTCATCCGACAATGAAAGTTTAGGATTTGCTGGAGATTATAGCCAGTAAGAAACCAATTCTTTGGACATTAAATTAAATTAAATTAAATTAAATTAAATTAAATTAAATTAAATTAAATTAAATTAAATTAAATTAAATTAAATTAAATTAAATTAAATTAAATCACTTGTTCCACTTAAATTATACATTAAATTAAAAATCAAGAAAATTAGAAATCAGAAATTAGTGGATTAACATAAAAACTACTGTTAATCTTGGTTAATTTACAGACCAGAAAATCAGAATCTGACCTTTATTAGTATTTAGTATATCAGTGTTAAGAGTGTATATGGTGGTGCACTTGGAGGCACAGTAGGAATGCTCCTGGGTTCAAATCCTGCCCTGCCATCTTTCTGCATTGAGTTTACGCTCCATTTTGGTACTCATGCATGTAGAAAGGACTTGCAAATAGAGTAGATAATCTCAGTTTTGCAAAATTTCATGAAAAGTTAACAGAAGTCCAGTCCTACTTTTTTTAACTGTTGAATTATATATGAGCTGCATATACCAATAGTACCTCAAAATTACGATAGTGTTCACAGTGATTGAAATTCTATCTGTTTGATTATCTCAATTATTTCTGCCTGGAGTGGCATCTCCAACCTAAACAACAAGCATTAAGAAGCCTTTAGCACTTTTTAAAAGAAGTTGTAATTCTGAGAAAATCCTGCAGTAAAATTCCAGATTTCACTGTCCATCTCTGTTTTTTATTATGACTGTATAGATACTGCAGGTGCCAGCACCTTCAAATGCAGCTAAACACTCAAGTTGCTCAAATAATCACATTTATCTGATTCCTTTGTGTTTAAATTAAATTTCCAACTTTGTTGTAACTTGTGCTGAATTACAGGGATTGGAAATCAACAAATTAATGGTAATGTCTCAAAATGCAAAAATTATTAGTTTATTCTATTTAATATTTTTGTTGTATTATGATGATACAAATTATGTTGGTTAGTGTTTTGCATTCTAAAAAAACAGTTCCTTTAGTCCAAGTGCTATATTTTACAGAAAAGAGAGTCCATATGTCCAAAACCTCACTGAGGAATGTCTCTTAACTCTGTGAGCTTGGCACTTCATCTCAAGAGTGAAGCTCTAAACAGCTGCTGCATCACTTTCTCTCTGTGATGCAGCAAGGAAACCTGAGATGAGCTATTGATCAGACTTCCAGGTTGTTAGCGAACAGCTTGATGTCTCCATATTCACTTTATGACCCTAGCTGTCCTAGAAGAAGTGGGGGAGTGTTGAACGATTGACAAAACGGAGCCAGATAAATCTTCCCAGTAGAATTTCAACATTTAAACAAAGATCAACTGTTAAAAATAATTTGCCTAATTTCCCCAGTTTGAAAAGAAAAAAAATTATGTAGTCATCTTTTTAAAGACGTTTTTAATAATTTGATTTGCTACCACCAATTCTAGCACTGAAACCAACAACTTTAGTAATAAAATACAGGGAAAGCCTGATTTAGCTTTTTCACTCTAATTATGAACGTTCAGGGGATCTGATGTACTGTGCTTGAGGCAAACCAGGCTGACTTGGATTTATTTTATATCATAATGAATATCTGGCTCTCTGTCCTCAACATAATTTTACCAGCTTGTCACTTTGGCCTAAAGCCAGAGGCATGCCTCTTCAGATTGGCCTGCTCCTGGCTAAGAAATAGGAAAAAAGAGCAACTGAGACTGCTGAAAAGATAGGCATGGGGCAGCGGGGTGCTCAAGAAAAATATCTGAACACCATTTTGAAAAAAATGCCTCTTAAGCTGAGAAAACATAGAAGTTGAGGAGAAACAGCTGTGTGCACTGAAGCCTGGCATCCTCAGGATAAAAAACACAGGCAGTTAATAATAAAAATAATAAGCCTGCTGGGTTCCTAATAAAAGGATTCTGATGAGACAATACAGTCAAGTGAAGGGCCCTCTATGCATCCCTGGCTGCACACCCAACCCACCACAGGAAAAGAAAAAAAGGTCAAGTTTGGCAGAGAAGCAGAGACGCTGCTGGCTCTTTTTATTGGCTGTGAACAGCAACTATAACACAGGTAAAGAAATTTGGCATAAAAACTCTGTCTTACTTTCTGCTACCAGGTTCTTTAGATTTATCATATAAAAGTTGAAACAGAGCCAACAGCTGGACACATTCTGGACAGATTCTAACTTTAACTGTTTAACTTTGGCATTATGAGCGGGATGAAGGCGTGTGCGTGAGTGTTTGTGTGTGTGGTTTGTTTTTCTGAGCTGAAAAAGGAATGCCAGGGAAACCCCAAACCACCCAGTTTGTCATCTCGTCCCATACCTTACTCATTTTGCCTTCCCTGTCATCTGTCTCTTTCTCCCCTTTCGCTCGTTTTGCCATCTGGCCTCTGTGAACAGACGTCTGACAGAGGCACTCAGACAACTCAGCATTAATGTACCACTCATTATTAATGGTGCTCCTTTTATGCTTTTAGATCCTGCTGCAAAGATTTCAGTGACAGTTTCAACACTAAAGATCTATAGAGAGGCCATAAATAAGATGGTTTTTAGAAGTCCTTCATATGCAAGTGATAACACCTAATATAGACATTTCATGTTTATTGCGCTGTTCATAATAGTCTCAATGTTTGCAGTTTGTTGTAGCACAACACGAAGCTCGACATCATTGACAGGTAATATATTAACAAACACACAGCGGGACGGATCAACTTGCGACTCATTAAATTTGCTAGCAACTTTAGAAAAAAACAAGCCCAAAGCTGCTTATAATTATTTTGACTTGGCTCAAGATAGTTCCTGTTTTTCCAGCAACAATATGCGCATCTTCTTACTCCCTCCATTGACCTTTCTGTCGCTGCTGATACTGTTGCATAGAAACGGCTATCGCTCCCCAAGATGCACAGAGGAAATAAAATTAAATTACAAAAAAACTAAGTAACACACAGCAACGCAAAGTGGTTTTGATAAGTAACTGTAGTCTGACTACAAGATTTGAAAAAGCAACAAGTTAGATTACTCGTTACTGAAAGAAGTGGTCCGACGTCAGTGACGCGTTACTGACATCACTGCCTAAAACTTAATTGGAAGGATTGCAAACTTCTCCTTGGTGTATCCTTAAGAATACCCTAGGATGAGCTGAGGAGAGTTTGAGGATAGACGGAAATGGCTGAATTTCCCTCCTGAACTTGTTCCTTCCATGTACAGTATGAGACAATGGAAAGATCACTCAGTTTTTATTGAGACATCTTAAGTCAATCTGCACATATTTAAATGTCATCACATTTTATTATTTATTTATTTATTCATTTGTAATCTATGGCATGGAAAAATACAAAAATACTTTTATACACCCATAGTTTGTTGATTGTCTTTTTTTTTTGGTTGTAAGAATTTATAACAAAACTACGTCCTTTATGTTATAAAGGATGTATTTTGCTCTCTGCTCACTGCGTGAGAGAAATTTTGCCACTTATGGATAGGGAGGGTTATATTACCTCCCTATATAGTAAAAACTATATGCATTACCGCAATAGTTTTTACTTAAAGTATACACAGACAACATTTAGGTCAGGAAAGTTGTGTTTATTTACTTTTTAGCCATATTAATTACCAAAACATAACAAATTAATTTATTGTATGATGAAATGACCAAATCAAGGCAGGTATATTTTGGTAATTTGCACATGACCCTGTTTTCCTTAGCTCTGTTTTGTTCCTTGAGCAGCCGAATTTATGTTCAGTGATTCATGGAAAGACAAGAAGTCTAAATAAATGAGAGAAATAGAGTATGAGACTATAAATCACCATCTTCACAAGTTACTCAGAGATCAGCAATTGGCAGCCAAACCTTTGGTGGAGCCAAAAGAAATCCATAAAAAGGTAGAAAAAAGAGAACTGTGAGAAAAAGAACAGACAAAAAAAATAAATAAATAACCCAGTAAGATAATACTACTGTGATTAGTCACGCCATCCATACTCTTATAAAATTACCCCACATATGCTATACACAGCCAGTCAAGCAGAACCATAAATGGATATGCCTGTGTTTCTTCTCTTTTATATTAATCAAAATGAGTATTATTTCTGGACAGATTTTACGTGTCTCATACAAAAGCATGCTTTATGCAAATACAGATAATATTCCACCAGGACATTTCTTTTTTATCTGGCAAAACTCAAAATAGAATCTATCCATCCATCAAAATAAAAAAATAAAATAAAAATAAAAAGTGCAAATAATCTAGGGATAACAGATTGCAGTAAGACTTAGATATTTTGGTTCTTTGCCAATTACAACATTCAAACACACACACAAAAAAATAAAATAAAGTGATTTATGTCCTTCACAAAATTATTTCATAGTCAAAGTGCTTTGATCATTCTTCAGGTGGCATGAGACTCAACACAAATTGCTTAAGAACTTGTAAAGTACAGTACAGACCAAAAGTTTGGACACACTTTCTCAATGAATTCAATGAGATTTCTGTACTGTAAATTGCTTAACCTCAGGGGCGCCTTGGTGCAAAATATTATTTACACACACACATAAATATACCTATCAAATATGACTTAAAAAGAATTTACTTTGATATTTTACACCATAAAATTGGGCCTCTGTCTCTTTAAAAACTCTGGCTCTTTCTAAAACTCCGCCTCCAGGAAGTCATCACTTTTCTCCATTTGTAACACTTTAACAATGTTTTTTACCAGCATTGCACTGAAAAGTAGTTTGTATACTGAGCTCAGCAGATGCACAGTTCCACCAGGTGTTTGGTAATAGTTATTCAAAGGTGCAGAGTGGCGGAATCACTGTGGAAGAGAAGCTTTTTGAGGCAGAAACTTGGAAGCTTGGAAACTGCAACTCTGAGGAGGAGCTGTGTCTGCAGGCAGTGCTAGGGTCACCCAGACATTTTACACTACTAAATGGTTGCCATGGGAGACAAAAGTATTTCTCAAATATGAATGAAATAATCAAGACAACACTCTGGATATGTTCTTGATGAGGGAATAACATGACAACATGATGTAAAGCTCAAAAAAAGTTGATTTTTACATAATACTGTCCCTTTACAATTAAACCTGAAATAGCTTTGGGAGATCGAGAAAGATATTTTGTTTCATTCTAAAATAAATTTGCAGAGCAGATGTGCTAGTTGTAAGTGGGACTGTTGCACTTTCTGCTTCAGGCAGTAAACTAATTCAGTTAGAGATATGCAAAATCATGCCATGAGGAGTAACGTCTAATTTACTCTTTCTTTTTTTATTGCTTTCAATTTTACTCCAAAAAATTGGCAAAACACCATCCACCCTTTAAACTCTTATGTATGGACCTTCTGTGACAAGTTTTCTATGTTGTTTTTTGTGATGTATCAAATAACAAAGAAATGAAATATACCAATCATATTAGCATAGCAAAATGTCTATCCATCATTTCATCTAATCTCAAATTTATTCTAGCTATGCAAGAACACATTCAGTACAGATTAATGCTATGTGTGTTTTAGCGAATTATCATAATTTGATGTTGCTTCATCCCATGGCGGCAAGTCCTCAACCGCAATGTTTGAGATTAGTAAATAGACAGACAAACTGCTTTTAAATATTTACTCTTCCCTTCTTTCACTTTGAGTTTTTATTTAGAATAATAGTACAAAATAAATATTTATCCTAATTTCACAGATCAAGTCATATGAAAGAAGATTCTTTCTGAGCTTTTAGTGGACAATGTGTCTGGGTTTATGTTGTTGAAGACTAAGCTGAAGTCCATGACCAGAATCCTAGTTTAACATCCCAGGGTAGTTGAAGTGTTGCAAGACGAAGTGTTGTTCAAAGCTAACTATATCATCTGCTGACCTTCTTAGTCAGTAAGCAAAGTATAGGGGATCCAGCTGGGTACCTATGATGTTTTTCAGATGCCTCATGACCACAGATGTCATAGTGACAAGACACAGTCATATGTTTCTGGGAGTCCAAGATGATGGAGGAACGCTTACTTTATAGAGACTATTAACATCTTCTTTGGAGATCTTT
This sequence comes from Gambusia affinis, assembly GCF_019740435.1. Classification (NCBI taxonomy): domain Eukaryota; kingdom Metazoa; phylum Chordata; class Actinopteri; order Cyprinodontiformes; family Poeciliidae; genus Gambusia; species Gambusia affinis. The sequence continues at coordinate 22,889,701 of NC_057874.1, read as the reverse complement.
AGTCCATTCTGACTGTATGCAAACAATGGTAACACATACAAACACTGACTGTATGCAAACATATTATTCAGTGGTCTGAAGAAAGGAAGGTGGCTAAGTTGTGGATGAGGTGTGAGTAACAGCCTTTTAAACCTGTGGTAGAGGCTGTTAGGGTCATCTGCCAAACATGGATTCTGCTCAGGGTGAGGCTCCAGGTGTTGGCAAAATTTTCTCAAAACTAATGTTTTGAATGGTTTTTACCTTCTCACTATAGCTGCCCCAATCTTCTTGGTAAGATTGTTGGCCTGCTCATACAAAGCTTGGTCGCCTCTGCTCTAAGCCTCTTCCTTCATCTGATACTCAGATGTTAGGGGTAACTACGATTTATTATTGTTGTATTGTGTGGAAGATCAGCATGTGTGATATAAAAACATTTGCATATGGTCATGATTTATAGTGCATCCCCATTCAAAACTCAGAATTGACACTGGAATCAGTAGGTTGATTTTACAGCATCAGGAGAAATTACCAATATTGATTGGCTTATATAAATCCACACCATACTGTCCATACAGTAACGTTCCCACAAAGCTAAGCATACTTCAAGCAAAATATATAAAGAAGATGTTAATGAAAATAATTACAACTTCTCTATTCATTACACTACAGCAGACAGGGAAGCTTTGTTCTACTGTAATGTAGGGATGAGCATTTTATGTACTATAAACTATGCTGTTGATTTTATTTGCTCCTGCTCGTTTATAGCTGCCTTTGAATGAAATCAATTGCTGTGAGAAAACATTTAAGGATGAAATTTCTTTATCGGACTAGTCTTGTTTACATTTTGCTAATTAACCTTAAGTTCAAGATCTGCAACCATGATTCAACTGCTTGATCTCATATGGTTCTCATGTTGGAACTCTCTTAACTGACTTTTGTCACTAAACAACCAGAACCCTGACATATCTGAATAGGTACATGGTGTTTGTGGTTTCTGTGTGCAAGCACTCTTCATTGGTAACACATGCAAACACTGACTGTATGCAAACTTAAAGCCTAACACACTCACGCATACACGCAGGAGGGCATGCACACAACTTCCCTTGAGGTCCTTTTGACTGACAGTGCCTGCCCCAACTAGGGATTATGGTGGAAAATTGTGGGGTGGAGCGGGTGGTGTGTTGTGGAGGGGTGACAGGGTTTAAGGCCAGGGTGAGCGAGAGTGAGAAAGAGGGTCGGGGATTAGGCCCACTGAGCTTCATTAACCTGAATGTTTACATAAGCTGATCTCTCGCAACGAGACCCTTTTTCTTCCCACAAGTGTCCCCTTCAAGAATATACTGCCCTTTCCTGCATTTATTCAATACAAGTGAAGCAGCAGTTTATGTCCTGCAAGTGAGACATTTTTTCCTGTCTACTGAAAATCTTTATATATACAAAATGCTTAAATATTCAAATGTTTTAATTAACATTCAAGAATTTCTCTAAGTCGTTCTGGTTTTGAATACATTTTAAACACAAGGGGTATTAATTTAAGAGTAAATAGGTCCTCTGATAGTTTTTTCTAAAAGAGATTTAAAAACACGTGCATTTTATGAAACTATTGCTTCTTTTTTAGAAGTTTGCTGAATGTGGTATTGATGTCATGCACATGGCATCCCTCTGAGAGACATGGATTTGTCAAGTGACTTTTTATTGTTAGCTCTTCAAAAGAACGGTGCTCAGAAAAAAAAAATCCTTTGTTTTTGTTTTTAAATCACAGTTTAACATTCCGGATTATAAAACCAATTGTTATATCAGGGAAAGATAATCTGTGTGATTTTAATTCTTTTTACTTAGTGAAATTAAAAAATATATATATCCAAAAATCCTGGGATTATGTGCAAAGCAATTATTCTCCAAACCAAACAGATGACATGTTGAAGTTTATTCTTCTAGGTGGAATTTTCTTGGCCATATTAAAAAAGTTTAAAGTATGAATTTCCTGTTTAAGGTCATGTCATTGCATCTCAGTTAGATTTAACCCCAAACTTTGACAATGAAAAATATTTTTTTAACCTTGTTCAGGAGATCTTGCTGGTTTACCTCGGATATTTCACCTTATAAGTAAAACACATGCTTAGGATTAAGGCCACACAAAATCCAGAGAGATTCACTCTCAGAATATAACAGAAAGGAGAATTCATAACCCCAAAAAACATGGTAAATCCTGAGGCAGGAAACTAGCCCCAGATCACTAACCTACCCTCACCTGTTGGTATAATGTTCTCTATCTGAAATGTTGAGTAAGATGTAAAAGTGTGAACACTTTTGCAAAAACAATCCATACTTATCTTGTTAGTCCACAGAACATTTTTCTCAAGGTTTTAGAGATCATCAAAATATTTTTTTTTGACAAAGACAAAATGGACTTTGTGTTCTTTTTGGTCAGAAGTGATTTACAACATGGAACTCTCCCACAAATGCTATTTTTGCCCAGTCTCTTCATTATTTTTGAGGAATGAACACTGACCTTAACTGAGGCAAGTAAGGCCAGCAGTTCTTTAGATCTTGTTCTAGGCTCTTTTGTGACCTCCTGGATGAGTTGTTAATGTGCCCTTAAGTAATTTTGTTAGCCAACCACTTTTAAGAAGGTTGACCTCTGTTCCATGTTTCCTCCTTATTTGGAAACATTCCCGTGGGAAGTTAAGCCACCCCATTTTTGCCAGGAGTGTCTTATACCTTTTTTTTGCACTGACTTTAATTGGAAGTGTGGCAAGGATATACTGAACGGCTTTATTCACTTCCTCCACCTCCACTGCCAAAACTACAACACTACATTATATAGCAGTAATATGGCATTCACAAAAAATCTGATTCCTTTGAACGGCTCTTTACCATGAGAGGTAGGACTTGAGTCTCGGCCAGTGAGAGATGTTCTTTATGTTTTGCAACTTTGTTTACAATTTTCTATTTGCTTTCATCATGTTGGCAGACGTGTAGCTCTGTGTGCAACCTGGCTGCAACGCTGATTCAGGCTTCATGCAGTGAGAAAGAAGCTAAAGACGTCACAGTGTGCTCACTTTTTTTTGCTTTCTTCTGACTTTTTTCTTGTTGTTCTTGCTTGTTGTTAATAGATGATTGTTGCTGAGTGTTAGTGCACTGGAATAATTGTTACACAACAGGATTTTATTTATTTATTTTTGTTTCCACCTAAGCAACTCAAATAATTTTTTTTATCTTAATTGTTACATTTTCATTTTATTTTGTTCCTTTCTTACAAATAGAACACAAATGCTATTAATGGCCACAACCCTTGCAGTACAAAAAGAAAAACTACACCTCTGATTCAGATTTATATTTTAAAAAATTTATATTTTATTAATATAAAAATATATTCATAATTGATAATTATTCATGAATCATGAATCATTTAAATATAATAATTTAGAATATTATATATATAATATATATCTACATATAATGCCCATAATGTTTATATATATATATATATATATATATATATATATATATATATATATATATATATATACAAATACAAATACAAAATGTCCAAACGTTTGGACACACAGTTGTGTCCAAACTTTTGGTCTGTACTGTATATCTTTATATAAATATAAAGATAAATATATCTTTATATCTTTTTTCTGAAAGAACATACTACAGTTTTTACTTAATACAGGTGATTCAACTTTTGTTTGTTTTTAGAATCAAACATTTTTCAAAGAACTTTTGAAATGCTCTTTGAAAGGAACTCATCCTCAAGATTTGGCTCCTATCAAAGAGCCCACCACTACTATGTATAGGTAGACTAACATTCTAAACAGAAAATCAACATCTATTACCTACAACTACTTCTTCAGTTTGCTGATTGACCCAGTTTGAATTCAATTGGAGAAATCTTGCTCAATGGGAGAAATCCAAGACAGAGCACCGAAGGGAGATGAGAATCGAACAGAATAGCTTAGGAAGGCAATGGCCAGGCTAGTTTCAATGGAATACAACATAATTTCATACTAGAACCCAATGGAGTAAAGCGCCAGTATATTAGTGCCAATCATGAAGCAGACTTCAAACACATCAGCTTGTGCTTTCATTGCTTCTCTCCAAGGACCTATTTAAGGTGTTCAGAGTTGGGCCTAGGCTCCAAAGATAACACTGGAAGCTATTTGCTTCTCAGATTAAAGGAGCTGACTAAGATAGCCACCTGAGAGCAGTAGTAGTAGGACAAGCTCCAGAGGTTTCCCCCCAAAAGGGCAGTTAAGAGAACAGAACTGCCCATAATGTTTAGCATCTCCCGCATGAGGTTGTTTTCTCTCTTCACTGAGGTGGAAAAGTAAATTAGCGATCACTTTGTGTCTGGCTCTGGCCATGACGAACTGAAAATGGTACGTTGACAGGCACAGGATAGCTTTCTTTCAAGAGTTGTAACTAAGGGGACATGGCCTGTGCCTAGATAAACACAAAGCTGTCCAGAACTCTTACTAAGACAAACAGGTTGTGGCATGCTTTTCAAAAGTGCAACAACATTGAATCGGCTGGCAACTGAAAGTCTCTCTGCAAAACCCTCTTCTTTTTAATGCCATGTGGGTCTGATTTTTCACCCTGAATGATTGTGAGTGCTGAGGAGGTTCACGTTGAGTCCATGCCTGTTTGACAAGATGCTGATTCTAGAGACAGAAAAAAATGGTAGAAGAAGGAAATGCTTTAGACGGAGAGAAAAAGACCAAGCCAACGAGAGCCAAATCATGTCTGCTTAGGACCAGCCGTCTATACAATCTTAAACAGGAAAGAGAATGTGGGGGAAAAGAAGGGGAATGAGATATTGGAGAGGGGTTCTGGGAGCAGAAGAGAGAAAAAGTTTTTAAAGGGGACATCTGGCTTTGATTATGAGGGGGCAGTATGGACAAGCTTGGCTTTACTGCTTGTTTTGACTGGGCTTTTCAGGGGAAGTTGATGTTGTTTGTTTTTGAATTGCAAGTGGCTTCTTAATTGATGACTATAACTAGGGAGACAACACCTGAGTAAAGAAAAGACAGTTTTGAAATTACATTTGTCTCTTCCTAAAAATAATTTCCTAACCATATATTTTTCCAAAAAAGAAAAAAAATGTTAAAGATCAGTATGACAGACTTACTGCTCAATGTTCTGACCATACAAATGAGGAGGAACTGGAATCCAAACATTCTTATCTGTCAATTCTTTGCTGACATATTGAGTGTGAGAGGAACCTCATGGCACAGCGTCCCGCACCACTGAGTATGAATAAACCATCAAGCACAGTGATTCAGGCCAAACCAAACCTAGCACACAAGCAGAGCCAGACTTCATCTACAGAAATGTCTTTCCCTAGAGTCAGTTGCCCATCAACCAAAGTTAATGGCTTAAATAAACATCGTGCAATGATACCTCTCGCCACTATTTTTAGTTGCTAGAGTTACATACGTTTATAAAGCAGAAGATACTGCAGGTTAGAGAGAATGAAGATGTACAGCAAGGTTTGGGAGGCCGGTTTGGAGAGAAATTGGAGACCACAAAAAGGCTGCTAGTTTTCTACAGGACTGTAAGGTTGTGATGATGATTGGAAGTGATATCTGCTTCTGCTTCTATGTCAGACGTATAAATGTCAAGGGAGTTTGGGCCTAGGTTCCTGGCAAGAAAAAGACGGAAGTCAGACAGGGACAAAAAAGTGATTAAGACTGGCATAACTTCCTTCTGGATATTATCACAAAATGTATTTGTTTTGTAGTAAAATCCTATAGAATTATGCAGCACTCTAAAAGCAATTTTCCCAACCTCTAGTGTGTGAGTTGGAAGGTAAAACTGAGTCTGTGTTCAACCTTGTTGGAGACAGTTTAAATATTTTTAAACCCATTAATTACTGCTCTCACTGTAGATATGGACACGTTTATCTAGTAGATATTTTACTGCCATTTCTGAGCTAACAATCAATAGATATCTTCCTTACTTTAATTAATAGTCTCTTTTTCCCCTTATTTGTAAGGATGGCAAAGAGAAACAAGTCTCAATGTAAATGAAATAAGTGGTCTATTAAGAATAGTTTACTACACCACATTCTTACTCTGACCTATGTTGTGTTCTTCTGAAATAACTCTACTTTTACTGAAAACATTTTCTTGAAACTCTACATGCCTCAGTTTACTTCACTGAATGAAGAATAAGCATGCCTTAACCAAGCATGCTCAAGTCAGATGCAGACACACACCCAGTCAGTTTATAGTAAAGTGAGACTTTTTCTATGTACACAAGCTTACTTGCTGAAACGTTTTTTTGTATAGCTTTTCTATTTGACATGCATCATATAGCGTTTAACTTGCAATTTGATACACAGCATACAGGTATGACTCCCACTCCGGCATGCCGATTTGTAAAGGTTATACTGATCCTGCGTGCAATTGTTTTAAAAGTTTTCCAGTTGCTGGCATTTGTTTGTGACACATGTACTGCCCCAGTTCAACTCTACAAAGCTTACCGGCAATTGCCTGTGCAGTAAACAACCATCCTCCACTGCAAAGAGAGAAGTGCCGAGCTAAACAAGATGACGGTTTATGTTAATTCAATATTTGGAAGCCTGACTAATTCAGACTGAACAACTTTATTCACCTCATCCGCTGCTATTGAACTGCAAACGGTCTACATTCTAAACCAGCGCAGAAAATCAGCATCATAATTCACAATTTCTTCTTCTATTCACTGATTGGCCCAGTAGAAATTATACCGGAAGGAATTCGAATCAATGGGAGCATCGCTCCAGTTGGGTTGGTGATGGGTTCTGCTGGGGTGGCTATCAGGGACGTGCCTGCCAATTGTGACTTAATATTCAAGAAGTTTTTGAAACGCCTCTTTGCAGACACCAAAAAAACATTTAGCTATTGCCAAAACAGCTAGATGTTTTTCAGCACTGTTTTAGACAGTAGAAATCCAAATGGAAGTACATGTGCAAAAATACAGTTTTGCATAATGGGTTTCCTTTAAGTTTTTTACATCATAACTTTTACTGGATATTAAAATAAAATCCAGTAAAAATCCAGTATGTAAATTATTCATATTCCTGAATTAGTTTTCCATCTATCTATTTGCACTATGATCACTCTGTTGAATTAAACTGGCTTTGAGGTAATGAACTTCTGACCACCACAGGTCAGAAGCAGCTGCAACACATTGTGTTCAAGAATTACTGAAACATTATCCACAGGACGGGAAACCAGCCGGGAAGAGGAGAGCCGGAGTAACTGGAGGATGTTCTCTCTGCTTATCAAACAGAAACTCAAGAAGATGTGTTCCAAGGGTGAGGAGAAAGGTGTTAAAGACAATATCTGTATCCTGACACTTTCTCCTCTCACGCAGGGCCTTCTATTACAGCTTTTTGTTAGTGTGCGTAAAGCACATACGAAATAGAAAATACATACCCAGTCGGTAAGGATCACAAAGTTAACCTGAAGCCAGTAAAAACATTATACTTTCACAACATGTTTTAATAAACAGATATAACAGGGGTTGATATATTTTACAATAGTGAACTGTATTTTAATATTTTAGCAAATTAGAATGTGTTTTATTAAACTTACCACAAGGATTTAATTATGTTTTTAAAATAAAGCTTTTGGTAAAAAAACAAACAAAAAAACTTGTTTATTGTGTTGTTGAAGAAATGTCAATAATATTTTAAAAAACAAAATTCCAATGAATTCTGCAACATAAACATATGGACATTTAAATTAGCTCTGAGTCTGGCAATTAATATTCAGAGTGATTGAAAATCAGAAATGTTAACAGTCATAACATCAGACAACAGTATCCTGAAATGATCATAACTTGGTCTTTTTCATTGTTTTGAGGGTTAAGATTGTTTTGCTTTGTAAACTGGATGCTGTTACGACATTTTCAGTGCAGTACCTGATCATTTTTAAAGGAAAGGGGTTGTTTGATACTTACTAATATACAATAGGAATAGCACAAGATAGGTATAGCATAAAAAGGATTAAAAAAGAGATTCTAATCTCAAGGTATGAACTAGTTCTGTGTGTATGACATACTATATATTTTTCTTCGTTGTCTATGGTGTTGCTTAAATAGCTTAAAGCTGTGTATCTTTCTACACTTGTAAGAAGATACACCACTGGATCATCCGCTAAACAAGGCCGCCACAATTTCATGAGCGCAGCCAATCGGAGATGAATAGGAAAGATGTGGCCCACTGGTGTGTAATTTAACAATGAGACATTAATTACAATACTCAAAGCTACCTTTTGCAGACACTCTGCCTACATGGATAAAGTCGACTCACCACCATATACTAATCTGTTGAAGAGGCAACAGCATGAAATAATTTCTGATTAGCTTAGCTAATTATTTCTCCACTTGGGGACACAGATGGAGAGTTAAACTTTATGACCCTAATGGTTAGTTAATCCATAAATAAATATAGCAAATGATAAATGACACACCACGTTTTTAAATATGACAATGCATAGCAAGACAAAGAAACATAAGATATCAACTAGAAGCCAGTCCACGGAATCATTTTTGTTGTCACTTCTTTAGATAATAAAAATACAAGATCAAAATAGGATTTTATATAAAATAGGTATTGAAAAGGAACTAAAACAGGAAAATTGTCTAGGAAAAAGTCCTAGAAACACATAGTCTTACCTGCACACAGAAATATTCCCTGGTGTGCAGGTGTTGGATGGTATCTGTCTCTGCTTTCAGTGTACCGTGACATATCAGACTGTTTCCTGCCACGCTACGGTGCTAATCATTAAACAAATGTGTTTCAGTCATCTTCTGGTTAAATATTTACCTTCACCAATACTGATAGTGTCACCCTGGCAGAGTTATTGGTGTCGCTTCCTTGCAGGAGGGACATTCTGTATTCAAATCTTGGCCTGCTCTTTATGTAGAGTTTGCATGTTCTCCTCATCCATTCCTTGGTTCTTGCCACACTCTGGCTGCCTCTCACAGTCTAAATCCATAGCTTCTAGATTAAATGATTATAAGGGGGAAGTGTGTGCTTCCATGGTTGTGTGACCTATGTGGTCTACATTGCCTTGAGATTGACAGCAGACCTCTTCTCTCACTCAACAACTTTTAAAGTTTTTAAAAGTCCTTCAGATTTGCACACTTGCCTTGGATCACCAGACACCTGTAAATGTATTTATGGATACATTTGCCTTCAATCAGACTTTCTTAAAACTAAAAGAAAGTTAAGCTTTTTAGGAGAAAAGCATTAAATAAAGCATAACCAACTAATCCAGCCCATATATCCTCTTGCAGCTTCATATTCCTTTCTTGTGGTGGTACTTAATACAATTAAACATGTTTGAGTATGTTCATATTGTTTATCTTTTCTTCTTATAATCAAAACACAGTACTGAAGATAACTGTGGTTTAATGTACTGAGCTATTTCTTTATTTTTTGCTTAAATAGACAATCACAGAATCCATAACTAACCAAGAAATTGGGTTTATAATGTAACCAATTCTGTCTAAATCTACAAAACAGAAAATAGAGACCAAACAAACCAATAACAGGCCTGGTGGTTGTATCTCATAATTAAAACATTACTTTTTTACTTTCTTTACCACTGCATTTAAAATATGTGTATGACCATTATTAAAGTAGAAATTGATTGAGGTACATATCAAGAAGGCTTAAATGAATGATTGTTTAAATAGATCAATGTATACTGTCTTCTATGCTTTGATAGGTGTTGTTAGAGCCTTGTAAATGCAAAGGTTTTTGATGCAACAGGAGTAAGAAACCAAAACGAAGAGATTAAATACATTGCAACCCTCTCAAGTTTTATAATTCTAGTCAGATTAATTTATTGCTATGATTGCTTTTTGTTGATTAACATTTTGTTAAAACATTTCAGATTTGTTGCTGATGAGCAGAGTGTTAAAGTGCTGATGCCTACAACCAGTATCCGTAAAGTCTAACATTGTAATCAAAGGTCGAGACTGATGTTATAGTTTGAAGATACATGTTGATTTTTATTTTTTTTATTTTAAAAATAATTTAAGTAACCTGTGTTGTGACACTGAACAAGATTTGAATACTAGTTTTCCATTTTTTGAGAAAAATGTATATTAGAATGTACAGGTTACATGGTTATATAAATGGTGCCTAACTAGTTCATGTTTAATACATTCAGGTAATTTTAACAATTCATTCAGAAAATATGTGAGTAGTTTCTATGTGTTTATGTAGAGATTAAATAGATCTTCAATGTGGTTGTAACTTGCAATAAATAAATTTAAAAAACCAGCCCATTTTAGATATAATTTGTAATTTAACAAAGTCGTAGATAAAGCTTTGACAGTTGCTTTTTTTCACTGTAGTTTTACTGCCATGTTGTTTTACTAGTTTTTGGAGGGTTTCGTTTATGCAGGAGACAAAATGTGTTGAAGTGCATAAACAGAAAGCCGTAGTTGAGACTTGTGCCTGTCTGTCATTATCTCATCAACCCATCAATCATCTAGAAGCACAACCCTATGGGGAATATTTCCCAATAGGCATGCAGCTGAACCCTTAAATCAGCTTTAATTGGGCTGCTAAGTAACGAGCAGGTCAGAAAGGTGTGGGAAAATGAGCCAAAGAACTTTCTTATGCACTGAGAACTAAATGAAAATAGCAGAAGTCAATGTAAATAAACTTGACCATTTTGTTTTTTGGGTTTTTTTTTTACTCAGATTGAACTGGAATCTATGCAGTTGACTTGAATGTATCAAAGTCAGTTACATGTGTTGAATTGCCTATATATTTCTGAATACAAACTGGATCAGCTAGAGACAACATTTGTAAATCAGCACTCTATAAATAAATGACACTGAATTGAACATAACTGAAATTAACAAATTTTTATGGACATATTTAACTGTCCATGTCCACTATTTTCTTTTTATTTACATATTTTCTTTTTGCCATCCTAGCCAGCATCCTTCAACAAGAAAGTTACACATTTTTCAAAATTAAAAACATTATTTTCAGAAAAAAAACACTTAAATAATTGTTCTCATGCTTTTTCACTGCTACTTTTATTGTGCTTTCCAAGCTCACACTGACAGTTTTTCTGAAAGTCTCCAGCTACATACTGACTAGATTCTCTGGCCGTGGACACACCCAGCCCAGTAGCCCAATGTCTTCAACTCTTGCTGATAGCTCTTTCAACTCCAGTCTGCAAATTTATTGACAGCTTTTAAAAATATTTACTGCCCTACTTCCTTTCCCCCTTGGGTTCTGAGCCTGTAATCTTCCTACCCATTCTCCAGATCATTTATCTAAGTCGTTTCCACTCTCTTTATTTTATTTTTGCCCTCATCTGGTGCTTTCACTTTTTAAAAGAAAGGATGCCTGCAGCATTTGCGAATGAGATAGACTTATAAATGTGAACAGAATAAAGGGAGACAGAGAGAGAGAGCAATAGAAATTGGAGATTAGCTTCTTCCATACACTTTGTTTCCTTTTTAAAGTCAGAATTTACAACTGATTAGCCTCCACTGTAAAGACAGGCCCCAGTTCGCAGGAGGAACGCTGCAAAACATTTATGCAAGGCCAGGCAAAAAGACCCTTATAAAAAACATGTGTTCCTCAAAGACCCTTCAGAGAGAAGTAAAACTTTGCAAATGGTTCTTTTTCAGCACATTGTTGAAGAAAGTTTGTTTCTTTGAAGTAGCAACTTTTAACATTTGGAAGGTGAAAACACAAGTATTCAGAAAAAATATTTCAAATATCATTGTTTTATAACTTTGAAAGAATACATAAACATTTCGAATGTATTTTTCACAAAGATCACATGACAAACAGCTTGCAACAAACTGAATAAGTCAATTCTTCTCTGGTCTATAGACTTTTAATGATTAACATGAAACAGGCAACCCAAACTTCAGTAAAGTTTTTCCTAAATCTCTTTACAAAAGAAGAACACAAACATGCCAGTTTTACCACAAGAAATAACAGATGATTCTCTTGACATGGCACGGTCTTTGAAGATGGATGGATTTAACTAATCCATCTGGAGTAGATTGATTTATGTGACTAATAAACAATCCCATGGTGAAGGTGGATTTTAATGAATATTTTATCTTGTTAGGTGCAGTTTGTGTCTTTGAAATACATCCACCATCCTTACATATGAGGGTGTGTTTTTCTAATATCTCAGATAAATCAATCAAATGTACAATAAAATGACAGCAGAATTGTGAATCAATTTTAAAAAATAACTTATTTCAAGATGAATAAATTAAGTCATTTCAGATTGTACGCAGTAGATTTTGTTGAAGTGCCTTTGGCTGAAAAATGGACCACATTAAAAAGAATAAAATGCTAAAAAGGCCATTTAGTTGTGTGTTTTGACTGCAAAGTAACTAACATTTTCAGTAAAACAAATTGTAATCAGTCAAAATGGAAACCGTCTGGAGGACGAAAGAAAATTATATAAACTTAAAATTATATGTGATCCATTCACTAAAATTTTAGATCTATGACTTATGACAACATTCTTTGGTTTAACAAATAGAATGGATTTTATTTTGTTTGTTTTTTCTGGGAATTTAATAGCCATACATTTTGTGTTTACACTTCTTTACTACAAAGTCAAAAATAATGAGTATTGTTTGCAGCTTGGTAAGAGTGGCAGAATTGTTTGTAAGGCCTCCTTTCCAACGCCTTAGTCTTAATCTCCCTACACATATTATCTATCAGAGTCGCATCATGACTTAGGGTGGGCCATTTCAAAATGTTAATATTTGTTTCCATTCAGAAAGCATATGTTAGAAAAACAAAATTATAATAAAAATATACTTTAAACCCATATAACACCAACATATTAAGTTATACAAACAACATGTATAAGTTTAAATGGTACAAATCATCACACTGAAAAAATTGGGAAAATTGTCCTTTTTCTCAAAGTTTATTTGAATTAGATGCCAAAGGAGGAAAGGATGTCTTCTAGGGGTAGGGCTAACCCTTAGAAATATGACTGAGACAAATATTGACTAATATTTATTTTTAATTTTAAAAATAATTTCCTATGTTCTCTCAAAATTCCAATGTAGTTTTTTTTGTCTGACCCTTTGTGGATCTGATTTTGGACCTTTAAATTACTCCAATTTCTTCACTTCACTGTAATTTGAGCACATTTGGATGAAAGAAAGTGAATAAGAGCATAAAGGTGTGAAAGTGTGAGCCGAGAATAACATGCTTGAAAGAAGTGAGAGAAATTTATTGTTGTTAAAACATATATAGAGGTAACAGCTGGAGTGGACTTGCAGAGCCAAAGCTACCGTTGCAGCCAGGCCTCAGCTGCTACATGTGCTCAGTCTTCCCCACATGGCCACAGAGTACACAAGGCAGCCACAGGTATGTCCCCATCACCCCAGGCCACAGCAGTCACAGCCAGGAGGCTGTCAGATCCTTTTGGGTACCCCGTCAAAGCTAATGGATTGTGACTGTGTGGTGCCAGAGCAAAGGCAATTCTTCCATTCATATGCTTGCTGCTGATGTACGCAGACTTTCCTTACCCACTCCCAGCAACCAAAGAGGGACTCTGGACCACGTGTTTGTGAGTCTTTAATGTTTTTACAGACTGTAAATTTCAGTATTTCAGCTGAGTGCGAGTGTACGGATTCATTTATCTGTTGGAGGGTTTTTGTCTGCGGGTGTTCAGATAGTTTTGCCTCAGTGGAAAACATAATCACTAAGCTGGTTGGCTGATGACTAAAACCTATCCAGGTGGATTATGTGTGTGTGTGTGCTTGTTGCTGATGTATGGGACTGTGTCTCAGTTCAGCTGGCCACATAAGGGTCCCAATGCCTCCAGAAATCTGTGGTAAATAAAACGATGATCTGTGCACTTTAGTGCAGCTAGTGGGTCAAACATGTCATACAGTAGGATGGGGTTACAAGAGAAAATAACCTGCAATCATTTGCTGGAACAGACTTGGCAACATTGGGATAATTACCTCCTGTATTCAGCACAGTCCCTTGTAGAAATGTTGAACCCCTTCAGTTCTGACTAAGCAGTGTTAAAGGGGGGCTACAGCATTATGTAAAATCAACTTTTGTTCAGCCTTATGTCATGGTATAATGTTTTCCCTAATCAAAAGCATACCTGGAGTGTTGCTTTGATTCTTTCAGGAATGTATGAAAAATCATTGAATTTCCCATAGGAAAAGTGGGTGCCTAAACTTTTGCTTTCACAAAGCACCGCCTATTTCAACAAAACTCCTCCTTGAAGCTGCAGTCTCCAGGTGAGGTTCCTCCTCAGAGAGCACCTCTCCCCTGCCTCTGCCCCTCTCAGCAGAAACCTGGGGAAAATGTGCATCTGGTGACCCTCTCATATGAACTACTTTTCAATCCAGCATGAACTGCTAACAGCATAATGAGAAGCATTGTTGTGATAAGGCGCTGAAGGCGGAGTGTCGGAAAGAGCAATAGATTCTTAAAGAGACAATATCAAGGCATCAAATTGATAAACATCATTTTTATAACAAGTGAAGGTAACAGTAAATTGTGCCATAGAATGGCTCTATGTGTCTGGAATACATGATATGAAGACTTTAAATAGAAATTTCCAAAGCTTTGGACATTCTTTTGTTACTCAATGCTTCTTTACACATCTACACAACTTCATCTCTGACCTGTTTGATGTGTTCTTTGCTTTCACAGTAAAATTTAACTTTCTATATTTTAATCTATTATTGTTACCTCGTTATGTGGTTTAGGTAAAGGAAATTGATAATGTTATATTTTGAAAACTACAATTTGTGTTTCCAGTGGCACTATTGCCCTACAATAAGGAGATCTAGTGTTTGAATACTGCCTTTGGATTTTCATGTTTGTGTTGCTCTAACTTAAAATATTCAATTAAAAAATATTGATTTTGTGAATATATGGAGACAAAATCGGAAAAAATTGAGGGACTGAGGTGAAGCGTGCAACCCATACCTCAGCCTTAGTCCTCTATTTGAGTCCCGGCCCTGTGATCTTTGATGCATGTGTTCCTCTTCTCTCACAATCTGCTTGTATGTTTCAACACTGTCAAATAAAAGTCACAAGTCACTAGAGCAAAAAAGAAAAAAAAAATCCTTAAAGAAAAATACTGACTCACATATGTTTGCACTGTAGTGCACTTAAAGTTGAGCAATGCAAGCAAAACATGATTAGTGACCTATCTGTGGTGTTTCCAAACTTAGTGTGGAACAGTCTAACAAAAATAATCTCTCTAATTTAGAGTTTAAATCAGATCATATAAAAATGACAAATAAAAACAAACCTTCTGTCTTGTTTCCTTTTTAAGAATCTATTGTCAGGACACACAGAAACATTTATAAAACAATTATCTAGACATCAGCTCCAATGTGAGGTTAAGAATAAAGACTGGACAGAGAGCTAGAGGATATAGAAACTTTAGTTTTGGGCATTGTTTCCAGTTGACATAAATTCAGCTATGTGAGTTTCAACATAAACAGAAAAGGAATGAGAAAATAATTGTGGCTGACGGCTGTGTGTGGTAACTCTTGTCAGTCTTCATGTTTTTGGTGATAGAGTTCTTCCCAGGGTTTGGGATTTCTCAGTATGTTATTTAAACTTTTGTATGTCTTAATGCATGTTGTTAGAGTTGAAAGAGTTTAGAAGTGTTAACTTGTTTAAATAAGCTTTCATTATTGTACATTGTGATCTTTTCGGAAGAGATGCAATGTCAGTGCATGTTTTAGTCATGCACTGAAAACATGACTAAAGTTTTCAGTGCCCTACAATGTTGAGGTGTTTCCTGGATCCAACATGCTGGAGCCAGATCAAGGGGTCATTAAAAGGTTGCTGTGGATGTTACCGGCGCCACTATCAAGTGGCGCACAGGGAGAGGAATGCTGTGCAACCAACATCTGTGGATCACAGAGGAAACAAATTGCTATGATGTTACTCCGGCAAGAGCTTGTTTATTCTGAGCCGCACATTTTCAATTAAAGAAAAACAAATAAATAATTAAATAAATAAAACAAAACATTCCATCTACAACACACCAACGTTTGGCAGTCACAACTGTTTTTCTTAATCACCAACGTTTGGCAGTTACTACAGTTTTTCTTAATCACCAACGTTTTCCAGTTACATCGGTTACAAGAGATCAAACCTACCACAAAAAAAATATGAGAAATAAAAATACTACAACATGCGCTGCCCAGTGGCGCGCAGTTGGTAGAGCTGTTGCCTTGCAGCAAGAACGTCCTGGGTTTGATTCCCAGCCCGGGGTCATTCTGCACAGAGTTTGCATGTTCTTCCTGTGCATGTGTGGGTTCTCTCTATTTAATCCCACAGTCTAAAAACATGACTGTCAGGTTAATTGGTCTCTCTAAATTCTCCCTAGGTGTGAGTGTGTGTGTGTGTGCATGGCTGTTTGTCCTATCTGTATGGTTGGTCTGCTTTGTTTACAAAGTTTGCTTCAAGAAAGAAAGGTTCAGAGAGCTTGAGCCCAGTTAGCTACAGGGCGAAAGGATCTAGCTCTATTAACTTGTGCCAATGTAAACACAGCAATTCCTTCCCAATTAGAAATGCTAAATGCATTAGACTCGGTGCAATACCAAGGCCTTTTCATGCAATTAATGTGGCCTTCGTCTCCAGTTGCTGCTTGGAATGGCTGAGGTGGTTAAGATGGATACAGTTTCAGTTGAAGGCCAGTCCCTGGAAGTCTGATTGGGCAGGCTGGAGTCATCATGGAAGTATAAACATGAGGTCGGGTGGGCGCTTGGTGGTTGGGGTTTTCTTTGGGTCAGCCATGGAACAAATCGTCCTATCGACTAACTTACTTACTGGGGAGCTCTGGAGTTTCTAAGAGAAGGGGGTAGCTCTGAGGAAACGGAAGAAGCAGTTCAGCTGTGTAAATTAGATACAAAGGGGATATAATGAGGATAAGTCAATTCAGCTTTGAACTGCAGTCACTATAAATCTGAAATGACACACCTATTTTGCAGTTAATCACTGAATTAAATCAAATGTTGTCTTATTGCAAGATGTGTGAATATTCTATTGAATTACAACAAAATTTTAAATTGGGAAATGCTTTGTAACAGAATTTTAAGGCAAACACTTCCTATATTGTGGGATTTTAATCATAATGGTATGTAAAGGTGCAACATTGGGGGAACATACTCAAGGGGATGACAAGATGGCAGCCACTAATCCTTTTGAGATGGCACATTAAAACCAAAAAATACAACAGAGTTTTAATTTGTGTCATATACAAGGAGAATGGGTGGATTAGTGGTTGAGTGATTAGTGCACAGTGACATTAAATTATTAGTGAATAATTAATGAAATGATGAGTGCAGGAGTGATAGCATGGTGTAAGGTAAAAAAAATACAAATAAATAACATTAATTGATTAAATAAATATATGTAATAAAAAAATAGGTTTGAGGGATAAAGTTAAGTTCCCTTACAAAAAAATCCCATGAAAATTACATGTGATCACATGTGGAAATGTGTGATTCACATGTGAATCACATGTGATTTTACCACGAAACGTTCCAAAATCACACGTATTCATGTGCTTTCACATATGATTCACATCATTCACATGTAAAATTTGTGTGAACCACATATGATCACATGTGAAAGTCACATGTGATTTTCATGGATTTTTTTTGTAAGGGTTAGGTGATGCTTTATTAATTCACAGGAAATTGCAATATTTGTGGGGCCTCGAGATGCTGTCTTATTTGCACAACTGACCGGATATGTATCAATTGGGCTCCTATTTAGAAGGCATCTGTAAAATCGCTTTTTGTTATAACATTAATATAAAGTAAGTGTAGATGACATTATGCATATTTTAACATATAATATAAAATGCTCAAAATGCCCATTTTAGCTTAAAGAAAACTTGCAACATTTGCAGGTGAAATAAATACCTATTTATGAATAGATAAATATCTATATATTTCACAAAGGTGAATGTCATGTCCAAATTATGACACAAGTGTGGCCTTCTTGAGGAAAAGACAGCAAGAGAAAACTGGGATTAACTGGTAACAACACAAAGGAAACAGAATACCATTGTTCCCAGCCTCTTTTGTCCAGCAGGCATTGTTCAGTGTGTGTTCCTGGTGTTGTTGATTTGCACATCAACCTGGGGTGCTGTACTCTCTCAAAGATAGTTTGCTAACAGAGCTTTCACTCCATTGCCTCTAATGAAAATCCATACTAAACATTTAGCTCTGTGTGAGAAAGGGGGGAAATTCAATAAGACACATAACATAATTTATAAATTACAGGAAGAAGCAATCGAACCGACAGGGAAAATGCAGGGATGTTTCTTTGATTCTGCTTGCTAATTTTGGAAAATTTTGAGGACAGAATCTAAATGCCCGAGTGAGAAGTGTGTGTACGTGTGTGTGAGATCAGACCAAAACCTCATTTTCCCTTACAAAATGAAATCCAGCTTTGTTTTTCATTCAGTCTGTTCTTCCACACAAATTATTAGTCATGCCGCCAGCAATGTCTCCACTGAGGTATTCCCCAAACTAATGGTCGCTCTTGGACAGCACCGTCGATAGTAAACTAATCTGCAGCCTGCAAGGCACAGGAAACAGATCTCATTAGCACTCATTGAACTATCTTCTAAGGAAACTTTCATCTTTAGACCACTCTGACAACAGGCCTGAAAGCCAGACTAATGTCACTTACTAGTTCTGAGTTTAATGGGTGCCTGAAAATGTCTCATAGATGGATGAGCAGTAAAAGAGTGAAGTAACCTGAGTTATTTTTTTTTTCCTTATGCATTCTTGCAGCAGTCAATGCAGCTTAAGCAATAGTTTGAAGTGCTGTATATGGCTATATATGAAGTTTTCTTACTGTTTTAACTTATAGAAAATTTTAAACACTTGAAATCAATTTTTTATGCATTTCGCTTTTGTGCATGCCATACTTTATTCAAATGCACTTTCTTTTCAGTCTAAAATGCAAACTAAACATGTCTATAATATTCATTAATACCCTCAATAATACCCGTAGTACATGTGCACTTATTTATAGAGTTATAAAGCATCTGAAAATACATAAAGACCGCTCCATTATAATAGCTTTTCAAATTAACTCATAGTTGAAATAAGAGCTCCACACTGTGGCCAAAGATCAAACAAGCATCTGTAGAACTTAAAATTAGATGCCCACTTTATAGCATCGTGTTCTCTACAGTGAACAGCTAAAATGCCATTTTTGTGTTCATTTTTAGTGGTGGGTCCTGTGTCTTTTGTATGCAAGCCAGTTCTTTCATACTAATTGCAACAAAAACAAAAAATCCTGGGAGATTGTGATGATTTATGCATTTAATACCACTAAGGGGCGATATTAAATAAATCTCACCTATCGCGAGATTTGAAGTTCTCTCCTTGTTTATTTACAACCTGAGGACTTCCTGTTAGCTTTACTTCAGCTTTGTCCGTGTTTGCTAACAGCTTCAGTTTAGCTAAACGTCAGTTTTCAAGATGGGATGTGATGGTGGGACGATTCCAAAAAGACATGAGTTGGTGAAAGGCCCCAAAAAAGTTGAAAAGGTTTGTGAGTGTTTCTTTATATTTCGTTTAAATTGGGTTATGGTTAGCTAAAGCTGTTGTCAATAGCAGTCAGTGGCTCGCTAATGCTAAAGGCTAAACTTGTTATACGCATGCAGTTATTTGTTGTTTTAGCTATTTTACAGACATTTTTTCTTATAAACATATTTATACTCGCAGAGTTAGTAGAAATTAAGTTAAGTTTACTTCTGGAGACATGTATTTGTGTTATTAACGAGCTAAAGGCAAGACTAGTTACTTAAAGTAATAGCCTTTCTGATTACCCCAGGTTGACAAGAATGCTGAACTCGCTGCCAAGTGGAAATACTGCACCTTGAGCCAAGAGAAACTCAGGCGACCCATCGTTTCATGTGAGCTGGGCAGGTAAGATGTTTTTAACAACACAAAATAATAATAATAAATTATATGTTATTGTAATGATACCCATGAGATTGGATCATGCACTTTTACTTTGCTTCCTTAAATGAATATATTTATACGACCTGAAATATTTGACGATGTTGTTTTCCAGACTTTATAACAAAGATGCTATCATTGAGTACCTTCTGGATAAAACTGCTGAAAGACCAAATGCTGAGGCTGTTACGCACATCCGTGGGATTAAGGTATATTAAAGAGAAAAAATGCATTTTTATGTACATGAGCTGAAGCTCAAGTGACTGTGTCTGTTTATTTTATAACCTTTTTGGAATGTTTCTGTCCTTACAGGACATAAAGGAGCTCAACTTGACTGATAACCCCGAATGGGAGGGAGAGAGGAGAAATGCAAAAGGAGACAGATATGAGGACATCCACTGTGGCATGTTCATCTGTCCTGTTGTTGGCCTAGAGATGAATGGAAAGCACAGGTAATTGATAGTATTTTCTTGCCTTAAATCTAAGATTGCATAATAAAGACTTGAAAAAAATGCGACAAAATGTTTTCATTTGGTTCTGTGTAATTTTATCAATTCTATTACACCATCAGTATTTCAATATTTTATTCCTCAAAAAGTAAAAATTTTTCATCCGCGAGTATCAATACATTAAATTCTACTTTGAGTCGAATCCACATATACTAAATGACAACTATCACACATGGCATTTTTTACCCAGTTGCTCATGTACATTAAGAATGGCATGGAATTAAACAACCAGTTACAATTATTTAAATAATGAAGTAGATAAATTACATTATCTAATATAAGTGAATAACACAAAAAATTTTAATTTTGTGCATAATCAAATACATAAAGCCATAGAACTAATACTTAAACAAAGTAAATGTATAGCAAATGTATAACAAAAACAAAATTTGTTACGCCAATATTACACCATCAGTTCAATTAAGTCAATCCAAGTCTGTGGAACAGTCACAAAATGTCACTAAAATCACTCTGTCCCTCTAAAATTTTTCAGAAAATCTTAAAAATGTATTGAATCTTATAAAATCGTATTGTTTGCTGAATATCATGATATATATTGTTTCGTGAGCAGAATATCACATATTGTATTGTATCGTGGGATTAGTGTATCGCTACATCCCTAATCTCGGGTATGTTCCTGTTGCAGATGTAATTAATGGTATGCTAAAGATTTGTGTCCTTTAGAAATTCTGTTGCAACTGTTTGTTTTATATGTACTCATTATGTTTCCCAGACAGGTGCTGTTTTCTGGTACCTTAGGAATTCTGACATGTTGTGTAGTTTTCAGTACTCCCATTACCACATTTTTAAAAATACTGGCCAAGCTGAAAAGTTTATCAAGTTCAAAAAACTGTACAATTATAACTGTACAATTATTCCTCACTAAAGTGAGGAATACCTTTAATATGTTGAAAGTCAACTAGAGTTGTATCCTTGATATTAAAATATTTTTCTCTACTATAAGGTGCAGTGATTGGTCAACAAAAACAAAATACAAGTTTACTTTGTTCATGAAATAACCCTTAGATACTTGAGAAGATAGAAAAAAACTGAGAAAGCCCTTATGGTTTATTTGTTTCCCTTTTAGGTTCTGCTACTTGCAGACCTGTGGTTGCGTGTTTTCAGACAGGGCCCTTAAGGAGATAAAGACTGAGATCTGCCATAAGGTAAGCATTTTTTAAAAATTTATTTATTTACTATTTTTATTCTCCCTTTTTTTGCTGCTTACAAGTATTTTTCATGTCTTTGTGTGATTTCACATAACTGTTTAGTCAGTGAAATGTCAGTGGTCCCTGGCTCACATATGTGGTTCATTATCTGGTGTCATCCTGGGTTTGACATAGCCTGGGTAGTTGATGGGAAAAGCACTGGTAATGACTTTTTGAAAGACCTTAATCTGACAAAAAAAGTGTGCCTTTTTATTTTTTCTGCTAGTCTGTACTATAAAATGCACAATGTTACATGTAGCACAAATTAAACACAGCACAAACACCCAATACCAAATACCAGGCATAGTGTTGGAGGTGGGATGATTTGGGCTTTCTGTGTTGTTATACATGATCTGTGTATGTGGAAGTCATTGATGACAGTAAACCTACTCTACAGTAAAGAGAGAGAGATTATCAATGTGACAGCGTGATATTGGCTGAAACAGTTTCAACCAATAGATAAATATCCTGAAACAACAGCAAATCCACAACAGAATTACTGAAAATAACATAAATCAAGGTGTTATAATGGTCGAGTCAAAGACCAGACATTTTGTAGTATGATCTGCAGAGAGGTTTCCTTAAAAAGATGAACCCACATCTGATGTGTAGAAAATGACAATTGGAGCTTTTGCTGCTAAAAGTGGCCCAATGACCCAGCAAATAATATGGAGATGTACTGGTTGTTTCCCATGGTTGTAGTCATTTCGTAGATGCATTGTTCATATTACAGCTTGACATTTTTGGATTTCCTTTCTGACCCAATTGTAGCCACATGGGAATCTCTCAGCAATGGAATTAGAAGTTATTTTAGTTTTTGACCTTTTAGTTTGACATAACTTCAAGGTTGTGTTTACAATTTGTCTAGGTTAGGCTATTTTTAGAAGTAAGGCAGTAGACACCTCTTTTGGTGTCTCTGTTGAAGTAAAAGTATGTTGAAGACAGTCATGGTCTAACTGTTTTGAGTTAGTTAAAAATAAGGTTAATCTACCAAAAATAACTATTTCTCATGAGAAACTGACCCTAATACAAGCTGGGATTTCAGCTTGTATGGGCTTGTGACACATTATCTTTTGGTGCTATCATGCTGGCTGACTGTAAAGGGTTTATTTTTAGATGTTCTTTTGCTGTTCCATGAAGGAACTTGTTAAAATGCTTGCTGGGAAATTTGGAGAATGTGAGAAAATGTTGAATGTTTAGCTAAAAATGTTTGACACGCATTTCTGTTCATTTTCAGTTTGTAGTTGTGTTGAAGATTTTTTCCATTTGGACTTTAGGAGTGGAATATTTGATTTTCAGGCCTGAACATATAAGAAAAATTTCCCAGTTTTTCAGATTTATGTCAGACTTTTTATTATTTCATTTAATCTAATGGCTAATAACTGTAGATTTTGATTGGTATCTCAGTATTTGTATCTTGGAACAGGACCACACCGAAACAATTCTTTGTGATATGAAGGTAGAATTGACCTCAGTACGGTCCTACAGCTGTGTCTGATTTTTTAATTTAATTTTTTTAAGACTTTCAGAGCTGTTTGCTTTTCACTTTTTGATAATAATCTGGTGCTTACCTTACATCACAGAAACAAATGTAGCGATAGTCAATGAACTAATTAATTAAATGAATTAACAGAGAAAACAACTTATTCTAGAAGTTGAATGTTTCTTTTCACATTGTCTTTATTTTTTTTTACATATTATATTTAATATTAAAACAAAAAGTTACTTTATAAAAATGTCCCATATTAAGCTGTACATAATATGAAACTATGATTTTAAATAAATAACCAACTGTTTTTCCCACACATGTATGACAAAAATGTTTAAATGGGGTAGACAATAAATAATCGCAGGAAAGTCAGAGTTTAATAAATAGTGCAGTTACGCTGCTCTCACAACTCAGGGCACTGGATTTACATTTTGACATAGACAGCTAGGGAGACTCCATATATTTATCAGCATAATGATGTCAGCAGCAATTTCAACACTTCTGTTTCAGTAGTTAATTGAGTTATTGTGGGAGCATAGCAGCCATGATGGATTTATAGGAACAGTTGCCTGGTTCAGGACTTTGTTTCTGTGCCACTGCTCCAAACAATCTAGTGCCTCTGGAAATGTATTAATCTCAAACTTATTGGCAAACATGTTCTTATTCTCGATGATCCATGGAATGTCTTCTATCCCATAGACACAGATATCCCGAACATAATGCCCTGGGAAAAAAAGGAAAAAAAAACATTTAAAGAAAAATCTGAATTGCACATATTTTTCTAAGTTTCACACCCAGTGCTGTAACCAGCGGTTAACCAGCCTAATCGTCCAGTCTTATACCTTTGCAACCATCATGCATCTTTCCTTCTTGGTCCCTCCACTTGATTGCCCGGATAGCTCCTTCCCAACCTCCATCAATACGACTGCCTGGAGCTTCTGCATGCAACATGACAATATGAACATGAACAGCTGTACCAAAATTACAGAAGTGTGTTTACAAACATGAGAAAAACATAAACCTTTATGTTAAAGCTTTAGTTTATATTCATACATTTGTAAGTTTAAAAACTAAAACATTTCTTATAAATTTAACCAAAAAAAAAAAAAAAAAGATTTCAATAAGACATCCTATGAGGATTTGATTTGTTTTTTTCTCTGCTTATGTCATGCAATCGCAGTTCTGATTGCACAAGTATTTCCAAGACAGTTGAATGTAGTACTCAGTGATGTGATGCAAGTATGACTAAAGGAAAGTCTGACTTCTCAAAGATATTCCTCTTCCTGACGAGTAATGGAATGAATTAACAGCAACAGCCACAGCATCACGACATCCAGTAAAAACCTTTTTTAAAGTCCCTCCTAAAGTCGTTTGTGCAGAAATGGTCCAAATTGTGTCATACATCCTTGTAAAAATATTGAAAAGTAAATACACACCATAGTTTTATGAGTTCTCTGTTTGTGTAGCATGTTGGAACAGCAGCTTATCTACAGCAGAGAGGAAATGGATGAGCTTGTCATGAAAGCCAGCTCTGTGCCAATATGCCCCCTGAACCCAGTGCAGGTGGGGGGAGACAAAAGGACTCTGGCTACAATTAAATAACATCACTGATGGTTATCGTAGTGTTCTATTTCTGATAACGGCACAGTATTTTTTACACCATAATCTTGCCCTTGCTAAGCAGTATAACATTTGTAATTTAGTTTTATATATATACTTCTATTGTTGTGTGAACCTACATGCCTTGATGTCCTGTCACTTTGTTGCTATTCCCACTGTGGTTAAATAAAGGATGTCTATTCTATTTTGATCGCAGTACTATATTGTGCATCATATGCTGTAAATGGAAATGTGCTACGTTAGGTAAAATATCATACCATGGCTTAATTTTTCACATTTGTCAAAAATGTTGGTGGTTTATCCTCTAGCATTTATTTGGAGCTGCCATAATTGCATAGTTAAATAATGAGGTAATGTTAGATTTCCAGTTCTGTGTCGGTATAAAACACTTGTGTGCAGCACTTTCTTTCCAATTGAACATTTCGATGTACAAATCTGTTTTGTTAGAGTCCATCCCATGCTCCTGTGGTCAAACCACACTTGTTCGGATCACTCAATATGCTGCACTAATAGCTGCAACTCTCATGTATGTGATGCTGCATTATTCAATAGGCAAATCTGCTGTTAGTTGTGCAAAAAATAAAAATAATTCATTTATTTGTATTTATTGCAAAGACTCATTTCACCTGGACTAAGTGTGTCTTTGGACACAAATGCCAGGGTGAAATATTCCTTTGCTTGTTTCATCAGTTACGTAGTTGATGTTGCATTCCAAATTTTACAAAATGCTATCAATAAATTATGTAATGCTGTCTCGCATTATGTGAACATAAGTTGTTTGATTCTGTTGAAATGTTTGGTACCTCTTGAGTTTCCTGTGTGAGTTATTCCTCTCAGCATTTTAAACTCATGCCAGTTAAACTCCTTAGATTTGTCCAATTGGATTAGATTGTGTGTGTCTGTTTGCAACAAGAAGATTACCTTTTAGGTGGTTGAGTGTCACAAAGTAGTGCTCGTCTGGACTAAATGTGTCTTTGGACCACTCCAGGAAGTCATGGGCTATTTGGTTCTTCAGAACAAAGTCCACAAAATCTCTTGTGAGAGCATAGTATGCTGTTCCAAAATAAATTTTCAAATTGTGAGGAGGAGGAGGTTTTGTGTGTCTTGGCACCCTTGGGACAACATGTGACCCCACAATCTCATGATGCTGGAATTGTGTTCTGTGCTTCATAGTGGCTGGCTGTTTGACTCCAGGTGTCATGTTTTTGTCCTTCCACTCAGTGCTTTGCATGTACTGTACCAGTTCCAGGTTGCTCATGATTGGGAAATCTTGCCCACATAAATTTATCACTTTCCTCCAAGCTATTGGAGAGGCAGAGAGATCCTTCATGCAGTTCAAGTCAGCTTGCAGGCGTGAAAATCCTGCATATGCCACTTTTTCACTGCGACTGGAGAGGAACACGTTACCAAAGCAACTGGCGAGCTTTTGTACGGCTCCGTGGTACTCATTTGTAGACTTGGCATCCACATGTATGCAGTAAACATTTTGTGGCATGTAGATAGCTCGAAGCATGCGAACAAAAATATCTAGCTCTTTGTGAATAGTGATAATGAAAGCCAGAGGGTAGTTCTCTTCTTCACGACTCAGAGTTGCATTGATAAAGTGTAGTTCTTTAATCAGATTTGAACATTGCAGGTTGGTACTGTGAATATAACTTCCCACCTGTGGAAAGAAGAAATGCGTATTAATTGTGTTTCTTTACAGAGGTGGTATTTTATTAATTATTTTTTTTAACAGTTCAGTTATTTAGAATGTACACTCACATTTTTGGGTAGTGCCAACGTGTTGATCTGTTTCCCATTCTGTGGATCAGGATTTATTATTTTACTTGTGTTCATTGTATTGCCCATTTTTTAATCATTTATTTCTTTTATCGCCTTTAACAGACATACTGTTGTTGTATATACTGGTGCCAAGACAGGGCAAATCAATAAGCTAAGTACTGCTGACATGTTATCAGTTGTCTGTAAATTTTTAACTGGTACCTTGGCAAAATTAAATTGAATGTAAAAGCTGTTGTGAACTTTATCAGTTAAAGAAAATACATACCTGACAGAAATGTTCTCTTTTCTCAATGCCAGCCAGGGTGGGCTTACTTTCAATGAGGAAAGGTCTGCTGCTTGTAGGCGTTCCCACTAGTTTAGTTCTACTCAGCCAATAAATTATTGACCACGTCACAACCCCCAGGCAGAACAGGAAGCTACATTTTCTGCCTTCAAGCTGGTGCATAATAGCCTTGTTTCCCTCTTGTATTTCAGCACCACCACAGCTTAT
This sequence comes from Gambusia affinis, assembly GCF_019740435.1. Taxonomy (NCBI): domain Eukaryota; kingdom Metazoa; phylum Chordata; class Actinopteri; order Cyprinodontiformes; family Poeciliidae; genus Gambusia; species Gambusia affinis. Next base: position 22,862,626 of record NC_057874.1, on the reverse strand, counting down.
TCCTACGAAGAAACCCAGATTGGTTAGTTCCAGACAAATCTCTCTTTTGGGAATATCAAATAAGGTTAAACATGTAGGTCATATCTTATTGATGAAGCCACTTTTTAAGTAGTCAAGTGTACAAAGTCTAGGGGCTAAAAGTGAATATCTGACGTGCAAGATATAAACTTTTTATTAACCAGTTCCTTTTTCAGACTGTGAAAGAGTTTGGTTAACAGTACAGTATTATACATTTTGTATCCCATTATCTTAATTAAACTAATCAATAACTACACAAACAAATAAATATTGTAAGTTGTGCTTAAATGTGAAACAGACGAAAAAAATAATGAAGCAGCTACTTTTCTGTTATAAAAGACATTTTTATGTGTCCCCACTTCCTTTTTTAAGTCTCGACCACAAGAACCTTAGCAAGGCTTAGCATTGATCCCTTAAACCTTGAAAAACATTAATTTTAATGGAGAAGAGCTACTTTCTTAAATAAAGTCTCTGACCATATGATAGGTGCATCCCTTAAATGATAATACACTGTAAATAACTAATTTAATACATTTATTTAGGACTTCTCTAATCATATCAACCATGGAAAGCATTTTTTTCCTATATCAATATTTACCCAGCAGCACTAACAAGCATGCACACAATCATGTACCCACATGCAGATCAGTAGACAACTTTGGGTTTAGTACCATGCCCAGGAGCACATCAGTATGTGGGATGGGAAGTTAGAATCAAACCAAAAATATTCTTATTACAAAACTCTTCACCCTAAGCCACAGTTGCATCTGTGGCTTCAGGTGTGTGGAAATATGTAGATTTCAACACTCATGTCTATAGTTTTGGTATGCTCAACTGTTGGTAACACATGAATTGGTAGTTTATTACATCATATAGCTAGTTTTTATTTATTTTTCTAATTGCATGCATAGTGGCTATGATATATAATTGTGTACGCTTAAATGATAAACATTTCATTACTTTCTATATTTGAGCAAACTCTAAATGACTATTACTTCCGTGCCCTTCCTTTTTTGTGGATCTGTCAGAGTTTTTTTTTAGTTATTGTGAAAAAACAGGATGAATTTAAATTAAAACTTTACTTCTGTGTACACTTCAATGTTTTTACATTGGTTATCTTGTAATCATTAGGAAAGTATACAGAAGCTATTTTCAGTCATTGTGAAATTTTGTTATGTCCATAAGGTTGGCGCTGTGAGGGTCCAGTAGTGCAAATAATCCTTTGCACTGATCATTCAAAGAAAGAACAAAAATCTTCCACAAATGTATTTTATGCAACTATTCTTCAGTAAGCTGTTGTGACATATATGGGCAAATGTTCTCTCTTTTTTGTCTCTTTTACAGACTTGCCTAAATAAAGCTTAGAGGAAAAAAACTTCACATAAATGGGGGAATGGTTAAACATGGGTGCTCCAGCTGATTGACAGAGTTGTTTTGACATATCTCATGTTCAAAGTGGCATAAAACCTCTGTCTGAACAAGCAAAGACATTTTATTGCTCTTCTGAGATCATTCATGATGTACTAGAAAAAACAACAACATAGCATGCTTTGTTGAATCCCACTCAGCACAAAAAAGGCACAATTCTCAGAGGGAAGGGTTATGCTCAGGAAATATGTAGATTTATAGTGTTCTGTTGAAATACTTTTCCCCAGTGGCCGTGTTGGTCTGTGGATTTGATAAAATAAGCACCAGCTACTTGTATAGGAAATGCTTTACAGCTTTTTTCCCGCCCCTCAGATTGGGTACAGTGCTTTGAAAAAAAACAACAAAAAAAACATTTGCCTCATTCTGTTTTCTTGTTTTTACTTTCACAGTTAAAAAAGTTTCAAATCATGTAAAAACATCCAAGCCAATCATCACTAATGTAAAAATATAATTGGCTTCCTCAATCATGAACATCTGAGCCCTGATGTACCTCAGAAGAAATCAGTGGTTAAGTTTCAAAAATAAAAATATAACTGGACTAAAATGGTTTATTGGGAAAAAAGACTGAAAAAAAAAACAAAAAAACACTGCTGACCAAAATAATACAAAGTCCCTTGTCCCATTTCCCTAAATAAACATGTTCTAATTGCTACGATTGTAAGGAAAGTATTTTGTGGACTGAGACAAAAGAGATATTTTTCAGGAAGGTATATGGTGACGTTTGAGAGAAAGAGCATCATACTGAAAGCCAAACACACTGCTGATATTGTGGTCGGGGTCTGCTTTGCTGCTACAGGAAAGCAGAGAAATTGCTCTAACTAATTTACATTTCGGTGAGTTCTACTCACTACCAGAAAACACTGAGGGACTCTATCCAGTCTTCAGCTCATGTGTACTTGAGTCATATAGCAGAACAGTAATCCACCATATTCACTTCCGAAGTCTTTAAAAATAAACAAACAATTTGGAAGTTTTTTAGAGTGGCCCAGTCAAAGTCCAGTCTTAAATCCAATTAAGATTCTGTGCCATAACTTTAATTTGGTTATCAAAACCATTCCAATTTGTGTGCAATAAAACACTTCTGCAAAGAAGAGTGGGCCAAAAATAAAACACTATTTGCCACATATTCAAAACACTTGAGGACAGCTGTTACTACAAGCAGTTAATAGGTTAAGGGCTTCTTCTCTTCTTTTTTTCTATGTTATGTTGGTTTTTAATAGATTTTTATTCTTGGCGAATTAAAAATTTGAAAACAGCATTTTGTATTTACATAGGTTGTCCTTGTCTTAGTGTAAAATGTGTTTGATATTCTGAAGTATCAGAAACATTGACATAAAACAGCAGGAAACATTAAGGGACAAATGCATCTGAACAGTTTTACAACCAAATACAAGTTTTACAAGACAACTGTTCCACTTCCCTCACACTTCTACCTCAATTATTTCTGTTCTGTGTATATCAAACTCTTAAATCATCATTTGTGTCAAAGACAAATTCAAAAACATGCTAATTTACCTAAAGTCAGCAGTTCAGTCTGTTGTCTCTATGAAGAAATGACACTTTAAATCTTCAGTCCTCTCAGGCTTCAATGCTCTTCAGAGCTGTCGGACTATAACCCGCACAGAGAAGTCCTCTCCACTAGCTCCATCAAGAAGAACAGCAGCAGAAATATGTACTCTACTTCAGAGCTATATTTGGTTGTAAAGATCGCTTTGTTGTGCTCTGGCGGGGGCTAAGTCCTCTGAGCTCCAGTGTCTCTTAGAGTCAACTGTGTGTGTTATGCTTGAGTTGTACTCATTGCTGATTAGGTGGCTCCTCCTCATATCCCTGTGAGAAAAGATTCATCCTTCCCCGGTTACCAGCAGTAACACAAAATTACACACGTGACATACAGGAACAGACTCACTCATCGCACTCTTAAGGTTTTTTTCCACTCTCCTCCCACATACAGCTTCCTACTCGCCTGTGCTTGCTGTGTTTCTCTTCCTTTTTCATTTTCCTCTGTTTTACCTCAACCCGTTTTATCTGTCCCCTTGTTTATTGTCCCTCCATGTGTAATTAGGTAGGATGTAATGAATCATCCACACAGCTCTTCCTGGTAAATACCAGCCCTCTAGTTCTCCGTCCTGCAGATGATCAACTCTAACAAGTTCCTACTTGCCCTATTTGTTGATCAGATTTTAAAGCTTCGCTTGCCAGCGGTCTGCCTTCTGTTATAATGGCAGCATGAGAGTTAGCAACATGCACAGAGGTTGTTTGCTGCTTGGTCAGCTTCTGACTTTATCCCTCTTCTGTTGGATAGAGCACATGGCCAGAGTCCACACCCACAATGGGGTATGATCGCACAATAGATCCAGTGCTGGTTGTTCCCCTTTTAATATTTATGGGTGTGATTTCCTTTTTATTACAAGAAAGCCATTTTACTTGTTATGTTTTTGTGGTACAGACATGTACACATGAAGGATTTTTGATCTCTGAAAATACTTTTAAGTGTAGCATGTTTTTGTTTGTCATATGAAAATGGGTACATATTTGTTTCCAAAAAGGGTCTAAGCAGAAATTACATTTGCTAGCCATTGTAATGGCAGCAAAGCTTGAGAACTATATAACTAAAGCTTCATTATTCACTAGATTATGCAAAGCATGTACAGTATTGTTTATAGTTTTTTTATTTTTAGATTTTATGGTAATACTTTATTGAAGGGTATGCATAAGACTGATATTTCAGTGTCATTGGAACCTCAATACATTGTTCTGAGCCGTATGCAACAAAATTTCGTTCTGTATTCACCCTGTGCATGCAAAATGATAATAAAGTCAGTCTAAAGTCTAATAATTATGACATAACATCTGTCATGAACATGAATAAGTCCTCATGAATTTTGGACTTTTGTCATGAAGTGTCGTTCTGTAAATAATGATACTTTTAATGCAAAGTTGACATTTTTAATGGACTTTTAATGCAAATTTTAATAGAACTTTGCATTAAAGTTCTATTAAAACTAATTCAAATTAAAACTGCATCATTCAGTCAATAATGACAAGTTTATACTATTTTAAAGGAATTTTAATGCAACTTTCCATTAAAAGTGGCATTTCATGACAATAGTTGTAAACATTCATGGACTCATTCATGTTTATGACAGTGTCATGTCAGTCTAATGCACACCCCTTCAAATATTGTTACAGATTTTATTGCATGTGTGGACAACTAATAGAATTTTACTACATTCACTTCCTTTTTTCATTACTTAAACTGAATACACTCTGAAAACATGTAAATAGCCTCTGATGTTTTGCTACCTGCCTCTTTTGTCTATCTAATCAATGCCACACATCCCTCACACATCTTGTTGCAGATTTCCATTAATCATCCTAAACAAACTATACATTTGCAAGGCAAAGCAGGACCACATCTACTTGTTGGATTTGCTTCTCGAACTCATTTAACCCTGGCAGACATTCCTATTGGACCAGTATATGAATCAAATGTGCCCTTGTGAATTTTGTCTGTACTGTGAAAAATACTATAATATTAAGACACTTGTAGTTCTGGTTTCTGTTAATTTCAGCATAATTGCTCTTTGATGAAATCACATGTATTTTCAGCAGCATTCTTACAAGAAATTAAATAGACAGTCACTTAAAGGCAAGTACAGTAAAGCCTAAAATTATTCTGCCACTTGATAGATTTAGGTTTTTTGATTGAGATTTAGGTTTTGCTAATTGAAAGTAATATTAATTTTATCTTAAGGTCCCACAAGCATGACTTCAATCTGACAGCAATTTATGGAAGTAGCTAAAGATTAGGTTGAAAACAAGGAGGCCTTCTTAACTCAAATGCTTCAAAAAACTCATTACCAAAGAGAAATCATCAAAATAACATTGCAAAAACCTGCAATAACCATAAAATTGGATTGATTGATTGATGTATACTGTAATGCTAATTACCCTTTTTTTGTGCTGTCGTTACAATATTTTTTTCAGCTCAATCACACTCTAAGTAATGTAGTGTCCCAGTACTCAATGGGAAATAAGGGAAACATACTCCAGTACACATGGATACAAGTAAAACCACCACTATATGCATGTTTTCAAAAAATGTTTAAGAAATAAGCTTATTATTTAAGTATTGTAAAAGAAGTATTTATCAATCCTCATATATATATATATATATATATGTGTGTGTGTGTGTGTATAATGACGCATAATCGTTTCAGTTCCTTTCAATAGAAAATGTTTTGTTGAATGATAATCACTTAAAATTTTAGAGGTATGAATAATTTTGAGCTCACCTGCTCATTACAACAGTTTTAGGTTCTTGATTGGGACTATTTTAATCATTTACGTTAGTCGACGATTTCAGTATTTTATCAAATTAGTTGATCCATCTTTTGATTTTCCGTTGTCCTTTTTTTCTTTATATGTTAATTGTGTTACTTTAAATTGTTTTTTTGCATTTCAGTGTGGGGATCCTTTTAAAGATGAAGACATAGTTGTGCTTAATGGCACAAAAGAGGAGGTCCAGAAGCTGAAGGAGAAGATGGAGGAGAAACGTGTCAAAGCAAAAACCAAGGTGAATTTTATTGTAACTATTTATGAAGATGCATTGGAGTTTTTTCTGACCATATTGGTAGGGTTGTCACGATAACACATTTTACTGTGTTATAAATTGTTCCATAAAGTTTTGAGTTAAATTATAACATCGTTGTTTTGAGACCATTCTCAACTAACTTAATGATAACTACATAATAATGTAACTAGACACCTAAGCCTGTCACAAGTATAGTAGATATTGGACGACACATTTTCCAAGAAATTATTGCAATATACAATAATATTGTTTGTTTTGAGAACATTTTGAAGTGATATGTTAATAATGGCATAATAATGCAAGTTTGCCTTCTTAAAGACTAATAAAATAGATAAAACACAACAAAAGCCATTAATTAAATGGTTATTATGATGTCTCAGAATGGAATTTATGGAGCAATTTTTTATTTATTATGTGATTAATTGATTGATTATTGCAACAGGCTTATAGTGTATAGAGATATTTAATTTATTTTGTAATCATAATGTGTCCTATCTCCTTTACAGAAATCGAAGAAGAGCAAGGCAGTTGAAACCGTCTCTGCACCACCAGAATCCAAAGGTCTATTTAAAGCCCAATCGAGGCATTGTGTTATTCAAAAATTGATTTGCTTAAGCAAAATTACACAGCTTCTAAAATTTTCTCTGTGATTTGGATATGACTTTTGAATCGTCACTGTCTGTCACCAAGTTGTCTTTGAGCCTGATGACGTTTATAGCTTATCTTGAACCCACAACCTGACTAAATATAATACAATTTGTTTATTCCAGAATTTTCTACCCTGGTCCTCAGTAGCCCTGATTCTAAGGAATTACTTAATGAGCCATAAAGACTCACCATTAGGTCTACAAAGCCCTATTCATCGCCTGTTTATTTAAATCAGGTGAAGGGAGCAGGGGCATATGTAAAACTCTGACTGTATGTTCCAACAGTCAGGATTAAAAATCTCTGGTTTACTCTATGCAATAGATTCAGTACTGTTCAATCAAAATTCTAATTCAAAATGCTTTATTTTGGATTTATAGGGAAATTAAATGTCAAGTAGACCTAGTAATATTTCCAGTACTAAAAATTCTTTTGGGTTAAATTTTTTTCAGCTAAGACTTGATATATCATTACTGCATTGCAACATACAATTATGCCTTAATACATAACATAGGATTAGAATGAATAAATGTAAAAATAATAATAATGCTATTTTTAGTATAAAGAAATATTTATCATTTCAATACAGAACCCATCTCAGTAGTGGGGGGCTTTCTGTTTACAAAAAACAATAGTTACTCAACGAGGATGCTTGTGTAACAAGGTATGCTTTAGACGAGAGCCAACTATAGTGCCTTGCGAAAGTATTCACTGCCCTTTGGCATTTTACTGATTCAGACATGTTGCTTATCTGTTTCTCCTTCTCTTTATGTCTCTGTTTCTTTCTGTACTGCTGGAGGTACAACACTGCACACTTTAATTTAATAAGAAGTCATTTGCTGTGCAGTGAAGCTCAGAAATTACATTTGTTGAACCTCAGAACTCTGCGTCCATGATAAAGAGATAGACGAAAACACAGAATTGTTTATTTCCAACATCACATATGATGAGTCACATTTTAAATATAGTGGTTATAATAAAGGCTTAAACTAATAATTATTTTACTAATTAATTAATCTATTGATTACGTATTTTGATGATTAACCAGATAAAAATTGACACATTCTGCAGATTTTTCATTTGACCATTTCAGCTATTTATACAATATTAGAAGTACATTAAAAGATGCAAATGAACAAACTATTAAGTCTATTTTTTAAATAAGAAAATAAACATTTTATTGTGTAAAATGAAACGGAAGCATTCTTTTAGCGTACACCTGATCATTTGGACCTAAGGATGCATGTACAGCTAAAAAGTACTTCTAACATCAAAATGTGGAAAGCTCTGCCTTTTATGCCTTTTTTGTTGTTTATTATTTGACTGATCGATTAATCATTGGAGTTGCTATACTGTTTTGAGTCTCTGTACTCCAGTTAACAAATAATCACTTATTAAATTAGTTGACAATTATTTCATTTTATTAATATTTTCAGTGCTAGTTTAAATAAAATTAAGGAGTCTCAGAAACACCTGGATATAGCAAATGTAAAAATTTCTTTGCATCAAAACAGTGGGCAATGCACTCAACCACAAAAGACTTTGTCCACACTTTATGCACAAGACTCCACTGCTGAAGAAAAACCAAGTTGATCTGTAAAGTTTACTCCCTAAGATTTAGACAAACCACTGAAATACTGGGAATACAGGTTGACATTCTGATCATTGTCAAACTGGACATTTTTGGACCATACATTCTAAAACTGTGAGATTGTTGTCCATGTAATTCTGCAGTTAAACAGTTTGTGAAATACTCAAATCAGCCTGTCTGGTGATGTTCAGAGCCACTTTTTCCTCCATGCTGATGTGTGTTTTGAACTTTCACAGATGAATAATAGCTGAATGTCAAAATGCATTTACCTGTTGGCATATGATTGGCTAATTTTCTTTTTGAGTAGACAAAAAATTGATGTACCCAGTAAAGTAACCGGAGAGAACAAGTCAAACTACATGTATGGATATTTTTCTTTTAGCTAAAAGGTTCTGCACAGTTATGTATTTGAAAAAAAAAGCTTATGACCTTTAATTATTTTGAGTGTGGTTTTCCTGACTATGAAAGAAATGTTAAACAGCTCAACTGAGTCAGTATGACCTGACTCTCAAGAGTCAGGTCAAACTCTGCATTCTGAATCTTGGTGTGGTTTCCTGTTAATCTCTTATCTGACTAGAGAACAAGTAGCTAGCTGCAAAACAACAATTGCAGCTAGCTACAAAAACTTATCCATTAACTTAAAAATCTAGCTTTTTGTTCTGCATGTATGAAAGTTATTGATCATTAAAGCACAAGGATTTCACAGTTTTCAATCTTTGTTCATTATAAATCAGATTTCATCTCTTCTCTTTTTATTGATTTATTTGGTTTTACTTATTACACCAAAACCTTTCCCAGAGGGCTTCTATTCTCCTCCATTTATCAGAATCCCTATCTCCCTTTAAAACACGTGTTAATCTACACTAGTGCCTGAATACACCAGTGCTTTTATGATATTGGACACAATGTGTTTTTGTGTCTTAATTATTTTTCCCCCACCCACAGAGGATGCCCAGTCTCCACCAGTAGATGTAACTGGGAGGAAATCACAACAAAATGGAAACGAGAGCAGCCAATCAGGTGGATAAACACAATTAGGTGAAGGGCTAGGAGACAGAGCTTATCTTTAGACTGAATCTATGCTTACAAATGAAGTATTCTTTCAGTATTACTGCAAAAATCTCCCTACCTTGAAATGGCAGCTTATTGTGAACAAGTGGTTTTGTCTGATTATACTTCTTCTGGTATCAGGTTGTGTTTTCATGATGACTTTAAATTTGTATTAAAACCTATTTGTGTAGGAAACCTAGCAAAACTTTTTATTTTTCAGATTTTCTTTTTTATAAATTTGTACTTTTGAGCTATGAGTAAATGCAATTTTAGACTAATTTTGTAATAAATATCGCTGCTTCGATGATGCTAAATTTCAATGAGCCCCATCCTTTTTCAATATCATTTTGTCTTCAACTGTATATCTCTTTTATTTGCCATCCCTCACCCTGCTGCTGTGTCTCTCTCCCTCGCAGCTGTGGCCGGACCTTCTGGTGCCTCCAGCTCCACAAAAGGCTCCAAATCTTTGGCGGCTTCTGCCACCAAGAGGTCTATCCAAGACATGGAGGAAAAGTCTGAGGCTTTTAAATCCCTCTTCACCACCCACAGCTCTGCTAAACGCTCTAAAGACCAGACATCCAACTGGGTCACTCACACACCTTATCATTTTTAACAGCTATTTCTCAGTGCAGAAACCATGTTCTTTTGTTTCTTTTCTTTTCTTTTTTATTCATTAATTCAAGTCCCTCATTCTGTAAACACCATCATTCAGCTGATCTTTAATAAAGTCACCAGTGTGCAAACTCATTCCCCGTTTACCCGTTCAGTTCCCAGTAGTTCCTTGTTTACATGTGAGCATTTTGCCTCCCTAAACACTTTGATGTTGTTTAGTAACCTGAGATCCTAATGCAATTCTCTCATGTATTCCTCCACACCTCTGTATTTTCAGGTCGCTAATTTGTCTTTGTCACCTCTGACCTCCTTTGTTCGTGCTCCGTTCTACTGTGGCCTCATATCTAGAGTTTATCTTTTTAAATCCACATCTATATGGCTAAAGATTTAAAATCCTCATAGAAAACAAGTTCACTCTAACCGGAAAATAGTGCTTCATGTGACTTTGGAAAGGAGCTCATGCTGCCTTATGCTTTACTAAAAAAAACTGACTTTATTGAAATACATTAGACTGTGCTGTTTGTCTTCAGAAGATTTGTAATTTGTAATTACTGTTCAAATTGTTTAATTGTTCATTAAAAATAAGTTAAGAACATTACGGTACTTCAAAATGATTTAAACATATTAAAGCATCTGATGCATAAATGAACAGAAATTGAGAGCTGTGATGTGATATGATAACTGGAAATGTATTTTGTCTAAGTCCTGATCTTTACTTTCAGGTTTAGTAATTAGTTTCTTCTTCAAACAACAACCTTCTTTATGTCCAGCCATCGGACTGGAACTTTGCACTGAAAAGTGAAAATCTGTTACAGCTTTAACCCTCATCTCTGGACAGTCTTTTCTTTTATCCCCTAACTTTCTTCTACCTTTTTGTAAATTAGCTATTTTATTGCTTGAAGGGAACAGATGTCTAATTTTTTTTATTTAATCAGATTCTGCTTTTTTCTGCAATGATTTCCCTGTGCTCTGTGATGTGCAGATTGGGAAATAAAATGCTTAATTTGTGTTTATTACATGTGTTGCATGTTTGAATTAAAGTTGTATGCAATGCACCAGGCTAAAGTAACCCCAAATTATGTGTTTTCTCAAGTGTTGCACTTGAGAAAAAGTAGATAAATTACTGACTGATTACTGATTTTCAATGACTTGCAAATTATATGGTTTATAGAGGTTTATAGAAAATACATTATTTTTCTAAACATTTATTTACTAAGCATTTTTTCTATGTGGCATTTGATTTCACAAAGTCAGAACAGAAAGACTGTGTGGTCTGGAAAATTGTCTTAAATATACTATTCATAAAAATATGAGGAAAGTTTCACAATGCAAGCTTCCATACCTAGAGGTACAAAGACATCTCTAACAGGGAGAATGATTCTGGTCAAAGAGGCAAGAAGTTTATACAGTTAAAACAAAATGTCTTTGGTGCATCAAATAAAATTACCTTTTTTTTCTGTCTCAATTTAAGTCAGAAAAAAAACTTCTCTTTTTTTGTAGCTCAATTAGAATTATCAAGATTCTTTCCATTTGCGAAATGCTGCAATGAAATAGTAAGAAACTGTCAGATTTATTTAGACTATCAGAAGTTTACATGCAGATTGATTGCCATCCTGGCAAGCAAGGAGACAAATTCCAAATAGTGCCATGGCTTTGGAAACCTCTGATAGGTTGAGTGACACCTTTGAGTTAACTGGATGCACACCTGAAGCACACTGCTTCTTTGACACAATGAGAGAGTTAAGAGAAATCAGCCAAGCTATCTGGTAGATAATTATGGTGCTTCACAAGTCTGGGTCATCCTTAGGACCAATTTCCAGAATCTTGAAGGTGCTGTATTCATTTGTTATACACAAGTGATGGGGAAATCCAACCATTATACTGATTAAGAAAGGTTTTGTGTCTCAATGATGAACATGTTTTGCTCTGAAATGTGCAACTCAACCCCAGAACAAAAGCCAAAGACCTTGTGAAGATGTTGGTTAATGCTAGTATAAGACTGTCACTTTTCTCACTAAAATGCATTCATGGGCTGAAAGAACACTGAATGAAGAGGAAGACTTTACTGGGGAAATATATCTATGTATGTACCATTTTGATTCTTAAAGACATTAATAAGTAACTATTTGACATTTGTTTTCTTTCTCATTGTGACGTTTTCACATATTCAACAAGTTTATACAATTGTCTCACTCTCTTACTTGTTCTTTATTATTTCCGCTGTTTCATCCGTTTGCCAGCCTTTATGTCCGGTGTACCCTCTACACCCAGATCTGTTTCCAAAATAAAGCAAAATTTATGTGGTTGGATATTAATAATGCCACAAAAACATGGCATTATAAATCAGTTTATTTTCAATACAGATCCCTTGATATGAAATAATTACAACTGGGTAAATTAATACATTTTTTATATAAAGTACCCTGAATGTCAACAGTAACAAAGCATAGGCTATTTGCTATATAGACATTGATTATTATAGTTCTTGCTTATATTAAATGACTTCCAAATATCCTGCATTGAGACACAAAAAGACAGAATATACTAAAAAGAAAGTAAAACCATGTGGCTAAAAAATCGTCAACCACAATCTGCAGCCTGTCACATCCAGACTTATAAAAATGATTGTTAAACTTTTTTTTTTTTTTTAACAAATATTTTGCAGAACCTCTATAGAAATAATATCTTAAAGTAAAAGAAAGTTTTAACTTACATTAGAACGTTAAGCTTTCACGGATGAACAGGAACTAGGATTAAAATTTTAAAAAATGTAAAGTAAAAATGACGAAACTAATTTGTGTAATCTACTTTAAAATACATTTTATTCAAATGTTATCTGACCTAAGAAATATGTCTTATTTATGATATTTACCTGTGTTTATCCAAGACATGAATTATCGCCTCGTTTTGAATTTTGCTGCCTATGTGGGGAGGGGATGTTTGACTGATTTGAAATGATAAATGTTGGAATTATACCGCAGGAAAAAATAAAAAATAAAAAAAAATATATATATAATTTAAATATTCTGTTTTTCAATATAAATATCCATGCGACTGTATAATTCATAAATTCGTAACCAATTAATACTTGCAGTCAATATCAAACACCCCTAAATTGGACCATACCATTAGTGAAGTAAACAGTTACAGTGGGAGGTGTCACATAACCGCTTTCCTGTAGCTGCCAAGAATTACAATTGTTGACTAAACTCAAGTGTAAGATGACGGATTACATAAATTTATTGACATGATATTTTTATTAACTTTTTTGAAAACAAACACTGACAAATGACTCCAGAGGCAAGTCCCTCGGTTATTTCCTTTTATGTCTGCTGCGTCTATTTCTTACCAATCTTGTCATTCCGCACCCCGCAGCCTTCCGACTATATTTTATAAGAAATGAAAGCCAAGTTCTTTTCAGCGTGCCCCCCCCTCTTCCACCTCCCCGGGGTTTTCTCACTCTGAGCGCTGGAGGAAGTGAGAAAATCTGCTGTTTAACCTTCCGCTGTTCCTGAGACACATGTTCAGCGTTCACGCAGATCAAACTGAAGAATTGGCTCTTCCGCACGTCACGAAAACCAGATTTTTGAAGAATAACGTACAATCGTGTTTCCATTTAAATTGGCTTATATAGCTATTTATGGTGGTTTGTGTAGTCCTAAAACACAATACAAATAAATTGTGTAAAAAGATATAAAAAAAGCCCAGCTTAAATTGACATTTATTAATCCACTAAGCAAAAAGGAAAATAAAATAAAAATACTTTAGCTTTAAGAGTGAAAGCGTACACAGACCTACAAACATTAATTAGTTGAGTTAATTTACAAACTGTGAGCTGCCCCTGTGACTCAGAAATTGTGTAATTAACAGGTAGCAAATGTTTATTTACTGTTGTATTCATTAATCTGCAATGCTAGTGATAAACACATGGTAGTATAGTAAAAAGCCCAAATATTTCCTCTCACACCTATAAAAAACAAGAAGAGCACGAGGCAGAATCTAGGAACTACTTACATTGGTCACGAACGCGCATCTCAAAGCTAGTCTGAAGCAGCCATGCTGTCCACTCCTCGGTATTTGCATTCTTTTTTTCACCAAAAGGTGGCGCCTCAGAACCATATGACACTACAGAAATTGAACCTCGAAATTTCTATGGTCTTAAATCCAATGCTGATAAACTTAATGATGCAGGGAATAGTTTCATTTTTTTTATAGTAGTATGTGAACAAAAATTATGGAGTCAAAAGATCACGCAAGATAAGATGGAGTAAAAATTTCAGCAAAGTTCAGTTGAAAAATAACATTTAAACATCTCATAAACTGTTCAACACATCATCCGTGTAAATGGCAGCAAACCTATCAAGACGTAATTGTCTGCCTAAACTAACAAAACATTCATTGAAAGGAGAGAAAAACATTGCATGCTATTTTGGACAGGTTATACTTAAATGTGAATTTCCCTCTGGGATTAATAAAGTATATTCATTCATTAATCAGAGAAACAGCCAAGAGACCAATGATAATACTGGAGGATTACAAAGATCCATGGATCTGGCGGTGGAATCTGTTGACTTGGCAGTTATCACAACTCATGACTGAATTTTGTGACTCAGATTTGTCATAAGCCATTGAACATATTTGAACTTCTGCCCTCCTTCCCAAGAAGGAGGGCACTACATTACATGTAGTGGAAAACTAACCCAGTGTGGTGAAGGCAGAGTCATACTCTGGTAGTGCTTTTTCTCAGAAGGGATGGGGAAGCTGTTAAGAGGTCATGGGAATATGGATGGAGATTTTTTTTTAAAAATGATACTGATAGAAAGTCTCATGGAAGTTGGAAAAAGTTGGTGCTAACATTCAGCCAGAGCTGCTATGGTATGCATACATATGTATGTATACCTCTAAACCATATATGTATGCAAACATAAATGGTTTAGAAGATGGAAGCATATCCATATGTTGTCCCAGTCAAAACTGAAATCTGAGGGTATGGCAGGGCTTGGATATTGATATTCACAAAGGTTTTCTAACAGTGTGGCACACATTTCAGATTTTAGATGTGTTTGTTTCCTTTCTCCTCACAGCAATACATGATTTGTATTGGTCAGTAAAAAAGTACGAGTAAAATTAGGATTACATAGGATACATTGAACAAACCCTCAATATTGTAATGAGGGGATTGAACCACAAGATGACACCAGATGCATAGTCATAGCATACAGTGGCTCTTGTGATTTAAGTCGGTAACGTATTAAAATCACGTTATTCATGAATTTTTATAATTCATTTGTATACAAGAGGTTTTGGTTAAGCATAAAGATGCATTATTATATGTCTAAGTGGTACAAGTGCTGATCTAATGCCAGTTTAAGAATCATCAAGGCTGTAAAAATATTGGGAGCCATAAAATACTTTATTTTGTTTTATTTCCATCCATTTTGGCCTTCTGTGGTCTTTCAAATGCCGAAGAAGCTGTGACTGGCGAGTGTGCCTTTCTAAAAAAAATATTACAAAATTCGACCAAATATTGAGCTATATTTTTCAGTTTGTTGAGCCCGGTTGTTTTTATTTATAAAGGTAGCACAACTATATTTTAAAGGAAAAACAACCTCAAATCTAAAATATGAAAAGCAAATTGGTCAATCCAAGTATTTTAATAAATGCCTGAGTTATAATTACGGTAATCTTTTCAATCTAATAGTACTTTACTGCAAGCAGTTTTCGTCCTGCTTTCTGTGTGATCTGTATTGTGCTGATTACATGTTGAGACCTTTTCTGTGTTGATTTAGTAAATGTCTGGATGGTCCCTTTACAAAGAGACGCTATCTAAATTAACCCAAATGAAATTTCAGTGAAAGTCAGATTTCTTCATGAGGCCGCAGCGTCATGGGAGGTCAGAACGCGGATCAGAGAGGTGCGCTCTTCTTTTCCTTTAGCCAGATTTATGAATCACATTTTGAGCAACATTTTGAGAAACTTTGATGTATTCACTGGTTTTACTTGAAAAAAACAAACAACAAAAACATTTAGGTTGAGATCAGATAACAGCAGCCATTCTTAGCCTTTAAAAAGCTTCAGTTGCCTTTGAAAGGAGATTCTTCTGGTCAGCCCGGGGCGATGTCATTTAAGGGGGGAGGAATTACCTCATCCCAAAATTCCTCTCTTTTTCTCTCGTTTTCTTTTAATCCTCAACCTGTGAACCTCTTTTCACCTTTTAATATGTTGAGACTGGTTTAAAAATCCGTTTTACATTTTTAAAATCCCATTCCTAGATCCGCACATTAATTTAGCATATATCTTCAAAATCATAATTTTATTTCGGTCTTAGACTTCGTTTCACTTTCAAAAATATTTTATTCCATAAGCCAAGAAAAAAAAAAAAAAAAAAAAAAAAAAACACCTGCAAGATTCCGTGGATGAGTGACATTTGATTTGTCCCACTCAGGTGTATCGGTTACACCAGCGCATGCGCACTGCACGATAATCAGGTGAAGTAAAACTCCATGGTTTCAGTCAGTCGCTGGGTCTCAGAGGAATTGCCGCCACTGGAGCCTTGCAGATGTCTGTGCTGGAGAGGATAGACTGGAGGGTGAGTTGATTCCTCCCCTTGTGTGCTTGTGTTTAGTTGAGTTTCTCTTACGACTGATTTGATTAAAAACAAAACTTGTTTTATGTTTACTGCCTTTTATCTGTTCAGACTGGATTCATATTATTTTGTATTTTCCCCTTAATCATAGATTTGTAAACTTGTAGCGCTGTATGAGTTTCGGAAACTCTTGTGGATTAATAATAGTCAGAATCATGCAGTCTGATTTGCTTGTATTAAAATGTTGATTTGTAGTCAATTTTGGGGATCGATTTAATTTAATGTTTTTGTATTATTTAAAAAGATCAATTAATATTTTGGGTAAATAGTCAGTTGCATCCATGTCTATAACCATGCTATAAGTTAACCCGTAAATAATATGTCCACATAATAATGGGCTACTGCACAAATTGTTTGTTTGTTTTTTAAAGTTAAAGCCTATCCTTTTTCAGCTATTATGCACGGTTTCAAAATTTGTTTTTCATTTTGTTGCTAAGAGTTAAATTAAACCAATCACCTGGCAGGACAGGCTCATTGGCATGTCAGGTATTTTTTTAATTTACCCGGGAACAGATCCAGTACGTCTTTACACCTGACATCAAATGAGTCAGATATTACTGTCATCGTTATGCCAAGCTGCACTTTTCAGATTGTTCAAAGCATTATACAGTCCAGCCAAGCGTGACTAACTCCCCTCAGCAGGCCTGCTAAAGAGGATGATATTTAATCAACGTGCATTTTGCTTCTGCTTGGCATCACAACAAGCCAAGAAGCAACACGCTGAAAAAAAAAGAATAAAAGAGGATAATCCTCTGTCGCTCACGTCCCGTGGTTCCCATACTCACTAAGAATCACAGCTTGGGTGGATAGACGCCACAGACTTTCCCTAAAGGACAAAAGGCTGTCCATTGTAGGCTTAGACGTCACATTATAGTAATTTAAGTAATAAATCGCTCCCGACAAAAGTGAACGAAACTAATTTCAAACTGTCGAAAGTAAAACTCAAGTAGTTTATCAATTATACAAATTACTGTTTCATTTAAAAATGAGGTCTTCTCTAAGATGCAAATGAAGTTCTGAAAGAGTTGTTAGTTGAGATTCTTTGAATTTCGAAAGTTTTACGTTTCTTTTTTGAGACATAAATAATCTGCTAAACTTTGGGGTTTGTTGTGGTTTGAAATGAGAACTTAACGACCACTGAGAAAAACCATAACATTAAAACCTCATTGATCTGTTTATAGAGACACCAGGCGTTCAAGCTGCTTTAGAGCTGACTAAGAAAAAAATAAAAATAAAACAGCATTTTCTGCGAGACAATAATAATAACGAAAAAAGATATATTGGATTTTTTTTTCGGAATATGCAGTGTAAAACCAGTAAAGGAGAGCAAAATATCTACCACGATCAGAGATAATAATGCCTGTGACTTTTGGAAATTTAATTTAATGCTGGGATACAGAAAGAGAAAGTGACTAGGACTAAAAACCTGTGATGTATCAATTTTTAACCAGAAAAATAAATAAACAAGTAAATCGTGTAAGTTCTGAATAATTATCAAAATGGTCTACATAATAAAAATAATAATTTTTGAAGACTATATGAAATCAAATAATTCAAAAATATT
Source organism: Gambusia affinis (assembly GCF_019740435.1). Classification (NCBI taxonomy): domain Eukaryota; kingdom Metazoa; phylum Chordata; class Actinopteri; order Cyprinodontiformes; family Poeciliidae; genus Gambusia; species Gambusia affinis. Next base: position 22,844,478 of record NC_057874.1, on the reverse strand, counting down.
GTTGGAAAAAATATATCTCATATAAGAGATACCTGCCCCACCTGCCAGCGGGGAATTATTGGCTTGAAAATAGCAATTTTAACCAGGAAAAATAAAAATAAAAATAAAAAAACTGGGCTTCGATAAATATCAGTATCTCCCAAAAACCAAACAGAGCGGCGTTTTTAATTCCCATTGTGTCGGTTTCGGGCAATAATCAACCATTAAACTAAATACGCAATCTTTAAGTTTTATCGATAGGAAACATGTTCAGCTAGCGGTAAAATAAGCTGTTTTATTTTAATGATAAGGGAATTTATTTCATAACCATTTTACACCGGACCCAGTTGGTTTACAAGGACTGTAATCCAGAACATCTGGTTGTCTTTTCAAAAACACAAGCTCTTCGGTTCAGGAACCCATTGGGTTTGAAGAGAAACCCAAAATGAGAGGAAACCTAATTAGTTTTGTGGTAATAAGCCGAATCTATTGCTGCACACAAAAAGTGATTTAGAAGTTTGGAGGGAGGGTTTTTTATTTTTGACACCGACACAAGACGGCTGCACAGACGGACAGGCTTCTGATTGGGCCATCTTCCCGCCAATCAGAGTTTTTTTTTTTGTTCCACCCTGTCATCGGCATCCTTGGACAGGGTAACGCCCTCTCACAGTGGCTGTGCAGATATAAAACAGAGCCAATTTTTTTTCGGCCCAATAGGATTGAACATCTCTGTTTCGTCCAAAAGAGGGAGTCAAGTTTCTTATGCAGCAGTATTGCCCACTTTCACAACACAACTCCAGAGCGCACTGACCGGAGAGAGAAAGGGGGGTGAGAAATATTGTTTGACGACTGTTTTCTCTCACAGTGGGTACGGAGACTCATAGACTCTTAGCCTGTCTGCTGTGGGAGCGTCAGTCCGTGGGTCAGTTTGCCCTTGAGCCCTCACCTCACAACTTTGCTGTCTGTTTGCTGCAGCAGAAGAGCAATCGGGTTTATGATCTCAAGGGAGCTCCCACTTCTTCCACACCTGGATTAACCCAAGGCGACGTTTACTTTTTCTTTCTCTTCTTCTTGCTTTCTCGTTATTTTTTATTTTATTTTTAGTTTTTATATTGTTTTTGCAACGGAGAAACTCGGACAGAATGTTGTGGAAACTAGCTGACAACGTAAAATATGAAGAAGACTGTGAGGTGAGTTTTGATAATAGGCTACACCATCGTTCAAAACAAACTTGGAGTGAAGACAAGGAAAAATTTGGTTTTCAACAACACGAATTATTGCGAGAGTTGATGTTTATTTCCATGTGCGAACAGAAAAAAAGAGGACAGCATGAAAAGGTCTGTAATATTAACGAAGTTCAACGCATGTTTGGACAGTAATGCTGGGCAAAACGTATCAAAAGAATTTACAACTTTGAAACTTTGTTGCAGTTATTGAAAATAAAATTTAATAAAGCTTTAAGAAAATAATAATAATAATAATAATAATAATAATAATAATAATAATAATAATAATAATAATAATTTGAAATGAAAAATTTTGTTTTATTTATATTATGGTAAGTGATTTAAAATACACCTTTATTTAATTAGGTAAAGAAATATCCTATTACCAGTCCTTATGCGCACCCAACTGGTAATTATTTTTATTGGAAATCTTTCAAGAGATAAGGTACTTGACACCTATAATTTCCTTAAGCGATATATATCACCACTTGCCCTGCAGTTGCCATCTCTCTCAGCTGTCTTATCTCTTCCCTCTCAAAGGAAAGGCATGACGGCAACAGCAATGGGAACCCCCGGCTGCCTCACCTGCCAGCGGTCAGTCAGCACCTCTATAGCCCGTCTCCTTCCCTCTCTCACTCGGCTGGTTCAGACTTCCAGCCCCCGTACTTTCCACCTCCGTACCAGCCCATCTCCTACCCCCAGTCCACCGACCCATACTCCCATCTCAGCGACCCGTTCAACATTAACTCCATACACCAGTCGCCTTCTTCGAACCAGCAGCAGCCGTCTTGGCCCGGCCGGCAAAGCCAGGACGGACTCGGGAGGAGCGGACTAGCGAGTCAAATCTTGGGCCTCGAGGGAGGCTCGTCCGGGGTGAGAAGAGAGGGGTTTCGGCGGCCGGAGCTGCTGCCCCCGCACAGCCTGGACTCTTCTGTTATTGGTGATAATATGGGAATTCATGACATGGGCCCTGGACTGGAAGACGTTCAGGTAAGAGAATTGTAACATGTAGTTTCTTGACGATATATTTTGGAGTTACTGGACATGAGCGAAGCAGATTCTTAAACCCATTTGCAGTTTTTAAAAACCTTGTGGATTATTCTAAGAAATTAAAAAACTCACTGGTTGATAATTTCTAAAATGTCAATTTTAGGTAATTTTCCATACTTTCTAAATTTACAATAACCCAGATTAAATATCATCCTCTTCACATTTTTTCACTCAAATGAAAATAAAGTTAAACCCTGTCAAATTAATCTAAGTTTACTCATTTATGTTGCATCAACAAAATATCCTTATCTACTTCTTTCTGTTTTTTTAATCAGCATGTAGATGACCACAGTATTATTATGCCAGATCAGACAGTCATCAAAAAAGGTAAGTTTCCCCAAGTTCTTTAAAGTTAGAATTAAAAAAAGCGAGAAAGAATGAAAGTGAAAAAGAAAGAGTGCTCTTGTTTGAATTTGCTGCCTGGGGTACATTTTCCTTTGTAGTCTTTGTACAGCCAATGCAGTAATTACTAACAGGAATGGGAAATTATACAACAAGAACTGTGTTTTTTCATTCTATATTCCAAAAAATACCATGCTTCTGATGGCATGTCAGGGCACTGAGTGCACAGAAGGAGGCAGCTTTTTGTCTTTTATTTACACTGCTGCTCTGCACGATGATAATCCACATGTAGCCACGAGATGCACTCATCTAAGCTTGACATGATCCTCCACCTATTCTGTTGGTGAAGGTGCTTGAATGGATTCATCAGTGGGAAAGGAGCTGATCCCTGCTTTCAAATTCGGCAGGCTGTAGCTGACATGATGGGAAAATTGAGCAATCTGGCAGCTGGGCAGTGTTGAGTAAGGAGCTGAGGAGGAAGGCTTTGAATCATCTCTTTATAGCAAGCTCTTTATAGCAAATCTTTTCTGATCACGTTTTCAGGAATTTAGGAGTTGGACTTGAATCTAGAATTGTGTTTGGCTGTTTGCAGGACCAGCTTCTGGTTGGGTGTGGCGTTTGGGTTTCACAGGAAGGACAGTTTGGTAATCTATTGGGGCACAAATTGTATTTTGAAACTTTTACTGCTTTCACAACAGGGTCCAATAAAACTATATATATAGATATAGATATCTATCTATCTATCTATTGATAGATAGATAGATAGATAGATAGATAGATAGATAGATAGATAGATAGATAGATAGATAGATAGATAGATAGATAGATAGATAGATAGATAGATAGATAGATAGATAGATAGATAGATAGATAGATAGATACCACAATTACAAGCAGAAAGCTATTTATGCAGCAAAATAAAGTAGCCCATCTTCATAATGTTATGGAAATCAGTGATGGGTCATTATTTTGTTCCCATGCTGAAGGCCATGCTATAGGCAATCTAGGTTTTCCCAATTGTAAACAATGGCATGTCATTCCCAAGCATGTGCCCCAGAGGAGAAGTGAAACACGCATGTGACTCTGTGATTTCTGTCTCAGTATTAGGACTACGAGGTGGCAGGAACCTTGATCGCATACAGAGGACTTATTATCAGGGGGGCTTTCTTGCTGGTGAGGATGAAGATAGCTGTATTTTGTATTGTAGTGTGCTGTACCGTTTTTGTTTGTCTGCAGACTGTCAGTCCTTTTGTGTTTGATTAAAATAAATCTTTATTGAATGTGATCAAAATCGACGTTGTAAATATTTTTAGAAGAGAGCAGGTCTTTTACAAAGTAAGGGTTTAAATGAGGTTCAGCTTGTTTGTGGATACTTGTTTGTGGATGGTGTTTAAAATGAGGGCTAACTTTCAGGCATCCAGTGTTTCACGAACCACACAATATTTCGAAAGGTTCAAGAAGATGTTTCTTGTAAACACTCATTCACCAAAGACTGGTTTCCTCGGAGCTGCTTAATCATACATACATACACCCAGTCACACACAGCTTCTTGTGATTACATGCAAAAACCAGACATTCAAGGAAGGATTTAGAGCTTATGTACATACACTGGAAAAGGGCATATGCAAACAATCACTGTTGCCCAACCACAATTCTTTTTTTTTGTGTTCATAATGTAGGTTTTTCCCTTTCTCTCCAGGCCCTGTCACATTACCGAAAGGCAACACGCTGGGCCTTCCCTTCCAGAAAGAGTCACTGCTGGGCATGGTATCAAACCCCACAGAGGTGTTCTGCTCCGTACCGGGCCGTCTTTCCTTGTTGAGCTCCACATCCAAATACAAGGTTACTGTGGCTGAAGTCCAGAGGCGTTTGTCACCCCCGGAGTGCCTGAACGCCTCACTCCTGGGAGGAGTTTTACGCAGGTCCAGGCTTAAATTCATTTATCATGACAGCTTGACTGGATTGAATATATATATATATATTTCCTTCTTGACCTGATTTTACTTTCAACCTTAAATATTACATGTCTTCTGTCTGTAAGTCATTATAAAAACATTAGATATAAATCATAATAACACAATAGAGTATTAGCCATAGCTCAAAGCTCAGTGGCTCATGGAAAATACTTTGTTTTTTAAAGTTCAGCTTGGCTTTTGCTCTTTTTGTGTATTCTACAAGGCATTCTTTGTTCTAACATGTTAATCTGAAAAGTGTGTGATTGTGTTTGCTGATGTTTGCATGATGTATAGTTTTATCTGCACTATAGCAGTTGCTCCTTTGTCACATATGTTACAGTGACAGTCTGTTCAAGAGGTGGAGTGGGGGTTACCATTTGTGCTTAACACCCCTGATCAGAGCAATTTTTTTGTCAAAGTGCATTTTGCCACTTCCCATGTGCCTTTGTTAATGCTGACATACACAGCGCTTTTTATGTAGGTCAAATACTTAAGGGAGGGGGTTTATAAGTACAGAAACCGGGGGTGGAGGGGAGTGTGTTGAGATGATGGGTGGGGGGTTCGGGGGGATTTAGGCGCACATGCCTCTCTAAAGATCTCTCACCCACAATATAGAGGGAGAGATGTCAGCCTGACCATGCAGAAAACTGACTGCCATGGCAAGTTAAAAGTATAAGAGTCTCTACAAATGCATGTTTGAGTGATGGATCTTTATGGCATGTTGTATCATTAGATTTATTTTGTTCATTTTTCGTTTAGGTTAGGAGAAACACTTTATATTTTAGAATAAACATGGACTGAGACCTTCTTTTCTATAATATTCCTACACTACTAAAATTTCACATACTAATTATTTTCTTTTAATGCACATGTTCAATTTTCTTAAATAATTATCACCAAAACTCATAAAATAATAGAAAATATTATCAAATAGTATTGGTGAGATATTTTTCTTAAAATGAGATAATGTGCATCTAAAATCTGTTGCTGCTTTCAAGGATTTGGACTCAATTTGTTTTTATGTCATCCTGTAGAGCCAAGTCAAAAAATGGAGGCCGTTCTTTGCGAGAGAAACTGGATAAAATTGGGCTTAATTTGCCTGCTGGAAGAAGGAAGGCGGCCAATGTCACTCTACTTACCTCACTTGTAGAAGGTATGACGCATCACTCAATAGCATATCACACCTTTCTGACTTTTACTGCATCTTACACCAGCTGGAATGCTGCTCAAATAGCGTGGGAATGTACGAGTGTCATTCTCCTCAGCATAGTGTTTTTTTATTAGAGCGCAATCACAAAACAATTCAAGTTGCCTGTCAGTCAGCTTTGATCTTGAGAAAGGTGTTTAAGTAGTTAGCAATATGTATGAATTAGGTGATCTTTTACATGGATAATAAGCTTCTCCAGTTGGGCAAAATAGGAAGAGAAGAAAGGATTTGCCAATGGCATTTTTTTAACTTTTGTCTTGAGCCAATGAAAACATGTCCATGAGGCATTCAGGCTTTAGTCTCTAAACTGTTCTTCTATAAACAGCTATCTGAATCCACCAAAAAGAAATGAACTGAGAGACAACTTCTAACTAGCAAGCTTCTTTCAGAAATAAATCCTTCTCTGTTTAGTGTTGGAAGAATAAAATCTATTTTTATGTGTGGTTGTTACTGCTTAGTTAAAAATACTTATTTTGATTTCAAACTCCCAAACAAAACAACACCAGTCTTTAATTACATTCTCTGATTATTATTTTGTATGTTTTTAATGCAAACCAGCCAAAATCCCCTCAGACCAAGTTTTATTTGTGTAGTATTATTTTATGGCATGAGCTAAAGGCAAGATAAAATATTGTCACCTTGTACATGCCAGATGTATCTTGATACGGTTAGATTTTCATATGATCACAGTATCACTTTCAAACCGCCTACCTGCCGCTGGCTGAAGCAGGATATTTTGTTTCCCTCTCTAGATTCCCATTCATTTTTATAAATAGGCTAATGATTCTATGCAGGAGAATGACTGGAGGCCTGTTTTATTTCGAGACCTTCAAAGCTGAATTAAGCGTTGTTGTGTTGTGTTCAGCTCCCCAGGAGGGCCAGCTGACCTTTAAGCTTGTGCTTCTGAACATCTGCCTGAATCCTGTTAGTTATGTGCAAGACTATCAAAAAAGCATAGCTTGAGGTGCTTTATGCCCTCAGTATTACCATTTATCCACATAAGCCTGTTAAGACAGTGCAAATCAAAGCAACCTCAAGATGGAAATTAACTCCTTCCACTGGGTTTGTTTTCCACAGGCAAGAGGTCTTAACACTGGTGATCATTCTCCAGGTTAACAGATTCTATTTAGATGGCTTTCTTTCCAACAGGTTGAAATGTAGGGTTGGCAATACTATTGCGTGAATAGATAAATTATAGATCTTGATACATTTACAAGTCACATTTGAACATTTGGTGTCATATAGTGTGATATAGTAACATAAGATCAACACCAATTTAGTGGTAAAGAGATAATCAAAAAAATCCACATTTGGATGTAAGTCCCAGCACATCATGGCAATTGGACAATGGAATCGGAAGCCAGTCATGAAAGAATAAAAGTGCTTATTTGATTTTTATTTCACACTTGAAATTATTTAATTCACATGTAATGCATTTTTTTCTGCAAAATGGTCAATAAGAAATAATTGCACATTTAAGGTATCTTCTCTACACCTCATAGGTCTAGTTTAATTTATTTTTCAACAAGTAAACAAAAGCAGACAAATAATAATGTCAAAAATAAGCAGTGATCTAACATTTGGATAAATTTGGGCAAAGCGTTAAAGGAAAAAAATATTTTTTACAAATTCTTTTTCACTCTTAGCTCAGTGTGGAAAACACTCATCTTTACAATATGTTTATAAATATATAACAGGGTGGTGCATATTCACTGTTCACTGGGACAGGGGGTAGAAATATGAAATAAGCAAATTTCCATGTCTCTTTGCCAGTAATTGTATGTTTGTTATTTAAAATAAGGAAAATGAAAACAAAAGTCTGACCCAATTTAAACTGCTGCTCATACATTTTGATCAAAGATGAGAAAATTTAATTAAATTTAATATTTCTCATTTTCATTACTTGTGTCTTAAGAGTAAAGCCTTTCAACTTAACATTCACAGTCTAAGGAAAAGGTGCAATTCAGAACCATTGGAAGTAATATTTGCCGTTTTTGCTTATAGACTCTGTCCTCGTTGAGCTTAGCTTCTAAAAGAAAACATGACTCATGCCACCAAAGTGCATGTTAATTATGTTGAGCTCAGACCAGAAGAGCCACTGTTGTCACTTCTAGCTGGTTTAGAATTCGCCACCCTAAATACTGCAGTTGTTTTGGAAGGAATGAGAGTAGCAGTTAGAGGGAATTGTTTTCTTTTCACCCAACTCTTTAAACAACAGTATGAACTTTTCCCTTTGTGTGCAAGAATATGGTGTGATTTTAGAGTAGGTTTTCGGGAGTTGTCTGGAAGAAGAAATGTCTTGTGTCTGGTGGTTTGAGCTAACAACAACTGATTTTTCATTTTTGTTTCTACAGGTGAAGCTGTTCATTTAGCAAGAGACTTTGGTTATGTATGCGAGACTGAGTTTCCTGCAAAGGCAATAGCTGAATACTTGGGCAGGCCCCATGTGGAGCGCAACGAGGTCAACTCTCGCAAGAACATGCTCCTCGCTGCTAAGTCAGTATTTCTAATTTGTGGTTTACATCTTATTTGCACGCATTTATTCACTTGTAACAGAGTCAAGTTGCAACTTGCCTTTTTTTTTTTAGTTATTCAAAGCCTGTTTTTGCTCTGTTATTTTGGCAGTAGAGCAGCTACCCTACTGAAACACCTACTGTGTTATCTATTGGGTTGGCTTTCAGGCCAAGTATATTATTGCATCCATCCTGACTTTGGTTTCTCTTCCCTCAGGCAAATCTGCAAAGAATTTACTGACCTGCTCACACAGGACCGGTCACCGTTAGGAAACTCAAGGCCGGCGCCCATCTTGGAACCTGGAATCCAGGGCTGCCTGACTCATTTCAGCCTCATCACTCATGGATTTGGTTCTCCAGCCATCTGCGCTGCAATGACCTCCCTCCAGAACTACCTAAATGAGGCGCTCAAACAAGTGGACAAGATGTACTTGAGTTCTGGCAGTGAAACCCAGGGATCCTCGGAGAGCGGGAGCAAGTCCACTGACAAAATGGACAAGCACAGGAAATAAGAGCTCACAAGGAGAAAACCTGAATTTCACAATTGCAGAATACACTCATTCTTGCTGCCCTCTCCCTGTTTTGGACTTTTTGAAACTTATCTTTAGTATTACCATTTTGAGAGCTTTTTTTGTATGTGGGTGTGTATGTGTGCTTCCGATGTAAATGTATATCTCTACAAAACTTTGGATTTGTCACAGATGGCTACACGTCGGTAAGTGCTGACTCCAAATAGGGAATTCTGTGGACTCGGCTTTTTGGGAGCTGCCCCTGTGATGGTTAAACATACCATCAAACAATAGCGATGCAGTTCCATAAAATTCCAACTCAACTACAATTTCTTTAAACGGGGGTGGGAACAAGTGCATTCAGTTTTTTAAATTTTTTTTCTAGTGGACATCATCTTAAGATGAGTTGCAATGGCTGTGAATTCCCCTCCCCCTTCAGTCTGGAGGCAAATCCACTGATTTCCTGTGTCTCAATGGACCTGCAAAGGACAATTTATAAGTGTGTGTGTGTGTGTTCATGTGTGAGAGAGAAACAGAAAGGAAGAGACATAGCGAAAGAGAGAGGTGCAAAAATACACTCTGTTGTCCTGTTTTTTTATTATTATTATTGTTATTATTTTGTACACCCCTTTCTGATTCCAGTGTTATCATGCTTTGCTTAATGGGAGACAATTTGAGTCCGGCAATAATTTTTCAGTCACAAACCAGAGACTTTTAAGATGCTGCAAAAGACGCCTTGTAAGTGTTTGTGTGGATGACAAGCATTCACACAATTCTGTTCTCCAATAATAGTGTTTGAAAGCATGAGGTAACATCAGCCAAACATCAATCTTACTATGAATGCGTGTCGTAAGAATGTGTGTACTTGTACATATTTCTTTCTTTTAAAATGTTTTTAACTAGACATTAAATTCAAAATGTCAAAACATAGAATTTTATTCAATTTGTTGTCCTGGAATGTAAATATATATTTTTTAATTTATGTTGTAATTTAATGGGTTTGTGTAAATAATAGCATCATTGAGGTATATGGTCTAACTTTTTACAGGATGTGTTTGAAACTTTCTAAAATGGCTTAGATTTTTTTTTCTCAAGTAGAGTTTAGGAAATGGGCATGATTTGCCTTTTTTGTTAAAGATGTAAAAAAAATTTTTCAAAGTTCCAGGATCAAATACAAATAAAAAATGAAAGCCTAAAGCCAGATCCGGTGTGCAAGTGATGTTGCCCAGATCACAGAAACACACATTTCCTTTTTTATGGCCTAGTTTTTCAGCAATAGTTCACAGAAAATGGTTAAGTCATGTGTTGGAAGATTTCCCTGTAGATAAATAGCCAAAGAAAATTTCCCCTACTAAACTAATGAGAACAGTAGCCATCATTATTTGCTCTCAGTTAGCTTCACAAATAGGCTGTGTAGCTCAATGAAGGCGTAGACCTCAACAGCGCATCATGTGAGGGACAAAGATGTTTTGTGGAGAGCAAGCAAATGACTTGTTTATTTTTGAACTAAGAAAATGGTTGATGGTGATTTTATCTGAAATTTTCTTGGTTTCTTGTTGCTCAGGTAGTTCGGCTCCCTTGTTGATCTAGATTTCAAATGTTACTTTTAAAGAACGGTCCTCATTCTTAACAACTTTAAATTATCTCAGTAAATTAAAGTATACTGGCACGAATTTTATAAATTGTGTTAAGTAAGACAAAAAGCATAGACTGATGTACAGGTTCATCTCAATATGTTGACAAGTTTTGTTTTTTTTATTATTTCAGTAATTCAGTTCAAAAACAGAATTTAGTATCTGTAGATTCAATACACATAGACTAAACTGAAACTGAAAACAGTCTAAAATACTCAAACTGTGTATTTTATGTTAATTTTTATAATTGCAAAACACACCAAATGAAACCTCAAGTTCTCCTTCTGAAAATTATTTTATCGCAGCATTCTGTTTAAAAACAGAATGCATGTCCAGTGAAAAGCATGTCCATGTAACGTGCATGGTCAAGGCTCCTTATCCATGAGTCAAAACAAATTTGTCTTTAGCAGTGCTTATTCCTATTGCTTGTCTACCTTTTTTCCTTTCAGTAAACTACCCATTAATAAATATGGATGCATAATATATTAATGGATCAAGACATAACATTTGTGCAATAAAAATAATTATTTAATTGGTATTATTCAAAGGCAAATATTCAAATGTTTGAAACAAAAATTTGCGCCAAGTTGGAGGCTGCAATTATCCAAATTAACAGAATAGAATGCTTGAAATAAAACTCACTCAACGCAATAAATTTTTATATGTCCTTTAACTCTTTGAATTGAGTTAATGAAATAAACAACTCATTGCAATGATATTGTAATTATTGGGAAGCACAGTCTCTAAAATCACATCAGCTGGAACTTTACTGGTTACACTGCATAAGTTCATTCTTTGTGTCAGAAAGTCATCTACATTACACGTTGCTTTTTATGCAAATATTTAAACTGAAGCAACATAAAAAATATCTGATACTTCAGCTACATGTTGCAAAAAGGTTTGCAATATTGAAGGTTCTTCTGAGTTACAGTTTTAAGATACAGCAAACATGTTGTCAAGCTAATGTGAAGCCTTTCCTTTTCTAATCCGTTGTTGTTTCAGTGTACTGCTACAAGTTTCCCCATACTGTTGAGAGCACCTTTGATGTCTGTGAGAGACTGATGAAAAACTGTTGACAAGCTAGCATAGGAAACAAGGTTGCTTAATCATCACTTGGCCAGCCACTCCACATTGAATCATATTGTCTGTTTCTATGTGTATCAGGAGCAGTTTGATAAATATCAGTGACAGACGCAAAGTGGACAGACTTTTAAAATTGACTTTAGTAGTTGCTGCACTGAAGAAAAGTTGAAAACCTAAGACAGAATGCATGTGATCTGTTAAAGGAGCATTTCTACTCTATCATTGATATCAGTGCAGTATTGACAAAAGAAAAGCATTTTTCACTTAATTTAGAGAGCTATCTTCAAATTATATTACTTTTATTTTTGCAGTGTTATCATTTTTATCTACTTTTCTCAGAAGTACGGCCATGGAGGTCAGTAGGAGGAACCAATTTTTGACAAAAAAATAAAACAAAACATGTTACACAGTGAAGAAGCAACAGCAGTTGCACTTAGCTCCAGATCTCTTGCAGTAAGACAAGTATCAGCCTCTCCCCTCAGAAACCAGTCTAACCAGACCTGTCAACCTGAACCCAGTGGCTCAAAGCCCTCACAGCAGTTGACCTCAACTGCCTTCAGTTATTCATGTTATGCCGTATGCATGGGCCTGAAAGAGTAGATAATTGCAGGGAGAGCAGATGATAGTGCAAGCTATAGGCGGAGGAAGAAAAAAGCAGGACTGTTTGAGTGTCTCTGATGAATGTCTGAACACAAGTTGAGTTAACACCTACCTAAGTCAAAATGTCTGATTGAACAGACAGAATTGATTGTTTGCCTTCTTATTAGTTGTCTTTCAGACTGTCACTCAGTCACATGAGAGAGTTTTTGTTTTAGAAGACACAAGTTTAATTCACTTTCATCTTCTATTTTCTTCAAAGACAATCTTCTATCGGCAAGTTTGAAGGGCTAAAGCTGGCTAGAGCTGCCAAAGGAGCAGCCAAGGTACACAGTTAAAACCTGTGATCTTAGGAACATTGCCACCAAGTGAAAAATGTTTTACCTGAAAGCTGCAAGTGCACCTGTTTTCCATGTTCCATCCTTTTCGTGTGATTTCCAAAACTTTGGCAACATGAAAACTGGTCAAACACTCTAAACTGTGAGCAAAGGTGAGCAATTCCCATATGACACACCTAAGGTAGCTGGGAACTGGAGGCAAGTGTGAGCTTGTTGATCTAATTCACCACTTCTTCTAAGAGCAAAGAGAAGTACTCAGAAACCTCCTTAATTGGAGATATAACTGACATGCTAATGTAATCTTTACATTTCATTATGAAGGCCTTGGGCTACTTGTCAACTCCAGCTTCACTGAACTGTAGCTGTAGTTCAAGTTAGCTCTGACTGCATGACCTTTTTATGTAGGTCGTGGCAAGTCACGTGATGAAGCTCAAAGGACAGAGGAAAAATGTGCCAAAATGGGAATAACTTGATGTCATGTCTAATTTTTTTCAGTTTTACCACGTGATCTTAGAAATGAAACACAAGATCATTTCATCTCCATATCTTCAATTTGGAGATGATTGTGTTTTCAATCATCTCAAAACAGGAAAATATATAGAAAGAATTCTGTGTCAATGCTCTTTTCCTCTTTCTTTTGGTAATACATTTCAAAAGATTTAGCCCAAACATTCCCAGATACTTTGCTGTTAACTTTTTTACCCTTCTCCGTTTAGTCAACCACTTCCTCTCAAGAAATGTGTTTGAAATCTGTTGTGCATTAAGGCTCGTTTGCAGTCAGACTAATCGCTCGCTTGCAGTTCCCAACCACTGAAACCACTTTATGAGTTAAACTATGGTCCTAACATCCCAAGTCATAAACGACAAGTCAGAAAGATGACAATAGTAGATTCTTATCTGTAAATCACCAGTGGTTTAAGCTTGCTCCTGATTCTGTGAAGATAGGAAGTGGATGGTGAGTTCATGAGAAAATGGCTGTTTGTATCTCTTTGTAGATAACTGTCAAGTTAAAAATATTTGAGCTGTTTAAAATAATAATTTATGTTTAGATTCAAACTTGTGCAAATAGGGGAAACATCATTATGTTTGTGATTTATATAATGAACTTTAGGTAAAAATATTCAGCATGCTTCTATTGCCTATAACTGCTTTTCTTTGTAGGGTTGCTGGAAGGGTTGTGAGTCCATCAAGGGGCAGCACACACTGACTCATAGCTAAAAACAACATAGAAAGACCAATTGCCAGAAATGTTTTTGGATTGCAGGAGGAAGTCAGAGTATCTGGAGAAAACCCAAATATGGGGAATATGCAAATACATAGAGGAAACCAGAATATTTTTGCTGCAAGGCAAAGGTGTTACCAACTGTGTCAATGTTCGGCCAAAATATTTTTTTTTTTTCTGTTGTTAATTTAATTTTACAGTTTTTTTTATCACAATTGAAAATTGTTGTCAATTTCTGTGTGAAGGTCTGGAATTGTAATTTGTCAGGAATGGTTTTTATGAGGTACAACAGACATTTCTCATGCTGTACTTGAGCCATTCATTGTTATAAAGCAGGTTGCGAATTTGTGGTTTTGTACAGGAACCAAGTGTAAATAAACTAGGATATTCAGGAGTGTGTGTTTTAAAGAGTAACAAAGTTTGCATTATGTTATATGTGTGTGGTGTTGAAGAGAAATAAACAATATGACTTCCACCCAGTAGTCTGGCTCCTATGCCCCATGTGACAGCTTTCTTCTTCAAAGCAGTGCTTTTAGGATTTTTTTTTTAACAATGTTACAATTTAGGTCAGTTAAATTGAGGAAGTTGTGAAATATGCAGTATAATTTAAACTTCACCTTAAGTCTTAAAAAAGGGTATTATTTAGATATCAAAATCCAGCATAAAGCAGCAAAAATATACAATGCATTGTCTGCAAATTATAGTGCTGTTTTTTATGCCTCTTTGCCAGTTTTGGTCTTTTCCTTTTCCTTTGTGCTTTTTCTGGTTTGAAAAGGAGCCCTTCTTTCTAAGACAAATCGCTTGTCTCAGAAAAACAAGAGATTTTTCTTTTGAAAACTTTTACACTGACCATGTGTCAATTCATTCCCATTTTAAGGATATTTTAAACTTGGTTGACAACCAAGGATAAAAATAAGAATGAAACTCAATTTTGAAAGTATTGTTGATATGTATTCACTGTGCATACTTTATTGACGCTGTTTTGACAAAGTTTTTCAAATTTTTCCTGCTTCTACTAAACAGCTACATGCAGAACTTAGAGAATCAAAAAAACATACATTGCAGTGAAAATATTTTTCAAATCCTTCCATTATTATTATTTTTTTTATCAAATATGATAAAGTCTTCAGTTAGTTAGCTTTAACTTAACTAGCAATAGTTTCACACCCATAATTTCAGAACTAATATATTAAAGACTTTTGAACTTGTACTGTTTAAAGTGTATTTTTTGATACTGGTGAAAGAAGCAAGCCTTGTCATGTTTGCAAAGTTGTTGCCTCACACTGCAAGCAGCACAGATATCACTGTGCATGCAAGCCAAAGTTACTAAAATAAATTAATTTTTCAAATATATTTAAATGTATTGAATGGGTCCGTAAATGCTTTAATTGTGATAATCCCTCCAAATGTCTTTGCTTTACTGTATTGGTTAACTTGTTGCTGTAAATAGTTTTGTTTGTATTTCTTTAAGTGGTTTACTGACAATAAACCCCCTCTTCAGTTACAGTAAATAGTTGGTATTAAGACAATATGCAGTAACCCACAATATTTAGAGAATATGATCAGTTTTATTTGTGTCCTGATAATACTATTCTTTTTAGTAAGCTCATTCTAAAGTAATTGCTGCATCCAAGTTTTAGCACCCCTATTCATTGCCAAGCTAGTGCATCTAAAAACTTTTATAGTTAATAAAACTGAGGTAACTGTGGTCAAACAACTTAATCTCCTTCAATTGTCACATAACAAGCTACTTAGAATAATAATTACCCCCTTTCTAATTAGACTATGTTTTATTTAAACAGTAGAAGTTGAGTTAACTTTAATGTCGACAGCAAATTTCCATGGATGCCAAAAAAGACATTAGCAGTGGAGTGATTTATTGACTTTCCTCAACTAAACTTATTATTTTTGTTTTTTACATTTCTGGGGTGATTTGTTTAAAAATCATGACTGGGTGGGGGTAGACATAAAGAGAATGTAATCTAATAATGAGAGTATCAAGAAACTGTGGCAGGGGGTGAACTGTGCATGTTTATGTGTGTGCCGTGCTTCGGGTAGAAGGGCAGGGGGTGGGGTTTAGAGGTACAGCCTAATCCCTGAGGAAAATGTGGAAGAAATTAATCTAAATTACAAGGATGAAGCTAGTCTGGAGTCTAGGTCTGGAAGGGATACAGAGGGAAAGGGAGGAGGGTGAGTGGTGTCTGGGTGAAGATCATTGCTCCCATTCTGCTCTGTATTCTTGTTTTTTTTTTTTCTTTCTTTGGGAATGAGGTGGCCTGTTTTCCTTCCCTTCTGACTTGACACGCCTTCCTTCAACATCTTATGTGTCGATTTCTTACCAATTACTCAGCACTGTAGTCACTATGGATACCAAGAGAACGACTGAGACCCCTCAGCAGAGACCTCCTCTCCTGGTGCTCTCTTCTCACAGACAACAGATGTCTTGGTTTCTCAGGGAACAATTGTACATTTGCCGGGCTCCTGCGAAAGACCCCCCACCCCCCTCCACCCCAAACCCACACCTCAAAAAAAAAAAAAAAAAGTATTTTCTCATAAAATGGACCCTAGCACCTTAGGCAAACTGTAGAAAGCCTGGCAGTTAACGAGGCTCTAATTTCCAACTACCGAATCAAACATGACTAGAATCAAAACACTGTCTTCCTCCTCATTCACCCTGACACAAAGGCAGAAAAATGGCAACATATTGTTGCTGATGCTCATCCTATCTAATGAAAGGCATCTGGCTTCTCCAACTCTAAGACACCATACAAGCAGTTCTTGTTCACTTTGGTTTTCAGTACAGTAATTAGAACAAGCTGTTTGGGAAACGAACAGGCCTGTAAACACAAAATATACTGTATTTTACTGTCGGTGATGTTTACTGGTTTACCAAGGGCTAAATCATGAGCATAAGGGTTGGATAAAAAGACCCTGTACATGTGGCCTTATTGGTCACTCTGAAGTTTGCCTCCCCAAATGTTTCTGTGGATCAAAAGACAATAGACAAGTCTTGAGGAGAAACAGTTACGGTACTCCTCCTAGTTGTTTTTGCTATAAATGGGATTATGGCTTAGTCGAGGTTATTGATCTGTCTTTGTGTCCAGAATTCCAGAGTTGGGATTTAATCATCTGTGGTCTACTTATGGCTGATTCCCAAGGACAGTAAATTGAGGCTGTGTATGTGTGGCCTAAAAAACAGATAGAGTGACAGGAGGAACTGAATCCAGTTGGTGGGAAGTAAAACACAGAAACTTAGAAACCTGTGGCCATGATTGTGTAGAATCTTTCTTAAATAATGTGCATTGTGTGTGCAGTGCTGCTGGTCTATACCTTAAAAGTCATTAGACCCTTTTGAAAGGTATGTATGTCATCAAAGTTCATATTTATCTGTGTAAAAGAGAAGAGATTTACTTTTGAAAAATTGTGTAATATCTGAACATACCAAATTTGGTTTCTTTTTCTGTTTAAATACCAGAGAATATTGTATCTTGTTTTAAATTTTAATATGAATATCAATATGGTTATTATTATATTCTTATGTTGTCGAATAAATGCGTTGACCGAAAGCAAATTATTTTGCATTTTACTTCAAAAACCTTCAGAATAACCGATACTTGTTAAGCAAAATCAATGAATTTTCATTATTAATCTATAAGATAATTTGTGCATTTTCTACTAACCAGACCCTCCCCATCCACCTCTTCACCCCTCAAACTAATATTCAGGTACGCATTTTAGGTTCATTTCAATGCAACTTAGCTCTGTTTCACTCATTTCAATTTTACATACAGACAGCATCATTCTGTTGGCTCATAATTAAATGATTTTATTTCTTTATCCCTGTAAGACATTACATATTTTTAATTAAGTATCCAAATTATTCTGTAATGTTACATACAAACTTTTTTTCTCTTCTATTTTGATTGTTATTAGTTATCAAATGTAAAAATTCTATCCTAACTGATGATTTCAAAATCCTGAATGATGATTTCCATTTAGGTTTATAATGTCAAATTAGTATTAAAGCTAAATTCCAAAGTTGTTTTTTTTTTTTTTTTTTTTTGGTACTATAAATCATAACATTAACTGGAGATTATAAACTGATGGAAGTATTAGTGTGTGTTTGAAGAGTTGTTCATCCTGTGTGTCTCTATGTTGCTGTGCGACATACTGGAGACCTGCCAAGACGAGACCCCTCCTCTCACTTACTGACAGCTGCAGACAGGAACCAGCACCTGCTCAACCCTGCACCCGATTAAACAGATATCAAAAATAAAGAAAATAACGAGCAGAAAGCTGATCACAGAACAAGAATGATCAAGGCTGTAATATGGAAAAAATTCAACCTTTCCAAACTATGTTACAGTGACCATAAAATCTGGGTTGCAGAAGTCTTTGTGTAGCAGTTTTCTATTGTTAAGAAAACTGCTATTAAAACCACAATCCTTTTCATTTAAAAAAGAAGACAAATTCAGTTGGAAGTCTGTTAACAAGACATCAGTTTGGTTACCTACTAAATGCATGTTCACCAACTGGTTGCATTTCACAGTGAAAACATTTGTGGTCAGATTCAAGAATGGTGACAGCTTTTACAAGGTTGGTAAGTGCAAATGTGAAAGATGTAATAGAAAAAAATAGTTTGATGTGAAAGATTCAAATAGTCACCAGAGGTGAGTAACTCTGGTGACTGGATTACTTGGATTACAAGTTTTAAGTTTGAGAAAAAAAGTTTCTCAAACTTAATTTATTTAAGTTTTAGTTAATACTAGTATTACCATTTGGTATAGCTTTATTTTATAATAAGATACATATAAAAAGATTTAGATATAAAACAGCAATAAAACCAAAGCTTTAAACCCTTTTTATTACACATAATCTCTCATACACACCACATCTTTATGGTTCAGCTAAAGGTAAAACTCATTACTCTGGCCGACAGTCCCTAACCAGCTGTACTTAGTGGTTTAAGCTTTGGCCTGGGGCACTTTGACTTTTGACTAATAAAGATAGTGAAGCTTAAAAAGAGACATGAAGATATATGGGATCCTGGGGAAAGCAGAAAGGGGAGAGAATAGCAAAATAGACACAATGTGGGAACAAGTCAAGACACAAAAATACAATTCAGCTAGCTGACATATTTTTCACTACAAGAAGAATATATATAATGCAGTAAAACTACCATACTACATGAATGTCATAACCACAACGACTTAAGCATAGAAAACAGCCAACTGAAAAGATACATATCTACTGAAACAGGAGAAAATAGTAAACATGTGAAGCCAAGGCTGCACTGAATGGATTTCTTTGACAACAAATGCTTCCAGTATGGAGTGAATCATTGTAAAACCACACTCATTTCCTGCCTGTGTTTATCCACAGAGGGATGAGATACAAAGCTGTCCAGACTTGTTTGCAGTGTGCAGGATAGGCTAAAGAGAGAGGGATATATGCTCTTCTCTGACAAAGAAAAGCCCACATTTAAGTAATGTCGCACTTAACTGAAAAGAAGTTTGACAGGCTGCTTAATCCTACAAATTATAGCCAAAAATGAGTTGCAGTAGCAGTATCAACTGATAGTAAAAAGAAATCTTTAAACTGGTTTGTTTGTCTTGCAAAATTTGAAAGAATTACTCCTGAATGATTTAATCACAGAACAACAGTTTTCTACTTTACTCTTTCCTCCCTCGAAAGCAATTTATCTCGGCTGTGTTTAGCATATGGCAGCCACAAACTTGCATGCCTCAATTATGTTGGATGCTATTGTGTTAGAGAGAGGGGGAGAAAGGCAACGATGTTTACAGTACCTACCCATGGCATCCGGCCACAATGCAGTTGTTGCATAAAGAGGGAAGGGGGTGATGAAAGGTGTCAGTGTCCCTTGTCAGATTGGTGTACTTCTCCTTTAAACAACAGAAAGTGGGAAAAGGTGGGAGGAGGAAAGTGAAACAGCAAAGCTATTTTCTCCTCTGTTAGACTTTTACAAGTGTTGGAGATTGAAGCAGAATTTAATGTAGCTTCTTGGACCTTTCAAATCACAACATTCCACTGACAAGTTTTAAATACTCGAAAAAGGGAAGAATGGTTAAAATTCTGTGGAGAATGCTGTAGTCCATACTCAGTGGCGTGTCTCTATACAGATACTTGTCCATGAGACAGAAAAAAAGAAAAAGTGAGTGAGCAGATGACAGAGGGGTGTTTGTATAAACACATGCACCTGCCCATCTGGGATACAAAAAAGTGGGGAAGCAAAAGCGGTTTGACTGCTGTGGACAACGGTTCTGCTGATGCAACCACTGCTGAAAAGAGAGATCCCAGATGTCAGATATATGAGGGCGATAAAGCTCATATCTCAGCATGTTTATACTCAGAGAACTGCTGTTGTATACTATCTGATTACTTGGTGAGAAACAGCGTTGTCTCTTTTAGAAAATCTTCCTGTTAATGGACACAGTGCTCTTTGTCCAAAAATAACTCAAAGGCTTCTCCTACTGTAAGGAGGTCACAGTTGATGAAATGCATGATATCAAACTGAAATGATGGCCTTTTAGTTGTTTTACATGGACACATAGAAATGTAAAACTTGAAATCAAAGAAAGAAAAATAAACAAGATATACCATCTGACAAGAATCACAATCGATTTTTAAATGAGAGCACAACCACATTTCATGAGGCAAGAAAAGAAAAACAAAAAATCCCTGCCATTATAACAGTAACATTCCCACATATCTGCCTTGCAGCTTTAGGTATCTTGCATTTCAGCATCAGCTTTCTAAGCATCTGATACTGCAGCACATGCAATGTGATCTCAAGCTAAGCCAAGCCTCAACTTATTTTGAACACATTTTTGGACACTGTGTCATATCAATCGACATTGCTACTTGAAGTATAGTACAGTCTAAGACAAATTTAGAATTAAATTTCTACACTTGTAACCGTTAGAACATTATTCATAATAATATGTGTTTGAATAATTAAAATAATAATTCTAATGTAGGTATGATTGTTTTATTAAGATATCATTTTTCTTTCTTACATCAAATCAAAAACAATGTTTTCCTATTTTAGATCAGTTAGAATTACCATTTATTAAATGGCAGAATACTAAGAAAAATCTTTTTTTTTTTTAG
Organism: Gambusia affinis; assembly: GCF_019740435.1. NCBI lineage: Eukaryota > Metazoa > Chordata > Actinopteri > Cyprinodontiformes > Poeciliidae > Gambusia > Gambusia affinis. The sequence continues at coordinate 22,823,692 of NC_057874.1, read as the reverse complement.
ACTTTTGTTTTTACTTTGTCCATATTGGGAAGTTCACATTATTTTGCTGAGAATATTTTCTTAAACATTTGGACATCATTACCTGAGCTGAAGATGGAAGCCCTCTTTGTCTCAACCAAAAGTTTTATGTCCCTCCACAGACACTCTTTCAGATTCAACTTGGGTTGCAGACTGACACAGAATGTTAATATTAGATCCACTCAAAACGACCATGTTGGAAAAATAAAACACATATACATACATAGGAGTACAAGGAGAGAACCCAGACATGCACAGAGGAAACATGCACAGTCCATGCAGAAAGACCCCAGACCAGGATTCAATTCAAGGGCCGTTTGTTGCAGTTAGTAACAACAGTTCTACTAACTGTAACAATGTGCAGATGCTAAAAGAGAGAATTCATCAGAATGTTTTCAAAGATTACTGTCTAAAGAAAACTGTATAGTTCAAACACAGATTTATTTTAAAATTAAGACAACATATCTTTTCTGAACCAAACAAGGAACAGAAATTGTCAAAAACCCTTAGCAGCAAATCCTTCTGCATATGTGTTTTTTTATCTTCACATGCACCAATGCATGTGAATAGGACCATGAGTGTTTGATTACAAAATTTTGTGTTGGTGTATAAGTCACTATGTATGCATGCATGAGCTCATGTCGATGTGTTTGCTTGTGTGTGTGTGAGCTTAGTTCTCATTTAGGTCTTTGTCCAAACAGACAAACGTCTGTATCTAGCAGAAGACAAAAAAGTGCAGCTTGGGAGTATCAGTCTTGTTCTGACACGTCTCTTCATTTTTCTCCTGCACACAAACATAGCTGCACTCTCAGCCTGACAGTAGCAGCACTTATGCCACCAAATGATCAAATTCATGCTGTTGCTATCTAAGCAAAAAATTAACTTTGTGCAGTGCTTAAATAACCCAGGAGTTCAACTCAGAAATCATTAATTAGTTGGTAAAAACCCCAAATTATTTTTTCAACATAAATTAGAGAAAATCAAGACCAAAAATAAGATTATATGTGCCACAAATTTGGGAAAAACTTAAATTCCTGTTTTACACTGACTTCCTTTAAACACCAAATTCCTTTAAATATCGACTAAAAACCCACTTGTTTAGGATTGTATTTGAAACATAATCTATTCCAAATTTATTGATGGAACTTTACTTAATGTTGTGTTTTGATTGTTGATTCTATGTTGCATTGTGTTTCTGTGTAAAGCACTTTGAAATGCCTTGCTGCTGAAATGTGCTATACAAATAAAATTTAATTGATTGATTGATGTACAAACCTTCCCAAAATGAGTGTAATGAAAAGGCTCCTGCTCCTAGCCTCATGCAGACAAAATACAACCACCATCAAATTCCATCATGATGTTGTAGTGATGTATAATATATTTTTTGGACCCATCCTTTATGTTGTCACTCATTGTTTTGATTGATGCTCCATCATATCAACCATGATGCCACCATTTATGCCATTTTGTGATTTTCTGGATATTTTTAGCTGGAATAATTTACTCACATGATACTATCTCATGCTAGCATTAGCGTATTTCACCTTGGAGAGTAATTTACTTTTTCATGGAGTTTAAATTATTCATGTATATTGAACTTTTGTGATAAAATTAAAATCATAAAGTTGTTTTATTTTATTCATGTATATAACATTTATGTATGTTACATAGCTATGTGAAAAGGTCAAGAAAAGTAATGTACTGACCCATTCAATACATTGGAAGTTCATTGAAAAGTTTAATTAAGTAATTCAACTTTCCAAAGGAAACACATTGAAATTACTTATGAGTTGACGGATGCATTAAAGACAGACTGATGATATATACTGTATACATGTTTACATATAGACCCCTGCATATGTATATGTATATACATTGCTCCCCTTTACCACAATACACCATGTACAACTCCTTTCAATAAATTAAAGCAAGCGTTACAACGTTACATGTCCAACTGTTATTTTTCTTTACACAGTACTTGAAAGAGAGAATGATCTAACCCTAAAACCCTTACTGTACATATACATTTATAGTTATAATTATATATAGTTCATCTGACCAATAAATTGTGAGCAGTTCTTAAATATTTGGGCTGTTTTAACATACGGTAGATTTAAAGAAATCTTTGAATCTGTAAACTGTTATATTCCACCTCATTTTGGCGGCTACTCAGTGACACTTTTCCACAGCCTGCTGCCTGTGGAGCCAGATGTCTTTGCTGACTTGTGATCAGATCCAATCCCACCAGCGCTTTGAAAAGTCAAAAACGGTTGAAATATTCTCTTTTTTGTTTCCACTGGCTCATGACTGAATCTTGCCAACTCTTTCTCTTCCATGCAATTAGTGTTCTGAAGAGATGCCATGATAGAGATGTGGATTCTCTCTGGGCAGAGGAGCAAAGGCAGCTCAAATCATGAGGTTAGATTACCTCAGGGCTTCCCCACAGATGGATAAATTATGCCAGAGAATGAATTACAGTTCCACAAAATGCTGTGGTAGTGACACTATAAAGACCAGTGTAGGATTTAATTTAAAGTTTAATGCTGAATCAGACTGTGAAAGTATGTAACTAGAATGCACTGCATTCAGAGGTAACATTTCAGTATGGTAATGGTACATAGACTGTACTTATATGGCACTTTCCAGAGTTGAGGAGTTGGACCCAAATCTTCAGAGACTTGTGATTTGACTTGGACTTTTACACCTTTGGTCTGGTCTTGAATTTGACTTAAATCTATTTTCCTGAAAGTACTTTAGATTTTGCACAAAATCTAAAGCTTAAGAAAGATATTATTTGAAAACTGCACACCATTCATTAATTTGACTTATTTTAATGAATACCAACCGCCTTTCTCCACACTCTGTACACTCTGTTTGTATGCATGTGTGAGTTGCAGTGCAGCAAGTTATTTTGGAATAATTTTTTTGGTACTTTGTAAGTTAAGTTGCATATATTTCAGCCATACAGATAAAAAAAAAAAACATGGTCCTTTATTGCCTTTAAAATATAATTGCAACATTGCTAAAAAAAAAAAAAAAAAAAAAAAAAAAGACTAGAAAGAACTTGAAATTCCAAGTTTAACACTTGGGTTTTGACTCAACAGATGCCTGTCTTGACTTGAGACTCATTAAATCTTGGATCAAATTAAAAGCTCCTAGATCAGTTATTCTCTCTCACTATATTCTACGATTTTGGTGCATTTATCTTATTCCTATAACCTGCTATTTTGCAGGAATTGTGTTCACAAGGTCTGGACCAACATTGCTATATGTACTCAACGGGCCTCTAGCAGAGCATGTTATTCAGTGATTAGTAATCATTAGTCATAACAAAAAAAAGAAAAAAACAACTCATGTTACTTCTGGAACTGTTGAGTTAAACCAGCAAATCTGATGACTCTGACAGTTTCCACTATCTCCACCCAACATGTGTGCACTTTACACAGAATCAAACACGCCCATTCATTTCTTTGCTCAATCTGATCCAACAAATCTACAAATAAACCCTGTTCAGGTGATAAACTTTCTTCAGATACAAAGCTTCAGCTGAAAGCTTCCATCGAGACGCCACTGGTAAGAAACGGAAAAAAAGTTTACATGATTGAAGCTAAAGCTTGAATCTTTTTTGGAATATATTTGTCAAGGCTTTGGATACAGAATAGTATGCACAGTTTACAGTACTGCTAATTTAGCTTTTTTGTTTTGTGCAATGTAAAGTTAAAAGTAAAACATTAACAGCGAGATTTCAAAAACTGCTTAGATACCCAAAGTTAAAAAAGAACGCATTGTTGTTTGTGATGTTTAATATATCTAATCTGTTTGTAGGTTAGCAGCCTACTCAAGTTGCCTATTTATAGCAGTTGCTCATCCTGCACTGCTGGTGGTATCCATCTAATAAGAAAAGAAAAGATTATTAAAGAAATGTGACTGAGTTAAATGGTTCTGTGTCTCTTTGGAAGAAACTAGATTTTTAAGTGTGAACAGAAGCTGAAAAGGCTTGAAAGAGTAAAAGGTTTACAGAAAATAAAGTTATAACTGACAGAAGCATTATAAATCCTTTCAGAAGCCAGTCTTTTTTTCTATCTTCCTGAGCTACTGGCGACCAGTGTAAAAAAAAAATCCACTGAATGGAGAAATAATCATGTTCTACTTTGGGTACATGCAGTACTAAAATGAAAAGTTTAGATTTTTCTGATTTAAGGTGCAGTTGCAAAGAGCACAACAACAAATCATATTCCGTCAAGTGAAAATGTTACAGGGACTTTTTGGGGGGTGTATGATTACGCTCCTAAATGACACATACAGAACAACGAAAAGAACATGTGGACAGACCTTTCTCTAAATAAACAATTAAAATTGTAATTAGTTAAAGAAAAAATATTGTGTTTCATTCCGGACTAGATTTAGTTTAAAGACAGCCACACTTATAGTTAACCATTTCTCACCTTAAGATTTGATTTGTTTACCAATTTGTAACACTCTTTCAGAGTGAAGCTTTAACAGAAACTCTTGAGAACTTATGAAATATTTCTCTAAGAATGTGAGACATTTGAGGAATCTATCTCCATTGTTTATCTTGCAACAAAAAAGCTGGTGAAGTGACTGTGGAGAGTGTGTTCTGTCAATTCAGAAGGTTGTGTTTATCCCCTTTTTTTTCTAAAGATTGTCACAGGGCACAAGCAAGGCTCAATACAGTAACATAGCAATCGTTCTTGCACATCAATAAACCACCTAAAAATAAAATTTATGTCAAGTTATGTAGCTAATAGTTACGTAATTGACTAAAGCATTTCCGCTATGTGTTGTTAATAATTACACATGTACTCTTCAAAAAGATATACGGTTTAAAACTGTGTTGTGTTATACATTTGAAAAAGCAATGGTACTGCAGCGCTATTCCTCATGATGTCAAGATCCGTTTGTGTAAAGATCCACAACATAAAATAACTGCTACTAAACAAGGCTCTTCTGTCACGCTCATTATTTTTTTTCTGTTTATTTTTCTGCTTTTATTTATTTAAAAAAAGAAAGGTTAGGAATGTCACTAATCTCTTTTATCCTGAATGGAAACTTAAGATTCAAGAAGCACATGTATTTATTAAAATATATGGTTCCTAAACATGTATTATACAGTTTTACAAAAACGCTACTATTTTATTCTTTCTCATTAATAAAGTTTACGTCTTTGAGTTTATTGTATTTTCACAACCACATACAAACTTTTGAAGACATAATAACTTTTATTTGGTTTACTTTTATACTGTATGTAACATGATCAAGTTTTTTTTGTAAAACTGGGAGCTAAAAAAAAATTTCTAACTAATTGATAATTTTACCAATAAAAGTGCTTGTGAATAAGATTATGCCCTGCACAATTGCCTGTCACTTATTGCTGTAATTTCCTCACTGAGGAACAATAAAGGTAATTTTTACTCTATTTTATTACAAAGCATGCAAATAAAAACAGAGTTTGATGTTTGAATGTAAATTAATGATGAATGATGGCATGATTTTTATGCTTTATGTATTTGAATGCAGGTGTATCAAATAGCAACTTATAATACACAATCCAGAAACTTTATTCATATACATATAAGAAAGGAATTTTTTTATTGCCTGTTTTCTTTGGAGAAAATTAAACCAATCATTCGGAAAAAAAAAAAAAAAAAAATACAACCCTAGAACATTTTTCACACCTTTTCTTTTATGCCTCAAGAAAATTAACATAAAGGACACAACGACATAAAGGATCATAATTCATGCATGAAAAGGATAAAGTAATGCGGAATTTGCAACTTTCCCTGGTGCTTTGCACCAACACTTCCTTGTCTCTGTCTTCCTGTGACAGTTGAAACTGAAAAGCAGCTGTTGCCATTCATCACCTGCTGCATACACACACTCACAATTCCAGATACACAGGTAAAGGTGAGTACAGCTAGCAACAAGCAAACAGCTGGTAATTTCCCTCTGCTCAATCTGCTCTCTCACTCTACTCAAAGCCGAAATGAAGCAGTGTGCTTTACAACACACATATTTACATATACGTGTCTGTGTGTTAATGCGTATGTGGGCTAGGGTGTGTGCGTGAGTATTTTGGGCTGAAGAGCTCCATGCACACGCATTTACATCCCCCAGGCATTGGGAGTCATCCTGGGAATATTTATCTTTGCTGGTAATGCAAAGAGGCAGCCAACCTCTAATCTGGCCCTTAGTTATTTTCTCTGAAATCTCTGAATGGGAGGGGGAAAAGGGATGATAGGAGAAAGGAAGAGGAAAGATAGTAAAGCCTGTGGGGAAGGATAAAATTCTCAGAAATCTTGGAGGATGGAAGAACAATTAATGGGAGAGACACTTCTCGTCTGTTTCAATGTCTGTCATGCCAATGTGGGATTTACAGGTGTTTCTGCACAGGTCTTTTGAGATACACACATACAAGCAGGTCAAAAAGGGATGTCCATTGGCTAAGAGAAGAGACTTATTAAAGGGCCGTGTGTTTTGTGAATCTGCCGGGTGAAATGAGTAGGGGTGGTGTAGGTGTGTGCGCTCCCTGTTTCTGGATGTAAGTGTGGAGCAGTGGCAGTGCCCTGCAGGCTGAGCTGGATCTCTCAGTGTGCGGGCTGATTCGAAGTGAATGGCAGCGTGCCGTGTGGCTCCATCGCAGCCAAATAACTTCTGACACTCCTCGCCTTGTTCTTTGATGTCTGAAGAAACAAGGCGACAAAGACACATAATGCCATACGTGGGACACCAACATTAATTTTGTCAATAACAACACACATGGAAACGCTGTTTAAAACCTAACATGAACTAGACAATTTGACAAGATGACAGCAACTATAGTGTGTACTGGTGGTAAATTGAAAAAAATAGGATGCTCTGGTGTCTCACAAAGCAGGAGAATTAGAAATGGTCTAGTTGCATCCTAATCTTAGCTAGTTAGCGTTTTGAGAAAGAGATAATCATGGGAAAACACTTCTGTAAAACAAACATGTCAGGACTACATGAATTGTGGGCCTCACTGTGTATCCATCGTCTAATTGGTAAATTACACATGCACAAACTATTTGTCTGGTTGTCAGTGTGAAATCATTCTGGGTGTCACAAGGCTGCTTAAAGTTGCACTTGTCATTACTTGAGATAGAACAAGGCAATGTTTTTTCAAGTCCAAAATCAGTGCAGCCATCTACCAGAAAACCTTCAAACTCCTCAAACTTCCCACAAGCTTTATGGAGATTGTGATTTCATTTCCCCTCAGGACCTGGAACATACCCACAAAGCACAACTACTTGCTTTAATGATGATAGCATCACTTGACTGGTCAGTAAATTCACCTGACATAATTCGCAGAAGAAAAAGGCTGCTGTGTACCACCTCAGACAGTCAACAAGATAATTTGCTGCTGCTGATACATTTTATGACATAGAAGCAATAACAGAGTTTAAAGGGCAGAAATTCAAGTTATAGAAACCATTTTCTGTCAGAAATTCTTCTTAGTTTAATAAGGTTGAGTTGTGGCTTCAGAAAACCAATGGTGCACAAACAAGATTTAAACCTTTTTTTTTTGCGTGTGTGGTTTAAAAAGTGAAGACACCTGGTCTGGGAATTTTGTTTAACCACTGTCAGATGTTTAGAGATTAATAAATTCATTACTAATACCGTACTTATTGTAGCCTCTCATTAGTCATTAGCCTCTCATTAGTCATATTCAGCTGATGGTATGAGTTATACATCATTGCTGCAAGTAAATCTTACTTTTAAAAGTAAAAACCAGAATAAAGTAAACATTTTTAAGGAGGTTTTGTTTGTATTTTTTCCCCCCTGATTTAAAGATGGATAAATAAACAAAACTTGAAATTACAAAAAGTTTTTCCATGTAACTGAATACCCGTACACACAGCATGGAATTAAAAACAGTGTTGCGGCTGGTGGTTGATGTTTGATTCATGGTGTGGCAGCGTGTCAATGATGAGAACTGTAAGGTCGGCAAGCTGATTATTGTGTCACATTCACAACCTAGAAGGGCGAAGAATAGTTTTGCTTTTTTGATGGGCAATTTGGTGGTTTTGGACTAAGTTCAGTCTCAAGTTTCTCACTCACTTTTATACAAACTTATTGTGCAACAGGCTTTGAAGCTAAATATAGTCAAGCTTTATATGATGTAATCCTGCCTGCTTAAACAGCAGTTACAAACCTTTGTGGAGAAAATGCACATTAGGTCTTTACTAGAACACTTCTGTACTTTTATGCAGACCCTTAGAAAGCCTGTGTTTATTAAGCAGCTGAATCCATACCTGTTGGTTGTTTTACCGGCAGAGTGAAGGGGATTAGACATGTCTGTATTCTCTTTCAGTCATCAAAATCTTTTAAGTATAATCAATGAACCTCTTCCCAAGCAGAAGATTTCACTGTCTTTATGAAGTCTGTTCATGTGTGAAAGACAAACTTTGCTGATGTCAGTAACTCCCTGCTAAATTTAAACATAGACTGGTTCAGTAGCTGTGTGTGGGCCATGTGTTTTGGTCCTATTGTGTCTGTGAATATGAAGTCATTTTTGATATTTTGCATAGTAAACAGCAGCATGTTGTTCAAGAGCAATAGACTTTCGCACACTTACTCACAAAGCATCAGTAATACTTCTTGCAATCCTTGGACATATGGTTGGCAGGAGCATCGCTCTCTAGTAAGGGCTCAGAAGTTAATGCTTTCCAAAACATGACTATGTTCCTTGTTCTGAAAGCCAGTCCCTGACCAAAATGAAAAATGAGAATCCATGAACACTTTCCTGAGTCATAAAATCTCAGAACTGTTAGGATACATACACATTTAAATCTCTGGAATAGCAAGGGCAGAGAAAGTGAAGATGATTGTCAACTCATGTGAATTTACATTTGTGGAATCCATTTGAAATATGATATTGCTGTTGTTCCAAAAAATAAGACTTTTGATGACTATTATAAGCAAGATTATAATAATTATAATAATCTTGCTTATAATAATCTTATAAGCAAGATTATTATTGCTTATAATCTTCAATAATAAGCAATAAAAAATGTTGGCCTTTTCTATTGATTAAAATTGATATTAAACATTATGGAAAATGTCAAATTAATCCATACAGAAGTTAGGTAGCAGAGGTACAGAGGTAGCAGTAGACTTTTTCTTTGTCTGCCATTTGGTCTGAAAAAAAAATCCAGTCACAATATATTTTGACTCATCCAATTTTAAAATAATCAACTGCATCTAATTTCATTCAGTTTAAATAGTATTCAGTCTAAACAAGTAGCTGGATAATCAACATTGTGCCATCACACATCAAGCAGATGAATAAATGTAACCTTTTCTCCGCAGACAGAAATCACTGACTATGGCCCCATAAACAATACAATAAAAAAAATAGAACTGAAATTATGAACGATTCACCTGCTTCACAATCTCACAACTTCCTCTTGATCCACATGGAACTAAATTGTTCACCTGTTGTGTTCAATAAAATTTGTCAAGTGCTACAGAGGTTTCAGACTTTAGCCGCAGACAGATGACTCTCACAAGAGTTTTGATGTTGATCTGGAGGCTGAATCCATGCTCTGTTGCCACACTGGAGCCTGGAGTTACAAGAACCATTCAGTCAATGTTTTGAAATCAGGGAACACTTTTTCAATTGAAGTGATTTGATATCAGTAAGACTCTGAACGAGGGGTTTCCTGATCCCACGAGGTCTGGTTTCACTGGAAAAAAAATCCAGCAGGATGCCCTTGCTTTCACATTGTCTGGAAAGGTTTGCTTTTCTTCCTACTATTGCTTATATGGAGGAACTAAAAGTAAGCAAGCAAACTGATATAAAACACTCTTAAATTCTGTTTCATTCTTCACTAACTTTTCTAAAACTCAAATAATCCCACTTTTTTGAAGAAACCGTCTTAAAGTAAAATAACCGAATCATATCATGTGGAAACACTGAAACATTTCAAACTCTTAATTTAATCCTGTGTAATCAACAAATTATGCAAGAATGATGTATGTGTTGTGGTGCAGCTAAGGGCAAATTACATTCTTGTCTCTTTTAGTGAGTATCACTAAGACAAACACTATACTTGACTGCCCTTCCCTCTGGCCCACTGTAACCCATCTCAGCAAAGCAGACAAAAGAGACAGAGAAGGACAGAATTGAGACAGAAGAAGGCCTAAGCAGAAACTGAAGAAGGGGGAAAAAAAAAACTTTCCAAGCAAAAAAATACTACTCAATACCCCACCATTCAAATCTAAAATAATGATCATAAATTGTTTCAAAAAATGAAAAAAAAACCTGGAACGTCTTCTTAAGAACAAAGTGGTTACAACATAATGGGAGACATGTGGTACTTTGAGGGATCATTTCTATTCTCTTGATATCATTGTCAAACACGCTCTGTCCCCCCACACTCACATATCCCTCCAGCTTTCTGTCCTTACCTCTCTCCCTCCTCTTCCACACTAAAAGCCCTTGGCTACACAGACGAGCTCTGTGAGGATTAATTAACCAATTAGTAGTGGAGCCTTGGGAGACGTTTGGGGGTCCCTTTGTTGTCATTACACTCACATACACACATTGAGAGAAATGCTAGCTGCAGTTGGGCAGTGTTGTGAAAGCTTAGACTAGCTGGAAGATACATCACTAGCAGCAGCATTCATCCACTACCCTCAAGTGAATCAGTAGGTGAGTAACCTTTTAATTGAATTATCATTATGATCCTGATGTCCACTGTTTCTGTGCTGCTAACCCCTCCCCTCACTTTCTTCATTTTCCTTTAGGTGCTGCCTAATTAAATTACAGATGGAGCTCTATAATACAAATTAAAAGACTCACCCTCCACACTGAAGCATATAATTATTTTCCTTACAGAGATCAATGTTTATTACATCACTCCATGAAACAAGCCTGACATTATATCTGAAGGTAATACTTAAAATAAACATCCCTTTAACAAGTAATTATAACTTTTAACTGTCTGTGATTTGGAAAAATATATATGGGTAGATTATAGGATAAAGAATAAAAAAATAACAAAACAAGAATTTAAATTGCAAAGTAAAAGATACAGCCACACTGTGACACATTTCTTTCAGGTTTTAAAGGTTGACATTTCCCCCCCCCCCCCCTTTTTTTTTCTTTTCCCCAAACCTTTTTGCAAAAGACTGACAGAAGCAGCAATACTTTGAGACTGAGAGCCATGCAGTACTGCAGTGCAGTATGCTGTGTGTCAGTGCTGAGTGGCCTGATTAGGACAACACAGCAGATGACCACAGACACAGCAGGGGAGGGAAGATGATGCTGAAGACAAGACAAGACAGCCTTCCCATCCCACTTCCCCCTTCTTATCATTTCCTCATTGGTCTGCTCACTTGGCCAGCCATCAAAGCAGATCGCTATGCTAACACACAAAGTATAGTATGGGATATGTTCATTAAATGATTGTCTGACCTCTTGGTCAAGACATTTAACCTTTGTAGGACCTTTATGAGAGACAAAGTCTCTGGCATGTATCACCCCCCACAAAACACTTATGTACTTAACAGGAGCCCCAGGGCTAAGTTATGAAGCTCTATTACACAGTTTTCAAAGATTATGCCCAGGCCAATGCACATCTTGTGGTACTATCAGCACTTTTAAAGCTGGTTTGTTTATGTCTTATCCTAAATATACTTATTCTGTTATATGTTGTTTTACACCTTGAAGCAATTTGAAGTTGTCAACGTTGCATCTGCTGAGTAGGATATGTTTTTTTTACAAAGACTGATGGCTTCAGTACATAGGCCCATGTTTCAGTCTTAGCATGCATGGCGTGGGTCCTTTTCTGCATTTTTCAACTGTTTCTCTGGCTTTCTATATATACACATATTAAATAAGGATAAATAATGGAACAAAAAGTAACTGTTACATGTTGATACAACATACCAAGTAATAGTTACAATCTGTGTAATTAATCTCAAAATTTTCAATGTATGGGTATTTTTCTTTCAAATGATTTTTTTTTAAATAGCAAACATGGTATAAGAGGAGTTTCATTGTAGCCTACTTTTATTCAATGAGCTTTTGCTGTGAGCAGCAGTGGCTGTGGTAAAAAAGTCAATTCAAGAGCTGTCTAGACCAAATCTAAATTAACTGGAAAAAGTGCTGTCTAAACACTATATGCTGGATTCACTGGCCAGCCATAAAAAATAGGTCAGTTAAAGCTACAGATATTTCTCTCAGCATAAATACACAACTGAAAATAAGTAAGTAATAACTGAAACCTGAAATACAAAAACAATAGGTTTACAAATCATTCAGCAAATTTTGGAATATAAAAGAATATAAAGTACTTACTGGAACACTTATTTTTAGATTTTCTTGGGTGTACTTGAAATTCCATGTTGTTATAAAATATGAAGTTGCTTTTGTAAATGGTAAATAGTCTGACTTTATCAAGTCCAGAGGACCCTGAACCCCTTTGCACTATATTCAGACATTCACTCATTCACACACACATTCACACTTTTGTAAATGGCTTATAAATCATTTTTGATTTCTGTGAAACTATGCGTTGACATCACCTACCCTTCCACATTCTGCTCAGAGAATACTCAATGGTTTTTAAGCATAGGATCTTGTTCAGCTCATCAAGAATGGCACTGATAAATTGCAGTACTCTTTTGTGATACCATCATTGTATTGGAGCTACGGGTGGAGCATGGTGACAGTGATGGCAACATACTGTATCCATGAACTACAGACCATCAACATGTAACGCTATCAATAATTAAAAGACTATTATGGGTTAGGGCCAGGATTTTAATGTGTTAATTTTGAATATTTAATGACATAAATTTTAACGTATTGAACATTCATTTATCTTCTTTTTTAATTATTTTTGAATACAAAAATAACTGCCTGAATGTACAAATATCTGTAAATGTCTGGTTTTGTATGAGTAGTGTCCTATTCCACAGGCCATTTAAAAAATCCTTCAATTACTTTTTTTAGAATAAGAAAATTAAACAAAATGTAACAGATCAGGGCAATAAACACAGACAATAGCATAAGTAATTAACAAATGAAAATATTTAAAGATACATTTTTCAGTTCCTTTAACAATATCTCCTGTCCATCTGGTTGTGATCTCCTAGTGAGTGTGTAAATACGGGGAAGAAAAAAAAAGTGAAGGAGAGTGAAGGAAAGAAGCAGTTTTACTGCATCCTGGTACATCCTGTCTTAATGAGACCCCACTTCTCTCTTTTCCCATCTGTCCACAGCAGGATTGGCTGCAGAAGGCCCTCTGTGTCGAAATGAACGCACCTTGAGTTTGTCTTGACACAAAACAATCTTATTTCAACATTACACTCAGTACAGAGAAGACTTGTCCATTTTTAGTTTAGCATGTTGGATTTTTTTGTCGCACCATGTTTATTTGTTCATTTAGATACAAACAACATTTCCCTTCCATCCAATTTAATGCAACAGGAAGGAGACTGACTCATCCTTTCTTATCCACACCCCTTCTCTGATGACCCCTTTCCATGGTACAGTCTCATTAGTCTGAACTGGAGCAGCTTGTTAACCCCACTAATCAAAATGGGAACAAGCATAAAAGAGCTGGAGAATTTACTGCAAGGTCCAAAACTTCAAAGAGACTCTGAAGAGGGGGGTATCACCCAGTAGACTTAGAGTATGTCTGGGCATGTGTGATTTTTTTTTTTTTTCTTTTCGGAAAAAAATGCTGATTAACTTCAATTAATTAGTTTTTGTAAAAGAATTATGCATTTTAGTTTGTCCATTGTTTCTGACAAGAATAACACTTTATTCCCTGGCTTTTTCCTTTTACAGTTTTATATAGATAAAAATTTGACACTCAATGTTGAAGTTTAACTCTCTCAAACTACAGAATGAGTGAAAAGCAATAGGCTGCATAACTGCAGATACTGTGTCTAATTCCCACAGTTTTCAGAATATTAAATGTGTAACAGAAGCATGCTGCAGCGCGCCCTGCTTGTATCATACAGAAAGGGGCTGCCAGCACGTAACTGATAGTTACCACCCCAGCAAGTCCTAGTGCTGCTTTTAGGAAGCATTTATTTACAATAATCTGAAAAAGAGATCCAGGATTTGAGCATTAGTGTGCAGTCCAAATGTTCCATTCCTCTTTCACTTCAATCATAGCAGAAAAGGTAACTGAATTCTGAAAAGTTCAAAAACTCTTAGTCTTTATGCCTGTGACCCTTTTGCCATAAAATAATAGAAAAAAAATACATTATTTAACATATTATATCCTTCTATATAACAAAAATCAACATAACAAAATATATTGCAAATCTGAAAAAAAATATTGTTGCTATTTGAAAACTTTGAATATCAGTCAGCACCCTCCTCCTACATCTCCTTCAAATCTATTCACGTAACCGGGCGTGGCAGTCAACACTTGGCAAACTGCAAAATCCCAGAGGTGCAGAAAGCTACTTTGTCAAGTGGAACATGTAATCCATTTATTCAGTTCTGCATGTTTGTCTTTTGGAGCAGTTGTCTAACTTACACTGTGCTTGTTTGTTTTGTGTCATTTCCAATGTCAGCAAAAAACTTCTCTTTTTATATTATTCAAACAAAGTGAGATACCGTGGTTTGGTTAAGTTGTCCCAGACTGGGATTTGGCCCATTCCAGTTCTTGGTCCACCACAATAGGTGGTATGAAATCTGTTAGTACCAGCCCAGTTGTTAGTATCTAAACCCTTGAATGTTTGAGATAGAACCAGAGATAAACCAACAACTCTTCAAACACACTCAGAAGCTTCCCTAAAAATTCTGACTTATTTGTACAGGAGCTGATTGATAGAAATGTGAGTTCACATCAACACTAAGTTCATTTACAGTGCTGTGAAATAATAGATGCCCCTTCAGAGATTCTTGCTGTAGCTTATTTATGACATTTAAAGCTGCAGAATGTAACTTTTTGCACAACTATGTTTATTAAATGTTCATTAAAAAATTCACATGTTGGGACAGTAATATCAGACAAATAATCTGTGTAACGATAAAGCTCCACCACTGCCTCCCAGTGCTACTAATGCCATTTGAAGAAATGCACAGCTCCCAGTCAGTCAGAGCCAGGGGGAGTATCTTTGCATTGTGAATTAACCCTGTGTACACAAAACTAAATGTGCTAAGAGAAACAACTTACGGAAATACATTTATCTGCCGTCACTGGATGTGTGGTGGAAAATTATGACAAGTTAACATCTGCTGATCATGTTAATGAAATGCTTCTGAACTCTCACCAAAAGAAGTATTTGGGTTACATGTTCAGCTGAGAGTTGTTTTCTGCAGCTGCATCAGAACCAGTCTGTCTCGGCCTTTGTTTTAAATTCCTTATCCTTGGTATAAAATTCATGTGTTGTCTCTTCCTGGCAGAGCTTTTCATCCAGATCTGCTTCATTATTGATTGCCCTCCAAGCTCTCTGTATTGTGCCCAATATATGAATAAACCTGATTGAGTGACTTCACCTGACAGTGCCTGGTAAAGTAATTCTTTCCACAACAGATGTCATGCTAACAAGCCTGAGCATTGACGCTAGACTCCGTCGTGATGAGCCACCTGCAGCATAGCAGAAACAAAGGTGGAGGTTGTAAATGTTTATGACAACATTTATTTCTCTACTATTCAAATGTATCAATCAGCATTATAACTTTTGCAACATTAATGTGAATTAAAAATGCTGATGCAAGTTAACATTGCTATAAGATCTTTGTTATGGACAACTTTTCATCCAGGGCACATGGGAATAATTTGTTCCTAAAAAAATCTGGTTTTGTGGCTAGCCTTATAACCATTCATATTTTTTTGTTGTGTAATTGTTAAAATTGTTTTTCAAGGGGAAAGTGATAGATTGAGGTTTTTAGCTGAACAATTGTAAGTGATGGCTTCTTGAAAAACTTCCCTTAGATTGGACTTTTCTGTTTGTAGTTTGCATATTCTCTCCTGATGAAACCAGTGTTCTTTGCATAAAGTATGTCTTGTTTCCAACACTTGTCATAACCGGGACAATTTTTAAGTATTCACACAGGACATGCAGGCAGTCCTGTTGTTTTTTAAGGTACCTGAAGTCCTAAGCAGGTTATTGCTCCACTGACTCAATAAGGGGGATGTTTCCAAAAGCAAATGGCCTAAATGAATTGAAGTAATGCAGTAACTCTCCATGGGCTATGTAATAATGAGGACAATTAGAACAAAGAAAGTATAGAACATTAAGCCATTGAAGCAATAAACCTCCTTCCATCATGTCGTCTTTTTGCAGAAAAAAATAAATAAATAAATGGGGTGGGGGGGGCGAATCCTGTTATTGCACTTGTCACTTCGTGGCATGTCAAGAATGGCGAATGTATTCAAGCCCTTGGCAACGTGTGACCTTTTAGGGAAGCCCAAGCGCAGTTTCCCTAATTAACCCATCCTCTTCATGCACACAGACATTCGTGTCTACCCACCATGACGCCTTCTTCATTAGACAGACAGGGAGATCAACAGATTAGTTTAATCTGCATAAATGCAAATAGCCTACTTGAGTGTCTCATTGTAGGGAGATGGTTAACACAGATGACAAATGTGTGCTAAATAAATTAGGTAATAATTACCTAAACTTTTGTTTTTGTTATTAAAGTCATAACTAAGTTTCTGATAGGAAAAACTAAATACTTTCTAAATTATATTTAAATGTCACATATGCCTTTACGTCCAAGTAAAGATTAAATCATTTAGGACAAAAGATTCTGGAGGTTCTTGTTTAGAGTCTAATTAGTACATTATAAACACACTCATTATTCTTGCAAATTAACCTAATTTGGTTGGGTTCTATCCAGCACTGAAACAGCCAGATAGATACGATGACAAGTCTGTGACAGAATCCAGGCGTGACAAACAGATCAGGGCTGTGTGTTTCTGCAGTTCTGCACAAAATCAACCATGAAAAAACTGTCTTATTAGACATGCAAAATAACTTAACACATGCTTGCTCTCATACGCTCCACCAATACAGTAAAAACAATGGAGATAGTCTTAATGAATATCTCCAGTGAATCTGTTCAAATGAATAATGAGATTCTGACTTTTTTTTAACAGTACAGAGAAGATGTATTATAGATGTAAAATGAAAAGAGTCTGAAGAGAAAAAAATTGCAAAATTAACTAAATAATATAGTAAATAAGTTGTACTTGCTTGCCATTTTAGACAGATGTGAATTAACTGTATTCAGTGAATTGTGAAAATGTCACTGGCTGTATTAACTCACAGTCAGTTATACAAGGAAATGACACAAATTAAGATTTAAAAGGCCATTACAGACATGGCATAATTCTGAAGTCAACAAGGGTACTGACAAAACTGCACATTTATTGATTATAAATAAATAAATGCATAAATGATCCTAGAATGTGTCACTGAAACCACAAATTACTTTGATATTTAAAAATATTGGCCACAACATATCAAGATCACATAAACAACAACAAAAAGGAAGTCAGCTGAAACACTGACTTCCTTTAACTCTCAACTAAAAACCCACTTGTTTAGAGTTGTATTTGAAACGTACCGTAATCAATTACAAATTTATTGACGGAACCTGACTTAATGTTGTGTTTTGATTGTTGAACCTATGTTGCATTGTGTTTTTGTGTTTGTTATGATGTAAAGCACTTTGAAATGCCTTGCTGCTGAAATGTGCTATACATATAAGTGTGAATATAAGTGTGAATGATTGATTGATTGATTGATTGATTGATTGATTGATTGATTGATTGATTGATTGATTGATTGATTGATTGATTGATTGATTGATTGATTGAAAAAAGAATGTCATTAAAGTAGAAATATTTACGAATTATTGGTATTTCATTCTGTTTCATCATGATGATGCCTAATGAAAGGCATTAGGGCTGTTAAAAATCTTTGGTGTAATTTCTAATTGCTTTAAGCAGTTACAATAAGACTTGAAGCAGCCCCAACTTAGCAGCTCCATTGCCACATATTCCATCATCTGTAGCAGATGCCTCCCATTTAACAGCCCCCCTTTAGTTTTTAAAGGCATGTTTAAACAAACACAGTGTTTTTTTGCATCCCCTGCCAGCTTCCCTTTGAGCACAGCACAGTGTGAAAAGGTGGAAGTTGGTTTGACCGTTTGTTTGCCACAGCAGGGACAGGCAGCTCAGAGGGAAAAGAGTTACTTAGTAAGGAGTAGTGTGTATGCTGACTGACTGCAGGACGGGCCTCCAGTGGATATGCGAGCTTTAGCAGGGTTAATCAGAGGTTGAGTGGCAGCCATCCTGTCAGAAAATAGCTGTTTCAAGTTTGTGCTCATTAACCTTTTTGAAACAGAGGCTCTGGGATAAAAGAAGGTAGGGTAACCCCTTCTCCAAACACAAAGGAGAGTCTTCGTCAGTGTGTACATGCACAGTGTGTGTCCTGGTGTGATGGAATTGAAGCACCTGTCATGATCTGATGAATGATCATCTCCTCCCGTGCTATGTTGTCTGATTTTTCATTCTATGATCACATAACTAGGAGAGCTGAGTGGGAAAAGAGGATTGTCCCTAGCAGCTGAGCCTGCATTTTATTTTTTTGTATTGCTTTATTTTTTTGCTGAAAATCAGAACTGGAAAACTGCTTGCATACTTTTGAGGCTCATGATACGCATCACTATTATAATGTTTATTTTTGTCAAAACAACACCATTCTTAGTTGTAAATTTATGATTAATTTGGTAAGAAACTGATTGTTGTTCCTGAATTTGTCAGCCTTCCTCCAGCACTTCCCTGTCCTCATCACATGCTAAGTGTGAAAAAAGCATGAAAACCCTGTGATCTCACATGACAACAACACAAACTGACATAACAAGCAGTGTCTGACACTTAAAAAGTGGCAGAAACAAGCCAGTGATGTTTTCTTACAATTAATTTGGTTCACAGAACTGACTGTATGCCATTATGAGAATCCAACACCAGACCATGTGCATGTAGAAACCAAGCAACCCTAATTAATGCTGTTTGGTCATCATTTGTCATTGGAGCAGACTTTATGGAGTGTGAACAACCTCTTTCCACCCGACAAAGGCTTTTTTGTAGATCATGTTAAACAAGACAGACATGTCTGTGAGTTTCTTCTTTCTAGTCCTGTGGCAAATCTACTTTACCCACTTCATGAAGGAGCTAAAGGCACTGTTTGCATTGTCCCTGCCCTGAGACAGAGCAGCTCTCCCAGACTACACTAAACTGGCTTGGCAGTCGGCGTGTGTGTGGTGCCAGGCTTGAGGGAGAGTACGTGCATGTGTAGGCGTGTGTGTGGGTGTATGCGTGTGTGTGTTTCTGTCCATCTGTGCACATGAATACCCTTGACTAAGTTTTCCTGTGGAGAGATGTAGCTCTTCAGATGCTTTAAATCACAGTTTTTTTTTTGCATTCTTATGCTTTAGCAAAAACCATATACCAGCTTTAAGAGAGCACAAGCTGGGCAGATGCATACTGCTACCCTCTTTTGGCAATCATCAGTTTGTGACTTGTGAAAAGCGCCAAACTGAGGATTGTAAGTGAGCAGGACACTCGTCACAGGTCCGCCCATGAAACTCAGTGACACCTGTCATCACAGCTTACTCTGAAGACCTGCTACCAACCACCTCCAGTCTTGCCTCACCGCTGCTAACGACAAATAGAGGGAGTGGAGAGAAGAGGGGAGGTGGTGTTGGGGGAGGGGGGGGTCGGATTTATAGATCTTCTTCTTTCTCTGTTCTCTGTACTGGTAGCGAGGTTAGAGGGCATGGAGTAGGCTCAGAGAGGGGTAGGAGGGAAAGAGACGGGGGGATGAGGAAAGTCTGCCTGGTTAGCGTTTGTCCTTCAGATGAGCATGCTTTTCTAGCCCTGTAGCTATAGCTCTCCTTCCCGCCTGGCTGCATTCTCAGGACAAAATGCCTGTGTGGATACATGTGAATGTGAGACAGTCTACCAGTTTACCACAGGACAGTCAAGCTACTTAACAGCTATGTTTTCACTCCATTAATGATTCTATTTACATATTAACATCCCTTTCAAATTTTCTCCTCTGGATAGATCTGTTTCTTAATAGAAAGTTTAATTATATTAGCTATTATTTCACTTAAGGAAGTGTTTATAATTTTTAAGAGCTTTTTGGTTGACAGCTTATAAGTGCTGTCTAAACAGCGCAAAAGTTTGAAAAATAGCTGAGAATTGAGAAAAGTGAGGAGAGAGAGAAAAAAATCTTGTTTGGTTCAGAAACCATTTAACAACTTCCCCTGGAAATTGAAAGAGGAAATAGTTTTGGGCTGGATTGCAGTAGGGGGGAATGAAGCCCATATGAGGACCAGATGAAGAAAGTAAGCAGCCAAGGAGGACTGACAGTGGGTGAAAGAGAGAGGGGTGGGTTTTACGAGAGGGAGAGAAAGAGTCTTTTGATGTTCTTCATTTACATCTTACAACAAAACCAGAGGAAAAAACAAACTGAAATCATTGTAAAACAGTGACTGAGGGAGATGGAAAGAAAAGAAGAGAGATGGGTCTGGGTGTTTATGAGGTCATTTAACATGCTTGTGTTTTCAACATTTTTTACCCACTCACATTTTTTCAGCTTTGTTCTCCACTAATTATTTCCATCCACTAGTGAGAATGTGTATGTTTCTGAGTTCATGTGTGTCTCCTTAGTTTTGTACAGCTCCATCTATTTGTACAATACTGGTGCATAAGGCTCTGACACTTCAAACACTATGTCTGATTCCTCTGTTGTAGAACCTCTTCATTTAATTTTCCTTTGAAACATACTTTACAATTTCTGGCCGTTGGTTTGGGGATGAAACTCTGGACTGAGTGCAGCCGTTGTCCCTACAGCATTACATCAGAAATTTAGAGAAGTGATTTAATGAAGGGTCTCTGTCAGAAGGGAGTTATGAAGGTATGCAATGCAGCATGTTTCATTAGAAATACACACACACATTTATATACATGACCAAATGTATTTGTAGGTCATAATTTACTGCATGAAAAAATAAAACATCTATCTATTCTTTTAGGAGAATAGTAAAACGGGCATTATGATCCGAATCATAATGACGTCATTGGCCACGATTGTGTACATTTACTGCCACTGGTTGTCAAGGAATTTTATAACTTTTGATATTTTATTAACATGTAAAATGGAAAAAAGTCTTAAGTACAAATGACTTCCTGCCAGTAATGATAATTGGTAGCGCTCCAGGAAAATAATTAACATTTTTAGGTAGTTTAATTTGTGATAAAAGTCAATCACATCAATGCACATTAGTTGTTCTACCCAATAAGCATTCCATCTATAGGAGTTAGTATGTTCACCTACGTTCTAAAGTGTCCAAAGAACATAAAGCTCAGAACTGAAAATTCTGTGTAATTTTGGACATTTAAAATTTCCAGGAAATTACACAAGATGTGTTACAACTGCTCATATTCCACTTGAAAGTTAAACCTGAGGGAAAGTACCAAAGGAAGAACTGCTTTGATGTTGATTAAAAATTGGATCAAAGTTTCCAATGGAAATACAGTTTTAATTAGGCTGATAGTACTGACAAAGGAGGAAGTATTTAAAAGGTGTTCTGTCTTTTCCATTACATTCATATTTTCTTACCTCTCATTCTGTGATAGAACCTATGGTAATGTCTGTAAAATGTACAATGATATGGTTCTGGCTGAAAGTTTCCAAATCTCACCCTTTCACAGTGAAGCTTGGATACTTCAGGCATTACTTGTGCAGCGATAGCAGTTTGGCATCCTGGCTGTTCTTAGATCAGAGTATGACTAATGCATGTGTTATGACACGCAGTGGTATTTACATATTCATTTGTGACATTAAGAATTCCTCCCCACTGCCTCAGGTGTTCCTGGAATCTATGTGGAACACTAAGAGGACAGATCCCCATGTCCCTGCTAAGTGAACCTGACTGGGCAGACCAGCTGATAGTACATTTTAACCTCTTTTAGATGTTTCTTGATAGAAAGAAGATGAGTTTTCAGGGGAAAGAGGCTGGGTGTAGTCACATAGAGGACTCTTAGCTCTGAGTCACTCTGGCAGTGTCTTTAATAAGGGTGGAAAAGCTGCTGTGTTCTCATGCAAAGGCGAGCAGATACTTAGCCGGAGGTTTGCGGGGGGTCAACTATGTTATATGGACCTACATAGTAGAAGAGAAATACATCTATGAACCCTGACAAGTAGACAACTGAGAAGACAAATATTCTTTGATTTAATTTTAGCATTTAAATTTTTCACAGCAGTGCAGTGTAAAATATCACTTTGATGTGAGGATCACAAAGTTAATTTCTAAATATCGGCTACGTGGCTCCCTGGTTGCATGTCCTCCCCCACCCACCTTCTTTCCATCCCCTTTCTGTTGGATTTCTTTCAAAATAAATGCCATTGTTGTCTAAAAAGTGAAGTTCATGCTATGTGAGGATAGGAAACAAGATGTTTCCATCCCTGAATTTATGATGTATAGAAGCACATATCCAAGTCTAAACTATGTTACAGAGAGTAGACACAATAAAAACATGCTTTATCTGTGGCATTGTTTGTTAAAATGGTACATTTCTGATGTATAAAAATTATATACGATAGGTTCACTTAATGATATTGTATTAGTGATTAGGTAATGCATTCAACAAGTTCTTTTACTTTTAATACTTAAGTATTTTTAAAAGCCAATACTTCAAGTAAAAATGTTAATGTGGTACTTTTACTTTTACTTAAGTACATGTTTTAAGTACTTTCTCCACCACTGATAAAGACTGATTTAGTGACAATGTTTAAATTCTTTTCCAGGAAACATAACAAAACACACATATCTTGCATATATTGATTAATTAAAATGGCAGCAGAAAGACTGAGAAAAAATCATACAGGAATAGACAGAAAACCCGAAATACAACCTGATCTTGGTTTTTAATGAGAACTGATTAAATAAATTTGAGTTCTGGTCCCACTTCCCAAAAACATGAATTTCAAAGAGGGCTTGTTTTCAACATGCTTTCAGGCTGAAGAAAGCCTGAGGGAGTAAAGAAACAATATGAACTGCCTGGCAGTATGCCAGAATCTCATTTTGGTGTAAGTG
Organism: Gambusia affinis; assembly: GCF_019740435.1. Taxonomy (NCBI): domain Eukaryota; kingdom Metazoa; phylum Chordata; class Actinopteri; order Cyprinodontiformes; family Poeciliidae; genus Gambusia; species Gambusia affinis. Next base: position 22,800,543 of record NC_057874.1, on the reverse strand, counting down.
TCGTTATTGGATATGCTTTTGAATGCATTATTAATATGTTGTAGAGGTTAGTTAATTTTAGTGTGTTTTGATCTTCTAAAGCTGGGGAAATGTACTGTTTATCTTGTGCTAAATGTAGTTGAAGATTTACACCAGTAAATATTATTGAAAATGCCTGAATATATTTTAGCACAACTGTGCAAAGGCACACCAAACAGTTTAAAAATAATATAGTAACTTACTATAACTGTGTGACTATTTGCTAAAGAAAACCTAGAAAATGAAAGCAGAAAATAACCAGTTGTAATTTCAATTAATATCTTTTCCTAGGGGTTTCCTTCCCTGCACCATTCAGATTTAAATGAACTGCCTATCACATGAAACCCGATACTTGAGACACGGATTGCATTTCTCAAAGATAACTGGATCTGTGTCAGTCACATCAGATCCCTTGGATAACCCATAAACAAATCCAAGAATGCTTCAGTTTATTCCTGTGGCAGACCCAATGGCACGCTTTTGGCCCATTCTTTAGACGATTTCATCAATTAACACTCTGCAAGAATGCTTGGAAGTGGCTCAGAGCAATTGTCAAAGCCATACTTAACACTTCAGTTTTTATTATCACACACTATTTAGATTACTTTAAAGAAATAAAGAAAACATCCATCATGCACATAATGTATTTTTAATCAAACTTTTAGTAAAGAAAAGTAGGTTCTGTAAATTCTGAAAGTACGTATATGTAACTAATGCATTTAGCTGTAGTACACTTAAAAAAACATAACACTACTGTAAAATACTGTAACACTAACAATATACATGTATTTATTTATTCCTATTAGACACACACACACACACACATATATATATATATATATATATATATATATATATATATCAAAGAAGTTCTGCTGTGGTGCCCTAAAGCTAAGAAACTGGGAGAACTAGAGCCCTCCAGTGGTGGTAGTTGTCATGAATTTGAATATATTCATAGATTTGTGAACATCCATTATTTACAAGAAACTGTGTTTCTTTCTTTTTTCTCTTCCTTCTTTCTTTCTTTCTGGCCCTCCCTGCCTGCTTTGTGACCCTTATCATTGTCATGTGTACAAGGTTGGGAAGGGCTACTATATGCAGAAAACATGTCTGGCTAAGTGTTGGGTGTGGTAAGGTCAGAAAGATCACCATCTCCTTTAATTACCTTTCAGGCCTCCAATATTTTGACGCACCTACAAAAGCAAGTGTATAGTAGATGGTTGGTGGGGGAGGTCTGTAATACAATAGGCAGGGTAAAGACTTGTGCAATGCTAAAAGAAAACAAAAATGCAAACCTACACTAAGCTCTCTGTAACACTGGAGGAATGACAACTATTTTGGTCAAATGTTTTACCGCAAGTTGCGCAATCAATATTCCCTCCAACTCTAACGTGTAGGTCGGAAATAAAAAAAAAAGCACAGGTGTTGAATGCTAAAATGTTGTTCACCTATTTAGGAAAATATTGTGCTTTATGTAATTATCAGTCAAAATAACAAATAGAATCCTGCTTCACACGTTTGATTGTCGCTTTAACTATAATTTACCAGCCACTTGTTTTTTAAAAAATAGTTCTTGATTTAGGAATCTTTTTGAAATTTTATCATGTAACAAATTAGCAATTGCTGTTTTATTTTATATTCTCACTTTTGTTTTCTTTGTCTTCTCATTTCGAGGATCGACTGTCAGTCAGCCACATAAAGAGAACTCAGGCCATCTGTAAGGATCGAAAAGGAACAGCGACCTCATATCTACCTGAGTGGACATGAAATTCATTTTGAGCAAAACATGAATAGCCATTGTTGTATGCAAACTTTTAGAATCTTGGGTTGGTGTTTGTGTTGCAAAAAAAGCTGTCTTATGTTATGCAAACTTTTATTTTGCATATACCCCCCACCTTTTCCATCAAGCAAGCCAAGCTAAACAAGAAATGACAGACTGCAATTGAAATCAGCCACTTTCTTTGTCTTCGTGCAGAGTGCTCATCTGGTAAGAATTGCTTTGAAATTTAGATATGTAATTTGAAAATTAAAGAAAGCACAATGCAAGAAAGACTGCACTTGTGCAAGAAAACAATAGTGTCCTATGCAGGGATTGGGATGATTTATTTAAAGGTTTTCTCCTGAGGCAGTTCCAGAGTATGTGTCCAAAACTGGTCATGAAGCAGGAAGGAGGTGGGGTTTCACATTGTGTTTCAATAAGAAAGAGAAAGAAAAACAGAGCAGGATACAAATATAAACCACAAAGAGGAAAACAAACTTTTTTTGTTTTCCGCTTCTTTCTTCTCTCTTCTTGAAAGACATCAAAATCTGCTCTGTCAAACGTATGCGTTCATCAAGATAGACCTCTCAGCTATGTTTATCATAAACAACATGACAGTGATCACAAAAGAGAAAAAGCCCCGAAGTCAGGGTTAACAAAGACCAAAACTCCTCCAAACAGAGCTTAAATTACCACTAAATGACGAGCAGAACTATATTAAGAATTCTTTTGAAAAAGGAAAATAGATTTGTTGGATTCTGTCGTTGGATTTCATAATTGCATAATAATTAAGTTACATCACAATAAAATAAAGGAAAAAAATGAATAAAACATAAAATGTGGAAAAGCAACTAAACATGAATAAATTATAAGTTCAGCTAGGCTGTAAATCATTGGGTGACAATCTATAGGTGCTTCTGACTGACAGATTTACTACATTCAGTATAGTCATGAGATACGTTACCACAAGTTTGATCTCTGTATGAATCCCAAATCCCATCAACTTGAGCCTTTTTATCCCTCTAGTAATTGAAAGCATGTGCCATGGGCAAAAAATTAAAAAATAAAAAAGTGTGGAACTGGGTAAGAAATTACTGAGAAGGCCAAGACATTAAAGGGTTTACAAATTAAAATGGTGGTATTGCTCACATATTTGTAAAGCTATGTGTGACTAGTAAGAACTATTGTTACCAGTTTCCTACCTCTGTCAGCAGTACATTTTATGATATTACCTGTATGTGTTGAAATGTTACGCAGCATGGCATCTTACAAAACTGTGCTTTATGACTGTGAACTTTTTCATACTTTGTCATATTACTGCCACAAACGTCAACTTTAATTTGATTCTGTGTGGTAAACCAACATAATTGTCAAGAGGAAGGAAAGCAACCATGTTTTTTGTTTGTTTGTTTTTTCAGTTCAATCTGGAGAGACTCAGACGTAGAAAAACAGTGATTAAAAAGGCTTATTGACACACATCAATTTAAAGTTCTTTGGCGCTCGGGCGTTGGCTGAGGACATTGAGCTGTGAATTGCAATAAGCTTGGATGAGCATTCCTGATGTGGGTTAGGAATGTCATCCCCCGGGGCCTAACACTGGTGGTGGAGGTCGGTGGAGGATGTGTGCCTGGAGAGCCAGGAGAGTGGAGGTGGAGTATGGTTGAGTGCAGCTGGAAAGCGGAAGATGCCATGGATAGAGGTCCTTATCAACTGGGCCTTGGTCGGTGATGGACATGACGTGGCTTGGTCCAGCATTGATAGGTCGGCGGCGATGAGCGGGATGCGCTGATTGGATGATGCAGGTGGGGCTAGAGAGTCTTCAAGTTGAATTTGCCCCTAGGCTTCATAATAGTTAATACCTTGTACAACCTTCTTTTGCTACAACCTTGGTTTTCTCTAAACACTTTGTGAACCGACAGACTTACAGTTTTGCTTATTCTGTTTTGAAATTCTGATTTTAGATATTTATACTTGAAATGACAAGTTAAGATTTGCTTTTTAAGATTTGTGAAGCTTATCATACTCAACTAAGGTTATCTATTCTATTTGCTAGTCACAGTAGGCAACAAATCACTTTCAAATCACTGTATGTCTAATGAAAGATTTTTTATTTTTTTTTTCCAATATATTTTAATTAAGTTCCTAGGCTTACCACAGACTGTTAAAAAAAATCTATATTGTTTTTAGGTATTTCATTTTTTATGTGTCTGTTTCTTCGTTTGAACAACCAATCTGTTCTCCCTTAACTGAATTGGTCTCTGCTTGTAGTTGAAAGAATTGTGATTTGAACGTACCTGCTTTAATTACAGTCAGCAGATAACTCTAAAAGCTTTTAATAGAGTACAACGGTATGCTAACCCACTTGTGTTCCTCTGAAAAAAAGCTCAACTGGTGAAAAGCAAAAACCTGAGAAGGACAAAGAGTCAGGAGGAACAAAGAAAATGATTTACACCCCAAAGGCCGACTGCTGCTATCTATGACTGACTCGGTAATTAACTTACACAGGACTGAGCAGAGTGACTAACATTCTTTTGTACAGAGAAAGAGAGATAACAACAACTTTAAAATCACCAACATGTTAAAACAGAGGGCAGTGGACATTTATTTGACTAAATAAATACTTGGTTATTAAGCTTCTCTTTAATAGGTTACTTTTTAATATTTTTTTTATATTAAGACATGGCAGAAACTCTCTATGCCAGTTCACATTTAACATGTTGTTTGACATTCAGTCAAAACCCTTTGACTAGGTCACAGCAAATAGTTTCATGTTCACGGTCTCCCAAATAAACTTTATGAAGTACGTTTGGAGCTCCAGGACGAAATAACTCTGGGTCATTTTTCATGTTTCATCTCACAAAACCAAAAACATTTTATTTACATGTCATATATATAAAATAAGCCATTATTTTATTATATATATATATATATATATATATATATATATATATATATATAAAGCTGCATTATTTACTGTTGCAAAAAACTTTTGATTTGTACATTATGTCATCTATTTCTTTCAGGTGTAAAATTATGACCAAACGGGTGGAGTAGAGAATAAAGATTCAAATCTAAAGGGTGATAGTGATTCAACTGCTAAAGAGCATAGTGCTAACATTCTTGCAAAAGGGATTCTTAAGTTATCTTGATGGGGATTCTCAAATAATATAAAATGGCTTATTTTCTTCGTAGTTTTTATTTTTTGTGCACAAAAAAGTAATTCTATTGAAAGCAAATTCAAAAGCATAAATACTCAAAGACACATATTGTCACAATCTGGGGTTAAAAGGGCTTGTCAGCAAAAGGTCTCTTATTACTTGTGGACACCGCAGCAACATTGTACACATTACCTTATGAGTGGGCAGATGCATTTAACAAGGTGACAAACCTGTTCATGTCAGTCTGTAAACAGTCCACACAGCATCTTAGTTAACCAAGTATTCAGCAAGCATTCACTGCAACCTTTACTGTCTTTTTCATGACAATAATTAAGTTTGACCTAGCAAAAACACCTGCCTTTTATTAGAAGCTCAAAATCTCCCTCAGGGGATTAAATACAGCTGTTTTGAAAGTGACAGTTGAAAGCCTCTTACTCAACAGTTTCACATTTCCTCCCATAGCACTAATTAATTCCAAAATGATGAGAAATCATGACTACTGTACAACTTAAATGTCTTAAGAGGTGTGCTACTCAGCATAGATAAGATGTAAAAACACACCCAGTATCAATACTACAAAAAAATATCTTAAATCTTTTACTACTAGGCAGTTTTATGTGAAACAATAAAGTTACTCAAAAATTTCCGAAAGAGCTGAACTAATTAACTCACTCTTCAGATATATATTTTTTTCTTTTTGAAAAGGTGCGGCAGCCCTGCAGGTAGACTAGCTATTATACTGCTGCACTGCTTTCACAGAGGACCAACAGAGCAGGTGGGAAATGGTGACTATTTGAGTTACGTTTTCACTTACAAATCACAACCATCATGATGGGCTAATGATATTATTGCCAAACTACAAACATTATAATGCATTTGTTTATGACAGTTTGATATCCATTTGTACAGAACATGTTATCTAAAGTTTAGATACACTTTTTTATCTTAGTCCCTATTTAGTTATTTCTTAAGATTTTAAGTTATTTATACTCTTTGACTGTACTAGTCAAGTGATTACTGTACTAATCACTTGGCCAGTCAAGTGATTTGTTGTCAAATTATAACTTGTTTAAGGTATTGCTAAACATCGTTTTGATAATTGTCTTTCCATACATTACTTGATATTCTGTTGCTTACCTCTTTTATTTTTAATATTGCTTTTCAATGAAATAACTGCATGTGCTGTTGATTATTACTAATACAATGAGATATTTAATATCTGACCAGGGAACAATAAATTATAATCTGGTCACCAGTCTACATTCACATATCAATTACTCTACTCTTCTTCTTTAGTTACTCAAATACAATCACTGCAACTGCAGAACAGACAATGTTGCAAGAAGTTAGATTGAAAACATTTAACTTGGAGCTTAAAAAATAAAAACATGAATTCCATTTAAAAGATTCATTCTCATAGCTAATGGGAAAGCATTTTTTTTTTCAAATATATGATGTTGCAGTAACATGTTAGCAGGATTAGTAAGCCTCCATTTTCTTTTCATATTCTTGGAAGAGCGCTTCACGACTTTGACACTGATGAATTGACTGAAAGGTCACTGCAGGCCATCTTTGAAATGTCACTCTGGGTTGACAGAGTGACATTTCAGTAATCATATGCATTATCCTTCTTTTTTTTTCTGATGTTTGATGTATGAATAAAAAAAGAGAAAATCTTAGAAAAATTAATTTATGTTATCTAAAAATGTATTCTACTTGGGTTTTGTTTTGAAGTAACAACAACAACAATAATAATAATAATAACAAGAATAAAACGTAAACATTATATTTATTCCACACATTTATAAGTGTAGCCATAAACTTCTTCAACTGCTCTGGCCAAAAATCTAGACTGTTAATTTGCTACTCATGAACATAGACCTGATTATTTCATACTTATTTTCTTCATTGTAGAGGCAGTGTCAGCTCTGATTCTAAAGCCCTCTTCTTTGCTTTCTGTGTTGAACTTATGTCACTCCTGAAACTACAGCCAAGGGCCTCATTGCCAGCCCATTAAAAGTCGCAACATTCATAAAAAAAAACGTGTGATTTTGCAGCATTATGAAGTACCTGCCTCAAGCTTATTGGGTTCTTTGTAACACCGTTTTATTTACGATACTTTACTTACTTCTACTCCCTCTTTTTGCACTCTGTTATTTGGTGTGTGGCAGAGCAATTTATAGGTCCACAACTAAGAGGAAATTGTGGGAAAACCTTTTGTGCCAAAGTTAACAACACACATATTGCTCAAATAAAGTAGACAGACATGTAACTTTGCGGAGTTAGTCTAAATACCCATTCGGTTCTTCATTTGAACAGTATGTTCCTTGACAGGAACTATTCCGAGCCTAGTCTAGTGTATTATTTCACACTTCAATGCTCCAATTTTCTGACTGCAAGAAATCTTGCTCAAACAACTGAAGGACTTTCTGCAGAAAACTGGAAAACAAAAGGCTTCAGGGTGAGATACAGCTTAGGTAGGCTCAATTACTTTTTACCTTTGGAACTTCAAAGTAATCATGTATTTGTGAAATTTAGTTTTGGAGGTGCTGTGACACAGGGGTTGAGCACGGCCCACAAAGGCAGGCCTTGGTCCTCGACGCAGCCGTTGCAGGTTCTATTCTCGGCCTGGTAATCTTTGTCACATATCTTCCCTCTCTGCCATTGCCCTACCTTCCTGTCATAGCACTTTCACATAAAGGCCACTGGAACCAAAAACACCTTTTTAAAAACATGTTTTGGAGTGGACCTGTGCACAAACAGGAGTTAGGCAGAATAATGTAAAAAGCAGGACTAAAAAGTGCAAGACGATATCTATTTTTATTGTTTTATATTAGAAAATAAAATTAAATCATAATTCTATAAACAAAGGATATTTTAAATCTTGTTTAATATAGGATGTTACCACAAAATATTCATACTTTATAGTCTAAATCAGTGGTCCCCAACCCCCGGCCACGGACCGGTATGTGGACCAATTGGTACCGGCTGTGCAAGTAATATTTAAATATTTCCGTTTTATCTATTACTTGAGTTTGAAGGCTTTTTTATTTTGAAAATCCTTTAACCGGATTCTCTCGGTAACGTCTTGCGCGCCAACATTGAGCTCACAAGCAGCAAAATGAGTAAGACACAGATCAGATGTCTTTGGAAAGTTTCTTTGCGAAGGGGAAAAGGCCCAGAGAAGAGACAGGAAAATTGATTTATCCTGGTAGGTGATTCTCTCATTCGAAGCCCGCGCTGCATGATATGGTGACCGGCTCGTTAATGAGGGAATTGAAGTCTTCAAACTGCTTCGCCACTAGAGACCATGCACCCTGTGCACAAGCAACACTTCGGGTGTCATTGTCTCTCGTCACTCCCAGATGGGACCGTCTCGTTGCAAAGATACAAGCTCAGGACTCCCATTAGTCGTTATCGTGAGTTACAATTTCCACGAAAGTAAAATGTTCGTTTTTTGTGGCGCATCTGTATCTTATTTTGAAGGGATATGTAAACGTTACCATAGCGACCAGAGTGAGAGAGCATTAGGGCAGAGGTCGAGACGAGATGAGAGAAGTAGATCTTGTGAGTTTTAGGTCTGGTTCACACAGCACGTTTTAAGGATTGTCGGCCGATTTTCCAAACCTCTGTGACCACAGAACTGATAAAAGTCCAACAGGTTCGATCGGTTCGTGTGTCCAGCCACACGGCAGGAGCAACACACCACACACGAACCGATTCCACTCACGAACATCCCGATTCCAGAAGAAAATCCAGTAAAACCCCCAACATACCACACGTGAATTTAGAATAATCAAACACGGATGACGATGTAGAAGCAGTAGTGATAGTTTGTGGACTCACTTTAAGCGATAAAAGACGTAACAAAAAGAAACGGCGTTTGATAAAAGACGGCGGGAGCAGCCGCTCTATTTGCTGCGCTATGATTTGGAGGTGAGTTATGTTTTTCGTAGTTAACATTTTTAACTGAATAAACATAACCTCATATAGCATAAAAATAACCTTTACATTTAGTAATAAACATTTCCACATATCACCTCCAATGTCCACCTGACTCTCAGTTTCGTCATGTCAACTGTTTTGGATTCCTTTCCGTTCTTAGCTACGTCACCGCGCTTTCTGATTGGCTACCTGTCACATTCAACAGGCTGCTTTCACGCGCCCAGTGAGGGAAAAACCCACAGGCTGCTAAAATCGGGCCAAGACAATGTTGAATATGCCCGATTTTAGATCAGGCGTATTCAACACACCACCACGTGACACACTACACACTGCAGGACGTTGTAAGATTGTCGTAAAGGGAAAATCAGGTAAGAAAAAAAAAAAGAAAAAAAAAGGCTTTAGCGGGAACACCAACATGCAGAAGCATTATCTGATGTTTGAACTTCCCCCCTGCCCTGGGCTGCAGCAAAATTACCAAGTCTTGACCGGTCCGTGTTAATAAAAAGGTTGGGGACCACTGGTCTAAATAACAAGAACCCCATCCACAAAGCTTAATGTCTAAACATATCTGAGCTCACATCAACAGCATTAGCATTTTATATGAATCAATATTACTGGCAGTAACTGGCCTAATATGTCAAAGTTTTAATTTTGAAATCCACTGGGCATGGACTTTCAAAGCTTTGGCTATCACTTTGTTGAGATACAGTAAAGAATCTGAATAATTAACACCTCACTCTTTGCAAAAGATTCTTCTGGAACCAGGAACTGCTCAGACTGGTTCTGATGGTTAAATTCTGTCACTCCAACATCTACACAAGACAGCCACTTTATGCCCATATATGTGATGTTTTTTTTCAGCTGCTGTTTGATGTTCATTGTCTCTTTTTTCAGCTGCACAAATGTGCAGCTGAAAATATCACATGTAACTTATTTTCACTTCTAAAATTATGTATCTTGTTTGTCAAAACCACAATTTATTACAATTAGGACAAAAAATAATTATGAGCCAATGTCAATGTTGCTTAGGAAGTAAAGTTGGAATTAAAATTTGCTGATAAGTAATTCAAATGGAACAAAAATCTTTAGAAATTATCTGATAAACTTTGAAGAGTGTAGTTTTAAAAGAGGTATCAATGAGTACAAATAATTAAATGGATTGATACATATTGCCTAGATGATGAAGAATTCCTTAAACTCAAACATTTATTCAGCAGATTTAGGTTTTAATTATGTATGAGAATGACATCATGATGGCATCTATTGAGATATGCAAGTACATAATTACCTTCAATAGTAAAACCGAAAATCAGAGATTTTAGGTTTGCTTGGATACAGGTATAAACTTAACACAATTTTGGATTTAAATCAGCTCCATTATGATCTTAGTATCCCGTTTGCTAATCTCCCTTTTTTCTCCACACATTCTCTACCTACATCCTTAAAACCTCAGGCGTTCCTCCGTTTACTTTAGCAGGAAAATTAGGCCTATGTATTTCTAATAAATCTGCAGGAGTTATGATGCCTTATCCAGGTGATTCATGAACACGCTGACAGGTCAAATTGCTGGTGTTAATCTCTGGAACGACATGAATCGGCCCTGAGCCACCCGATTTGCCTGCAGGCATGCAGGAATGAGAAGAGGGGGGCGGAGCCGGAGCAGAAACTTCAGGTTTAACCCTATCACCCTACAGCATGTCAGATATACAGCCAGTATGATATCTGACGTGCTGCAGGGTAGAGGCACAGATAAACTGTGTGCATGATGATGTGTGTGGATTTCAAAAGTTTGGATTGGCTGAAAATGTAGGTGGGTAAATGTCTGCATGGGATTTGCAGTTGCATGATGACAAGACCTAAACCAAATCACAATAGTTCAGATCAAATTCCTGAGAAAAGATCATTTCAGCAAATTTTTCATATAATTTATGTAATAAATTTCCTTAATCACAGATGAGGATAAATCCGACGTGACGCATAACTATAAAGCTGAAGGTATCAATGTGTCAGCCTGAACAACTAGAGAATGTGACTACTATACATTGTTGCTGAACTATGTGAGAACAGGCATGGCATTGCAACCCTCAAATACAACTTTTTCCTAACCCTATAAAATTTTTTGGGACCCAGTCCACCAGTCGGAGCCCTGTGTTACCACCTATGTGCACTATGCCAATTTTGCAAACTTTGCACTGGGCTAGATACACATCACAAGATTAAAAATCAGACAGAGCATGGATGGGTTGCATCGAGTGCATCAAGAGCACAGTTTTGAACACCAAATGTTAGAGGTGCAATCATAGTGGTTTAGTATCGTGGTGGCAGCATACCTGTAGTTTATCCATGTGTGGCCTGTGCACATCTGTGTGGCATGGTCATCATAAAAGAGCAAGCATACTGGAAATATGTTAGCCTAACCATGCTCATACCGGGTAGGCACTGATTTCGGAAGTTTATTGTGACACTGTAGATACAAGAATGGCTTTCAGACACGATTCTGGTTGCATCAAAAAGCATGTAACCAAGCAGCTCAAAACAATTTAAAGGAGAAATAGAAAAAAGAAAATACTTCTAAATTTCTTGAACATAAAGATCATTGTCTGCTGCACATCCTGTGAAATATGCACATAGCTGGCAAAAAACAAAAACCAAACAAAAAATATACAACAAAAAAAATGTACCCTTAAATTAGCATGTTAGATGAATCCTGAAGTCTGAAGAAAGTTTCCAGGTTTTTCAGCTCTGTTTCAAAATGTATTCATGTTGCCATCAATCAACATGAATTCCCCACCCATCATGAATTGTGATGAGGAGGAACCATTGAAAGCACACTCTACAGCAGGGGTCTACAACTCCAGCCCTTCAAGGCAGTTTTTGTACAACTCTTAGATGTGTCTCTGCTTCAACACACCTGACTTAAATAATCAGATAATTAGCAGACCTCTGGAGAACGTGATTGCATACTGAGGAGAAAATTCAGCCATTGGATTCAGGCAGTTTAGACCTGGGACTCATCTAAATGCTGCAGGCCTCGAGAACTAGAGTTGCAAACCCCTGCTCTACAAAACGCCCTAACCTGCATCCTGATAGTGCAAGCTAAGGCAGTTTTTGCACCAGTGCATGACATAGCCTACGGGGGAGCTAAGCTCAGAACCAAAACTGACTTTGGATGTTAATTGTGGGGTGGCTTCCTCTGGAGTGCTGCCCTAAAACCTGCCTATAATATACTGCATTGCTATAAAAGTCAACATTCCTGTTCATTTTACAGCTTCAGGTTTAAGCTATAATATCTTGTGAGAAATTCTGTATGTAAATCAATAGCCACTTTTTGCCAGATCACAGAAGCTCATAAAAGGGTGAAAAGGTGCATAATCCACCTAATTGTATTTCTGAACTTGCTCTTGCACAATGTGAACTTGCCTAAAATTGAATCAAGGCAAGTGATAATTAACGTAGTGGGAAAACGGTTTATTTACTCATAATTTCCAGATCCAACCCTGTTTGCTTTTATTCTGCCTTCATTAAGACATTCATCACCAATCTGGTTTTATTGAAAAGGAGATCTTGGCCTGACTTGATATACTTGATGGAGCCAGTATACAAACTGTCAATTTCCCTCTAGCATAAAATGATAGTGCAAGCTACAGTATTCTTCAGGACAGTTTCACACACCAAAACCCACATTAGTTATTTTCAGTTTTACTTGACTTCAATTAAAGTTAATTTTTTTGCAGTATTTCCCAGTGTTTCCTGGGAAAAAGTGCTTTCCCTGTAGGCCAGCATGTTTTAGGTGTTTCCCTTCTGTCACATGCCTGGCTTGAATGCCTGGTAATTTCAGCAGCATTTCATATCATGTAGAGGAGGTCACATAATCATTTGAACCATGAGTTCTGGAATAGAGACACACATTCTCTACCCTGCATATAAAAAATGCAGGGTTTTATATGCATATTTTAAATATGCAGGGTAGCGGTCCCAAAGGACTGGGATTAATAAACACAACTGTTTGTTAAGAATGTATGTTAAGAAACATACTAATCAGGAATGTGTTACTTGGTAACCCATTACTCCAATGTCACCACTTGAGCTACAAGTCACTTGTTACTGTCACTGTGTGTTGCAATTTTTGTATTTTTAATTTAAAAGACTTATTTGCATTACACATTCAACAAGACATGATTACAGCAAGAGGACAACTCATGTTCAGTGGAGTTAATTTTTTTGGATGGCGATGCGGAGATGCCATCCAGCAAAGGTAGTGCAAACACTCTCTCACTGTAATGGGTACAGAATTACTGCAGAGTCCTCTGTAGACACAAGAAGTGTAAATTGGAGGTAACTCCCAGTGTAAATTGGGGATAATCCAATTTCAAAGTATGTCGAACTCCCTTCTTGCAAAATATAGACCAGGCAGCTAGGAACAAAAACATAAACAAGAATTAAGGAAGGAGAGAGATGCATGTTTTCTAGATGGAACAACTATCACTATTTTGAGAGCAATTCAGCTAACTTTGACAATGTTAATGTTCCTGTACACTCTGCTAGTGATAAGTTGTATCTAGCTTCAAAAAATCTAATTTGACAAAAAAAAGAACTATTTGAGTTTTAGCAAAGCACAGTCAAAACCTAGAGAAAATCTTACCAGGTGGTGTGAAGCAGAGCTACAACTAATACACGAGGTTCCTTATCTCCCAAATAACAAAAGCTGGACGTTGGTACAAAACCAGTAAATGGTGAATGGCCTGTACTTTTACAGTGATTTATAAAGAACAGAGAACCCTAAATCACTCTACATTCAATCATCCACACATTCACATGCTGACAGTGATAATCAATGTCTTGCTCAAGACATGACTGAGACAGGCCTGGGTTCCAACCAGCAGCCTTCCGCTAACAAGATGAACTCTTACTTCCTGAGTCACCGTCAGGAGTGTATTTTTATTTTTATTTTTTTATTTTTTAACAAAGCAAGTATTTATCTCTGCGACAGACTGGCGACCTGTTCAGGTGTACCCCGCCTCTCGCCCGGAACGCAGCTGGGGATATGCACCAGCAACCCTCCTGACCCCATTAGGGACAAGGGTGTATAGACAATGGATGGATGGATGGATGGAAGTATTTATCTTATAATAAGTCAAGAAAATGTTTGCATATATATATATATATATATATATATATATATATATATATATATATATATATATATATATATAGATATATATGTTTTTTTTACATTAAAATAAGGCATTGAATTCTGATAGAAAGACATTTGTAACCATAAGTATAATACCTTGAAAATGATTATACAAATATATCAGAATTTACAGAAGAGCAGCAAACTAAGCAGATTTTTTAATCTAAAAGAATACAGGTCTTTGTCTTTGCTACATATAAACTCACTAAGCCCAAATATTTGCTTCCTAGCATCTGCTAGTTGTATTCTTATTTTGAATTTCATTATCTGCTGACAAAAGTCTCATTAATATGTAATGAACTGATGTAATAATCACAATTAGATTTGCACTCACCATTTACAAACCATTATAACAGACCAAATGAAGAGACGTTACAGCATTATGAGTGTCACTGCTGTCTAAAACAGTTCTGTTCTTTATGGATTTAATGGAAATATTAACCAGCACTGAATGAGCTTATGTTTCACAAGTCTAGAAGCAGTTAGGTCTATTAGTTTGATACACTGATATGAATCAGAGGAAAAATGCATTCAGTAAGTGTATTTGACATATTTAGTCAAGTATACAGTATAAACTGCATACTGTATACATTTTATACAGTATATAGAGAAGTTTACTCAAAAGAAAAAAAAAACCAAGTGAAATTAAACTGGCAACAGCTATTCCTTTTAAAATGTTAATTGATTCTACCTGGCTTCTTTTGTTCTTAAAGTTACTCAAACTAATTTATTCATATTATGAAAAAGCATTTTCCACAAATTATAACAGCAAAACACTGAATGTGCATACTTTTTAAAAAAACACAGAACTCCTAATTTGATCTTTAGTCTTGAATTTTTGAGGAACCACAATTACCCTAGAACTGCCAAAAGTCAGGAATCTTGTTCAGCACTTAACCAGCTGAGCTTTGCTAGTGGAATAAATGAGGTAACACATTTGAAAAGGGATTTGCAGTGGTGACATATGAGGCCTTCTTGCCTGCCACACGCAGCTAGCATTTGAAGAAATACAAGCTGTTCTTTTGAAATTTCTTTGCAACTTTTTCTTCTTTTGTGTGGGGAAGTAAAGGCTTAAAGAAACCTGCAGAGGAATTGCACGGTGCCAGATGTCTGGATCAGTTTGGGATTGTTTCTTGTTAAAAGGAAGTTATTCTTCTTTGCTGCTGTCTGATAAACTATGACCTGTGTATGCTTGGAAAAGGGAATTGATTTCGGGTTAATACGTTTTTGCCATAATCAATAATTTCTATAAAATTTTAACCTGCATATCATTCATACAACACAACGATGACAAATTCTTTGTGCTGCAATTTATTTTATTGCAAACATAATGCTCTCAGAAATTTTAATGTAAGACTTGAGCTGTTGCTTTATATCAGTGGTGCCTATGAGGTGGATGTCAGTCCGAGACTTACATGAACATGATGAGGTCCTCATTAGCAGTGTCATATTGGACACTGGGGTTTAATCCCTGGCAGGTAAAACTGTTTTATTTCTTTTTTATGTTATTGTCATCAATCATAAATCAATTAGTTTAGCTTAAATTTTATTTTAAAACTGAACTTTTTAGACCTCTGCCCTTTCAACATTGTGACTTGGATATTTATAAGTTGCTGCAAATCTGAAATCATTTTTAAGCTGCCACATTAATTGTCTATAAGTGAGAATATAGTAGTTATGGATAGTTTGTTCAATCAAATAAAGTACCGTAATTATCCTTTTTCTTGGCTATTAAACAAAGTTTGTATTGAGAATAAAACTTTAGTTTTCTGTCAAATCACACTTAAGCATTGACTTGGTTCCAGCCATGCTAACACCAGCTTTTTTCCAGCAGAAACTTTACTGTTTTATTTTTTTATGTTTTATTTTTTTCCGCTGTTTTAAATCCCAAGTTTAAGATTTGGGGGTATTTGGTTGTTTTGTTTTTTCTGTGTTTTTTCTGTATGGGTTTTCCTGGGTTTGTATTTTTGATCATTTGTTGTTTCTACTTGGCCTTAGTTATTCCTGTTTTTTTAGGCCCATTTTTTTTTTTTTATGTCTTACTTTAGATATTCTTTGTTGTTTATTTAGATTTGATCACGTTTGTTTGTCTTAGATTTAAAATTTGCCTCCCGAGTTATTTATTACACCTTGCTTCTTCGTGGCATCTCTCTCTTTCCCTCAGCCCACCTTTTGCTCTCCCCTGACAGCTGCACCCTGTTTCCAAATTAGTATGATCCATTACCTTGTAATCAAGCTCCCAGTATTTAACTGCCTCTTCTACATTCACTCCTTGCTGGATTCTTCTATTACCTTCATATAATCAGGCTTTGTACTTTCTTCCACTCCCAATAGGTTTTCTGTTTTGGTAACTTCTTGTCTGACTATTTTTTTCATTAAAATATCAGTCATCTTTACTCTGCCATGCCAGTTCTGCATTATGGGTCCAGTCATTACTACAAAAAAAAGAAAGGAAAAAATAGGCATAAGTCTTCAAAATAGTGCTTTTAAGACCAGAGAGTTTGTTTATTTCCCTTTTACAGTCAGTATGCTTACATGCCATGCATAAGTGTAAAAACATAAATAAATGTAAAAAATTACATAGAAATAGATACAGAAACATCCATGCCAGAATTTCAACCACAATAGTTGTCTCTATGATGTTTTCAGAATTAAACACACAATGTCTAACTTTGCAATTCATGTTCTGTAATTAAATCCATGATAACAAAATACATTTCCAACAGCAGACATACCTTCAATGAATCCGTGATGTGTCTTCCTGTGAAGGAATGGAGACAATGGAAATGTTTTAAACCAAAAGCATGGGCATCATTATGTTATGTAAACAACACTGGCATCAAAGGAACGAACATCACGCACAGTTGCGGTTCATCTTTGTCTAGCAATGAGAGCAAGACTGGAACTTTATTCAATTGTTGCTGTTGTGCCATGTAGGCCACCCTGAAACATTTTCCATTTTGTCTTAAACTAAATTCTGAGCAATGTCAGGTTGGAATAATGAGATGATAAGCAGCAGCATCTTGTTATTAAGATTGTAATAACAAAACATAGCAATTTAGCATTGAAGTAAAGATTTATTGTAACCACTTGTGAAACCTGCTACATACACAATATAAAAATATTCCTAACATTTTTGCTTACGGCCTAATATTGCAAAACTATTCCTGTCAGTAAGAGTTACAAATATTATTTCTATTTTGTTAATGCCAATGTAATGAGACATTTATAAAATATTTTTTCTTCAAATTTACAACTTTACCTATTCTTTGGCTACTAAATCTTCTTTGAGAAAGCCCAAACGTTAAGTTTCTGATGGACTCTTTGAAGAAACCTGTGAATGTATTTTAAGGCCAGCCTCAAACACATGGCTTACTTATATGAGATGATAGGAAGATTAAGAATAATCCTTCAACATACTTGGAAAAATACTTCACTTCTCCACGTCAAGTATGGACACAATGAGCATTGGTCCAGCCATTATACCCTTCATCAGTGTTCATCCTGGTACCTGAGTTGAACTCTCATGTTCATGAAAATATGGCACAACCTAAAATCACAATCTCATGTTTAAAGTGAAATGAGTTGAAAGGCCACTCCCCTAGGAAGAAGCCAGAGTAATATTTGCAAATGCACACAGTCACAAATTCTTATTTGTTGGACCATGACCTGTGATCTGATCAAATTAAAATAACTTTTTGTGGACATAGCTAGTTACTTTTGGAAGACAATATGGGAAGCTTGCAAGCCAAGAATAACATCCCAACTATGAAGTAGAAGTAATGGAAGCGTCACGTTTTGTGGGTGTTTTCCTGCTACAAGGTCTGAAGCACTTTACAAAATAAATAAATAAATTATTGAAGGAACATTCTGAGCCATCAGGCAGGAAGTCAAATCTTTGGCCTAAATATATTTTCCAAATGTATAATGACACTAGGCCGCAATATCAGTCCCCTAGAAAAATTATGCTTTGCTGAGAAGCAATGTTTTTAAAAGGCACTCTCCAAAAACAAGTTATACCAGATATGCCTGAAACATTAGGCCAATTCCAGCAAATCATAAACAGAAGAGTTTGTTTTTTGTGTTGTTGTGAAATTAGACAAACTGCTGACAAAAGTCAAGTCTACCAAACATTTTGAAAATGTAAAGCAAGACATTTTGTTTTTACTTCTAAATTTAAAGCAAGTAAAAACATTTTTTTGTACTTTTCTAGTAATACATTTGATAGTTAATGTACAATCCTGTTTCAACTGTATTTTAAATTGAACAGCTTATATCTACATAGGGAGACATACATTTTTATAGTGGCTGGTTATCTATATTGACAAAGAAACTGTAAAATAATGTATATATAATTATCAAAAACATTCCAATGTTGCATTTTATGGATTACAGCAAACCTAAGAGAGTAGTTAACTGAAGCCCAGGCAAGTTAATAAGCCAAATACTACATCTTTCCACTGAGCTAAGACTTAAGAAAAACGTTGCAGTTCTTCTTAAGGGTTGCCTTATGTAAACATAGTAACTATGTCATATGATGTTTTGCTAAACACTTTCATGGTCATGCATATTTTAAATGTTTAAAATATAAATGACTGGTGTGGAGAATCAATATTGATTAGTAGAAAATAATAATGTTGAAATGGTCATGAAGCAAAAAACACATTAAAATAATTTTGATATACATCTGTATATATCCTAGCAGGTGAACACAAAAAAATAAAATAACATAACCTCTACACAACGCTGATCTCACTAGAATGCAGATACTTTTTGCTTGCATAAAGTGTGTGAATGTATTAAATGGTTTGACTAGGGGCATCATCTTAGACAAAAAAACTTCAGCTTCAGGGCTTACTGGAAAATTGAAATGTAGAGCAGAAATGCCTTAAAACAATTTTGACCAAACCAAAAAATATTTAATGAGCAATGCATTTATCTTAAGCTGGACAGCAACTCTTATTAGAGTGCGTTTCAAAAACTCTCAGTCCAATTATTTGGAATTGCCTGATTCTATATTCTTTATGATGACTGAAATAAATAAAAAACTAAAATAATAAAAGTAAATTAAAAAAATAAAAACATTTAAAAAAGTCTTTATCACCAAACCGCAAATTCTTGTTTCAGATACATGCCTTAAAAGAAATGGAGCCTAGGCCATCATTTTAGGATGGCAATGATGAATGATTGGGATAAATGTGTCAATGCATATTAGAGATTTGGTTTTAATTAAGTTACACTCCTGTAAATAATACTTTTGTGCCATTTTCAGAAATAATTAATAAAAATTTATAAAATAAATATTTTCAAGTAGGACCTAATTTTTCCACTGAATTCTCTAAAAAGGAATTAGCAAGTTCTCAATAGCTTTGATGGACCATGTAGAATAATTTGAAATAGCACACTGAAATAATTTTTTTCAGTGTCTTGAAAATGTTTTTTAAATTTAAAATCTCATTTTGCGGATTTATTTATTACTCAGATGCTTTTTAAGTTGTTGGAATGCCTGCTGTTTGTCTTTTCATTTAACAGTAAACAGTGACATCTAGTGGCTACACAGGCGACCTAAATCTAAAAATTAGAATTTTGTGAAAGGTGCAATTTTTCTTTACTCATGACAGAAAGTGAAACTCTTTTTTTTTTCTTATAAATTTGGTTTAAATAAAAAAGAAAACCCAACATTTATCCGTCATTCCATCATTAAAAATACATTTCAAGTAAAAATGTAAGGCTTTTGGAATATATTCTATCTTAAAGTACTTGGTTGGGCATCTTTTTTAATGACTTACAGCATCAATGTTGCATGGAATGGAAACGATCATCATGTAGCACTGCTGAGGTGTAATGAAAGTTCATTTTCTTCTTAGTCCAGGAAAGAATCTTGTAGTCCCCATATGAAGGGTTTATCTTTGCATTGCAATGAATCCAACTTCAGTCTACGTCTTGTGAAGCTCCTCAATGGATTTTTCTTGACAATCTCCCTAAGGCTGAGATTAAACCCCATTGCTGGTGAACCTTTCCAACACTTTTTTGTCCAACTCAACTTTCTATGAATATATAGTTTCTGTTAACAATCGTCTTTGACAATTATATTTTAATAGTTACCGCTCTGAGGCTTGTCAAGGACTTCCTTCAGGACATTTGTCATATCAAATGTTTTTCCAGCAGCCTAATGATCCAGCCTGACGTATCATTAGAATACATTTGCACGTTTAGACTTATTTAGCTTATTAGAGAGTGACAGCTGGAACTTACAATGATACAAATACAAAATTTTAACTTTCTGACACACTGAATTTTGGATTTTAATTTAGTCTAAACCATAATTATGAAATTTGTGAGCAATAAATTGTTCAAAAATATCACTGTGAAATGAATCCTGTCGATATATCGATATCAATAATATAGATAATTCACTTTCTGAAATAATTGACAATAAATATTTAAATCACTCACAATATTTTTTTTTAAAGTGTACATGTACTCAAAAAAGCATAAAAACAAGAAGATATTTGTACAATGTAGTAAAAATATTGTAATTTAATAATAAATAAATATATCATTTACAGCTTACCAGAATATACCTTATCGTAATAGCAATGAACAGCCACATGATGGCAGCAGCATTATGATGTATAGAAACATAAATTAGCTCTAAATATCTTTTATTCTTTCCAGAGGGAAAAAAAAACCTTTATTGCTACGAGAGATGTTTATAAGTCACTTTTCCCAAATTAATTTTAATCTATTTTAGATGTATGAATTAAGTCTCAAAAATAAAGATAAATATTTCGTCATCAAATCTTTGCCATCTAGGATGCATTGCATTACTTAGGATCTTGTGCTGCTCATCCTCAATGTATGACAAGTATCTTCTAATCTTTTAACATGTATTAAAACATGGAGAAAAAAAACTGCTATCAGC
The DNA here is from genome assembly GCF_019740435.1 of Gambusia affinis. Taxonomy (NCBI): domain Eukaryota; kingdom Metazoa; phylum Chordata; class Actinopteri; order Cyprinodontiformes; family Poeciliidae; genus Gambusia; species Gambusia affinis. Next base: position 22,779,544 of record NC_057874.1, on the reverse strand, counting down.
TGCTTCATTTTGAAATTGGTGAAGCACATCTTACTCCATTCGAAATATACAATTATTTTAAAAGACAGCAAGATGATCACTATTTAAAGATTGATTTAATTATGTATTAAACAAAGCACCTTTTGAATTGTCTTTATTCTTGGTAAATGCTTATGCTCACATTGTCCACTATTTCACTACATACATTATGTGGCACGCATTCTCCACTTTACTTGGAAATTAGGATTTTTATATTATCAATATATCATGTTCTAAATGTATCTTTAGAAAATGGCATAAACATGCCTGGTACACTATCAATTAAAACATAATGAGCAAAGTGCAATGTTGTGCTGGATGTATAGAAAAAATATTACATTTCTAAATTGTTTTGAATAATTTTATGTGTCTATCAATGACTAAGGCAGTTAAAGGGAGTATTTTTTATTTGTTTATTTTTTAACGGGGCACTCTTTATCAGAAATAGCTTTCTCAATGATGGTGGACACAAACAAGAAAGTCAGATATCCTGTTTCAATCCACTTCCACAGCTGATTTGGCAAATCAGCGGCTCATGAGTCTGATTAGATAATTCTCAAATACCTAAGAAACTTATAAAGCACAGGACTATACCATCTTTAATTCTTTAATTCTACAACTGCAGCAAAATCCAAACGTTTGCTTCAGTCCTTTCAAAGAGAGCAGACAGTCTGCTGTTTTCAGAAGAATCTTAAAAACTCCATCTTTGGCTGCAACATGTGAAATTTAAGTCAAAATAACTAATTTCATAAACAAGAACAATTGTATTCATGTATACTCTGGAACTTATGTTTTTCAGTTTTTATATGATTGCAATCCAAATTAATAATACCAACAAAATAACTAACTTGTGAGTAAAACTTCTAATAGGCTTATCTAGTGGAAATGTCAGACCACATAAATATTCGGACATGCAAAAACACCCAAACCGCAGCAGATATTCTTTAACTTATTTTCAAAATTTTTTTTAAAACAAAACAAACTTTTTAAGCATGGTGAGAGAATGCTTTTATTGCTTTTCCCCCCTATCGAGGCTGCATCTCAACACCAACACCTGCACACAGATGGTGTTCTTTTTTTAACCATCTGTGAGATTTAAGCCCAAAAAGATGATCGATATCAGCAACTACACTACTTCTCTGCATCCAGATGGCAAGGCTGTTAAATTCTCTGAAGACTGCTGTCACAGCGTAGCCCTTTCACTACCAAATGTTAACAACAAGGGTAATGTATATTGCTTGGGAAGCTTACTAGGCTGCAGATTCTGTGCATTTGTGGAATATAAAGGATATATTGTGGGATTTTAAGAGCCTCTTGGGTTTAAGGCAACATATAAATAGCCCATGTTCTTCCACCTGTATTTGGTAATGTCTGCAAGTAGTTTAAAGTATGCAGTTTTTATATGTCGTGGACCATATGTCATGATCTGTTTACCACAGCTGTTGGTTTGCTCATGGGATGGACCACACAAGGTTATTAGGTTTGCATCATCATATTTGTTTTGAACCTTTCACTCTGTCCAGTTGAAGAAACTGATTTTGTTGAAGTCATTTTGGAAATCCTGTTTTTTTTTTTTCTGACATTTTTATAAATTTACAGAAATTTACAGACATTTCAAGCTTTAATTTATTTTATTAAGATAATTATTTCATCAAGTTACAAATCCCACATATTGTATTAAACAAACATATATGAAGCATTTATTAATATATACTATACATTTTAAGTTTATGGCAGTGCCTTTGGGAACTTTAGATACTATTCCTGTTTCTCTGGGGTATAATATGACATGACACATGCTATTTTTTTTCTTACTTTATAGTTATTGAACTACTTTTTCAACTAACTTAGTTGTATTCTTCTGATCATTGTCCATTTGGAAAACCCATCTATGCTCACGCTTCAACTTTCTAGCAATGTTTTGAAATGTTGCTTTAGTATGCCAATATAATGTCTTTCCTTATTGTAACATCTACTTTGTGAACTTTCTTTGTCAGCAAATGTGATGACATTCTTTACAACCAAACACTTCAGCTTTAGCTTTTTCAGACTGGATGTCTTCCCTGAGTGCATTTGAAAACTATGATCTAGTATTTTATGTTGCTTTTTGAGTAATAACTTCTTTTTTAGCGGAATGGCCTTTTAGCCCATATCATTTCACTGCGGCTAATAACACTCTGAAAGCTTTACTGAGCATCTTCACAAGTTTTTTTGTTTTTTTGTTCTGGTGTTGATAAGCACATTTCACATTAAAACACATTCATTTTTGGGACACCAAAACCTCATCACCCCATTTCTCCTTTTGCCAGTCCATAGAAGCACAAAGTAGCAAAAGAAGTTGCATGTATGTCAATTTACATTTAGACTTTCTTACCTTTGTTTTGTTTTGTTTCATCCTCTAAGTCTTCTAGCATCTATCTGAAGCGACCAAATGCCCATTTTTCATCAATTGAAATTTCTGGTGCAAAACCCACTGATGTGCAAACTGTGTGTTTCCACATGGTGTTCAAGCTGTGCTGGATTGGGAAAACAGCTTTTAGCTATATAAATTAGTATGAGGAGTGATAAATTAGGTATTAATAAATGCAGGAGTAAAGTTTTGAAAATTAAAATTCTGCTGTTGCATCAAGTCATTTGGAAAATGTTTGAAGGTTCTAAAATTTTTATTGTCTTTCTTAATGGTTAACTATAATCAAAGAGTTTTTAAAAAAATATGATAAATATGAATAAAATATGCTAAATAAAGACTGGTAAGCACACAAATCTTTTATTAACAAAATAAGTACAAATTCTATTCACATTTTTCTGAGAGCATCTTTGTTCCAATTACTTGATTAAAATCGTGTGCTTTTCTCTTTGGAACCTGAAATGATGTGTTTTCCAGGAAAATAGTTTAATCTTTCTGTAACTTTTCTCTTGAAACATTTTCTGAAATATTTTTTTTTTAGAAAAAAAATGTTTTTGCTTTTTGCTTGTGTTGTATCGAAAATCAAGAATAGTGAGTGTGTTTATATCCTATGTTTTGCCCATTTTGATTGATCCCATTGATCTCAGATACTGAACAGTATCTATTCAGTGGTAAAATACTGAACAGCATCATCCACACCTTCAATCTCAATCCCATTCAACATGTTCTTGAAATCAGTCCCTCTTCATTGTGGAATATGTTGCCTTTTTCATAGCTGCAAACTTGTGATAAGAAAATATTGCTGATTTGTTCCTTTTTAAGAAAAATTTAAGAATGTGATGCAGGTTTTGACAAGGCAACTGTTTCAAGTTATCTCCTGTCAGGCAGCAGCTAAACTCAGATGGCACTGTCAGCTCCAAGTTGTTACACAAGCCAGAAAGACTGGCAAATGAACAGGTGGGATTGTCATATGTTTGCGAAGGAGTATGCTAAATGTTCTCACCAGTTACCAAACACCTCAGACATTTTTCTCTCTGCAAAGTCCTCACTCTCTCCCTGCAGTGGTTGCACACTCCATCTGGGAGACAACACATGTTTTGTTACATGTCTCTCTGGCTGGACTGAAAAAAATGGGACACTGCGATACACATTTAGCAGCTTGAGCTCGAAGATTGATGGCAAGCTACCAGTCACTGTGCTTGCTTGGTGGGAGAACTGAGGGGTTGTATTTGTTTATTCATTTTTTAGCTGTACTGTGATCTTGTTTTGAAAGGTTTAATTACTCCTCTTTCCACAGAAGTCAGTGTGTCATGACAGGTAACTGGGAAGATTGCAACTGGTTGCCTGGTAATTAAATCTTTATATTCCCTGTAGAATGCATTTTATTTACAAAATGCAAAATGGGGGGTTCATCACTGACATTTCGCTGTAGCTATAGAAACACTGAGCTTTGAGAAACTTTTAGATTAGTGTATAATTAACCAGCTTTAAGTACTGCACGATACTGTGACACCAAAGAGAAGTCGCCTACCTACACAAACAGGTAGCCCTCTGGAGTGGGAGGACTGACTTTACAAAAACAGTGTGGGGGCACAAAAAAAAAAAAGAGCTATTTAATTAGCTGGCACTTGTGGATCACTGCAGATGTGGAAACATTTGGTGAAGTTTGAGAAGAGTTACAATTATGGCATGTAGTTAGATAACTGGGTGGATTTTACGCCAACAAATTTTTGAGGGACTTAACTTTACACTTTTAACAACTATGGGATTATCAACTATTAATTCAACTATCCCAAATATGCAAGGGATTTTTACAGAGAGATTGTATTATCTGTAAATTAATTAAATAATTGAAGCCATTTTAAAGAACCTGTCATACACACAACTTTCTTGAGTAACATTGAGAAGAAATTTTAAAGAAATTGGCTAAGATATCAGAAAGAGCAAAGTGCAACCTCACACAACAGAAGAAATAGTCAGCATCAAATTTGTTTTAAAAAGTGCTTTAAATATGAGAAAGCCAATGTTTTGGAGTTCCCATCTCAAAGCCCTGATCGAAGTCCCATTGAATATCTTTGCAATGCCATACAGTTTAAGTGGTGATTCTACCAAATGCTAAGAAAATGCATGTAAACACCTGATTTCAAAGAAAATTATCAAAAGATTCTCTCTCTCATTATTTTGACCACTTAGCAGAGAGACAGATAGGTCATTCCAAATGACCTTAAACAGGAGAAATTCAGTCCGTCTCAATGTCAGACAGCGCATATAAATAGGAGCTTTTAACTTAACTTCACAGATTTTCAAGATGTATGAGCCTACAGTATAATGAAATGTTTCTCATTTGGTGTCTACATTAAATGAATGCTTGTTATCTGCATAGTCACACTTGTATTAGAAGATTGAGGAGCAAGAAGGTCTGGTTTGCTGGACAGGTTTAAATCACTCATGAATTCTCACAGATAAACACACATATTTATTTTCTTTGTTTACATTTGTGAAAAGGAACAATATATTTAAATATATAAAACTGAATATGATACAAATGTGAAAACAAACAAAAGGCAAGCATTAAAATTAAATTAATAATATCATTTGTCTCTCACTTCTTGCTTTTCTTTCTTTTCATTCTTTTGTTGCTCTCACACAGTCTCACACACAAGCACTTTTTAATCATGGACAGACATGACATCGGATCAGTGTGAGCATTTTCTACCTCATAAATGGAAATGACTCATCAGTCATTCATCTATCTTGGATGGCATTTTCCTTTCTTTCACTCAGGGGGGAATGAACTCCATTTGGCTGGAGACCCAGTTTCTCTGATGGTTCAGTCTAAAAGCCTATCACCCAGAGGATATGTTTTGTGTTTCTGATAAGGCTATTCTTTGTGTTTGTGATTACTTTCTTGTTGTTCTGACATTCGACGCTGATACAGTATTCCTAATGGCTTGTTATTTTAGTTTTCAATTTAACTGACACACTGTGTCTCTTTAATTGATATTTCCATAGAGACAGGTCGTCTCAGCCCCCAGAACTAAACCATCAAAGTGAGGAAGACAAAACTGCATATATTGTGCTTCTTTAGCTGAATGTCTGTCTCGGTGTCTGCTGGCGACCAGAGAACTCTTGTAACCCATTGCTTATTCATGCTCTCTAACACTTCAGAGAGCTTTACAAGAATAACAGATCAGATTCTCTTAGACTCAGGTATAATGTAGCCTCACAGCCTTAAAGCTGCATCACTGAAGGGGGCTCTTTCTCTGCTCTGTCACTACATCTCCTCTTAAATCTCAATAAAATCAATTATCTCTCTGTAACCAGGGAGCCTCGGCCCCTACATGGCTGCTGAATCCCATTTGAAAATATAGATAGCAGGGGATTATAATATTGAAAATCTTATGAAGTGAGAGATCCCTTAGGAGAATTCCATTGTACAGTGTCTCTTGATACTACTAAGTATCCTTGGGTGAACTGACTTGGTGCCATTGCTCAGTAAATGGAAAAGTTAACTCATTTTGCCAAGCCCTTATGGGGATTGTTATTTAAAATCTCTGCTAAACTGAGAAGCTGGAGCTGTGCTATCTCATTTCTACCCCTTTGTGATGTGACAAGTTCCTTCTTTGGGTGTCTTTACAATAGCAATTCGACAGGGGAAATGCATGTTAGTGAGAAAAAGAGTCCCCAGCAGAGGCCCATTGTGACAGCTTCTTGAGCTAGAGTCTGAAATGTCTTTTAAGGCATCTTATTCTGGCGAAGTTGCTCAATTCTCCAAAGCAGATGGGAGCTGGTAGCTTGCCACTCAGATGATGGACCACTGAGATTTCTTGCTAAGTTGTAAAGTTTGAACTTACTTGTAGTTCAGAAATACACAGGATGGGGAAGTGAAGGAGAGCAGAAGCCCTTGAGAAATGATGCGTCAAAAATTCTATAATGCATTTAAATATGTTCTCTTTCCATGTACATAAAAAGGCAATACTTTTCTAAAGCATACACATACAATAGACTATGACTTTCAAATATCAGAAAGCGAGTTAAACATTTTTAACCAAGTTCTAAAAATGCTATTAAACTGGCATATGTGCATGGTTCTCTTCTTTTATTCTTATTTTTAAGAACATGTTTTTTTTATTTTTATTTTATTAAAAAACAATTAATATCTACATGCATAATTCTCTTTCCTAAATCATTACAAAACTTTGTGAAAAAAATGCATTTGGCTCTATTTCATTTGCAAATGGGTAAGATTTCAAATTGTATATGATGTTGGAACCTGTATTCTGTTTATGCAAGTGCAAGTCTGTATGTTCTGCCTCACCTGTGGCTCAGGTGCTGAACCTTCCCCTACATGAAACAGTTGACTGGACACAGCTGTTTCCACTCTGCTCATAAAGAAGACTGTGAAGCTTGTGAGATGAACTGAAGCCACCACCAAAAGGCTATAAGCCTTTATTTAAGATGCATTTGTGGACTTCTTCTTTGCATAATAAATAATAGTTTTTATTCTCTTTTCAAATAATCTTAAATTTCACTTTGTTTACACCCTCTGATCAGAAGATGGGAAATAAAGTCTGTTTTCCTCCTCTATTAAGCCAGGGATCGTTTATCATTATTCTTTTCACCCTTTCCATTCACATTTAGGATGCTAAACTTAAGGATTTGTAAAGTTTTACTACTCTTAAGGAAGTAGGACAGTTATGTCAGAACAAAAGGAAAAATAAATCTAATTCCAAGCTGAAAGAGGAAACATTTCTATAATTCAATGTCAGTTTTCTATTGCATCATGTAAGCATACACTGTGCAACCTTGACATAGTTGGCACAATAGTGATAATGCGGGGGAAGTACAAACACTGCACTATGCTATTGTAAATTTGAAGTCATTCAGCATGTTTCATGTATTAGCAAAATCAAGGAGTCTGTGTACTTTGACAATTGTCCTTCAGAATTTAGCAGTAACAACAACAAAGCTGTCTTTTAGAAGAAAGAAAACAACAACCAAAGGAACAAATGACTGTTTAGTAATTATAAAACCTATTAAGCAAATTAAATTTTCAAAATCATTTATGGGGCTGCACAGTGGTGCAGTTGGTAGAGCTGTTGCCTTGCAGCAAGAAGGTTGTGGGTTCAATTCCCAGCCCAGGGTCTTTCTGCATGGAGTTTGCATGTTCTCCCTGTGCATGCGTGGGTTCTCTCCGGGTTCTCCGGCTTCCTCCCACAGTCCAAAAACATGACTGTCAGGTTAATTGGTCTCTCTAAATTCTCCCTCTAAATTTGTCCTGTCTGTTTTCTGTGTTGCCCTGCGACAGACTGGCGACCTGTCCAGGGTGAACCCCGCCTCTCGCCCGGAACGTTAGCTGGGAATAGGCACCAGCAACCCTCCCGACCCCATTAGGGACAAAGGGTCAATAGAAAATGGATGGATGGATGGTAAATCATTTATGTATATAAATAAATCCCATCATCAAACACAAAGTGCATGGGAAGTAAAGGTCTAGGTGTGTTTTACACAAAATCTAATCTCTGGTGTTTACAGAACCAAAAAAGACAAGAAACTTTATAATTGTTTAACCCTCCTGTTATGTTTGTTTCTGAGGTACAGCAATAATGTTCCTTGGTCAATTTGACCCGTGGATTGTTTAATAATACAATAGTGTCAGAAACCAAAAAATTCCCCCGAAATATTTTTGTATCTGATTATTTACTCCAATACTAACCATTTAAATCAATATTTGTCTAATTATGTTTTTTCTTATTTAATGAATGATGACAACTTACTCAATTACTTATATATATATATATATATATATAAACATGTACAACTATGTTTCACTTTTATGGCAACAGTGTTTTCATGCAGTTAACATAGAAATCTTGATCATAATATATATAATGTTACTTTCAAATTGGTTTTACTTTCACAATCAGTAGTGTATTTTGCATGACAGAATAATGTGTTGTCTTAAGCTAGACGACCATCATGTAAACCTTAGTGACTAATATTAAATTAGCATCTCAATTTTCAGAGGCCCTTTGTTAAAACATGATTTAGAAGAATAGACTTTTGAATATAAAATGCAAATCTCCTACACAAAGGAAGATTCACTTAGTAAGATTATTAAAATGTCTCATGGTTGGTTGAATTGGTTCACTGCACATGTAAGCAGCATGAAATGAGCCCAATTTAAATGTGGTTTCAAGGGAACACAAGCTCACATTATGATGGGCATATTTCTAAGGAATTGACAAATATAAGAAAGACTAAATACAGCTGTAAAAAAGCAGACTCCCCCTTGGGACTCCAAACTAGAAGTACTAGTTTATAGAACTGAAATAATAAGCCACTTCTACAGTCTGGGGGACACTGGCTTGAGTGTTCTGATGAAATAACTGCCTTCAGCTGCCAAGCTCTTTCTAGTTCTTCCTGAAATGCTAGGTATTTCTTCAATTTCTCATGTTTCCTTTTCCTGAGGTTTCCTTCATTTGGGATGGTCACATTGAACACATAAGTTGTCCTGAACTGCTTTTCAATTATCATAATCCCCTGTTGATTGGCCATTACCATTTTGTCCGTTTGTATCAGGAAGTCCCATAGGATCTTAGCTTGGTCATTCTACATCACCATGGAAGGCAATTCCAAGTTTGAGCTTGGGGTTTCCAGCTTGTATTCCATAAGATGTGGAATGCATGACATGAAATGCCATTCCGTCCCTGCTAAAATCTTACACTTGTTTGATCCTAGATTCTTGCTTTGTATAGTTTAGACCGGGAAGTTGCAGAGTGCTGTGATAGACCTGGGTCTCGATTGCACTGGTGCTCAAGGCCGGTCCTTGCCATGGTCAGTGTTTCTGTGCTGTTCTGCATTGCAGTACTTCAGCCATTATGGCTATAGGAGTGGCATATCACTGGCATACCAGTGCAATACCACTTCTGCTATTTGTCTGTGATGAATGACAAGCAAGAGTTTCCCTCCCATGATGGTTCCTTCAAATCCTTCTATTACAGTTTACATTGTCTGAAACATTCATTGAGCACTTCATCCCTTGGAGCCACCTTCCTGTAATCTTGGAGTTGCATAAGTATATACAAACACCAATATGGCACTGTCACAATCAAAGAAAAATGTTCATAAAGTAAGTTATTCAAACATGCCATATACAACTTATTGATCAAAATTGGTTATGTGTTTAATGTTTACACAGAAGGTTAATCCCAAAAGGACTTGGAGAGAATCCTGATGTGCATGTCTTTTTCGTAGAAGACGGATGCCTCTAGCTTTCAGCAAGAGATTGTGTTGACTTTATTCGAGATAGACAGAGATGTACTACAAATCAAAAACTATGGGTAAATTACAGGATTGTTTACGGAGCTAGGATTGATGGACGGAGTCTTTTTTTACTATTATTTGCATTTACCTGTAAATTTTGACTTCATTTTGAATGATTCTCATTGTGAATACTATATGTCTGCATGCATATTCACATCCAGAATAAATGAAGGGTATTAGCATGCAACTGGGGCCAAGTAACATTTTCAAACATAATGCTGAAGGGAGCTGCAGTGTCCCTAGTGGATGGTCTACACACCATAACATGCATACTTCAGTGTAACAGCACCAACACAGATCTTTCTAACCCGATCTTTCTGCACAAAGAAAAATCTAAACTTTACACCGAGGACAAAACCACAGATTTAAAATCTAGAGCAGCAGTACAGGCACGGTATATCTCAGCTTCTCCAGAGGTACAAAAGGTAATAAAATTGTTGCTTATATGTGCATATTTTTCTGTAATAAAATAATAAAAAAATAAAAAAACTACCTACCAGTAACAAAAGAGAATATATAACAATAAAAATTAGGGGAAAAAAAATGTTTCATATAATAACAGCTACAAACTTGTACATGTATCATAGTTATGCCCTACAAGAACCGACGAGATGTTCTTCTGCAATAATTCTAAAAGTCTACATAAGACACTTCTCCAACTGCCCAACGATAAAATTATTATAAAAAAAGAACTTTAAGATTTGTTACCAGGTGGTGTTACAAAAGTAAAACAAGATAAAATGTAATTCAACATTTATTATTATACCAAGCTGAATGAATTTAGGATCATAGGTCAAAGGAATAAAAGGAACTCTATAAGAATGGAAATCCAATAACTTTTAGCATGTTAAAACTACTATTCTGCATGCCCTTCAGCTCTTAAAGATTTTTTTTTTTTTTTTTTATCAGGGTTTGATTTAGATGCATCGTTGTAGACAATACAAACACTTGGCATCTGTCTTTTATTCCTTTGAAAATGTTCTAGCACTCTGCAAAAGCAGTCATACATCCACCCACTGCTTTTGAATTCTGCTCCGTGTGTTTGCCCTTGAAAACAAGCCAAGATGATTCCTGCCTCTCTTTGTATGAAGTTATTTTTTTACTCTTAAAAAATATCCAGAATGGACTTTTATAGAATGAGCCACAAGCAGAAAATGTAATACAACAATCACCTAATTTATGTGATCTTAATTAAAGCCTAATTCTTACTTTGGATCACATTAAACCAGAGTGTCTTTTCAAAATATTTCAATAGGATGTCAAATACTAGCTGGTGATTATTGGAAGCTGGTAGTCTCTTTTTTATTTATTTATTTTTTTAATTCAAACATTCAAACATGAAACACATTAAAAAAAACATCAAACATGAAATTTGCCTCTATGAGAAAGTTATTCTCAGGAATTACATGAAAAATCTCAGGACTTTTATTGAAGTACAATGCGATGGCAGAAATCAATATTTATGTAGCAAACAAAATCTTAAATTTAAACAACTTTAAACTAGCTAACAGTCTGTCCTTCAAGTACTTGCAGAGACTTTCAAAAGATCTACTTACTCCTGTTAAAAACGCTGCAAGTTACTGTGAACCTTTTTTTACTGTGGACATGATGTTCTTTAGGTAATGCTCAGTGTTCAGCAACTGATGCCCAAAACCTTGAGTTACTTTTTATCAGACCAGACCATAATGAAAAGTTTTTTTCTTTTTTTACGTCAAGTGTCCCATCTTATTTATTTGTGACATGATTTATAAGTAATGCTTCAGAATATTTTTGGCTTCCTCCTGACCATGTTTTCTTTGTGTAATGAGATGCTAATTTATAACCTCAAGTGGTTGTGTTTGCTAAAGTAAGTAAATGTTAAAATGTTGCATATGCTTTGTAACCTGAATAGATTTTTTTGGCTTTTAACATTTCCTTCTTTAAAACTCTAATTTGGTATTTGGATAATACAAAATAAAAGTCAGATTATATTGGAAAGGAAAAGCTTTAGAAATGCTAATTTATTGTCTCATGCCACATTAGCAGGGGTGTACACACTGTTAACCAGCACTGAATATACAAAAAAAACAACTGATAAGATATGAGAGCTCATGCCCCCACACTCCCACCCCACCCACAGCCATGACATTCAAATACCATCACTCATCAAATAGGCTTAAAGTATTTTGATATTCTTCATCGCATATTTAAAAGGGTGGCTATCGCTTGTTTCAATGCGACTAGACTGAAACTTTAAATGTATTTTAGCTTTCAGGGGCACTGGTGCTGCAATGACAAACTTTTTTTTTTTTTTTTTACTGATGTGAAATGTTTCTTTTACAAATGTGCACTATAAACATAAAATATGACAACCTTTCAAAAATGGTGGCCTTTTTGGGAAGCAGGTTGTTTTGCAATTGTCATTGGACATGATTGACAGTAACTGTCGTCTTAAAGAGCAATCTGGCATAGGTCATCATTGTACTTTAATCAGCCAGTATTAATATTTCTAAATCTTGTTGACTGTTTTCAGTGTCTCAGAGTTTAAAAAAATGATGTAAAGTTACACTGATCTGATATCCCAGGTTACTCTTTCATGGTCATCTGCACCTGCTCATTAGAGTGCTAAAGAATTCTCCACCAATGCCCACATGCAGCTTATGTGTGTGACAGGTTGTGCATGCTGACAGCAACAAAAGATTGCTGTTCAAAGAAACATACCAAACACAAACACAACTGATAAGAAAAAAAACATGGCTCAGAATGTGAGCAGCAGATAAATGCAAGAAATATTGTACAGTGTATTTCTCTTTTTTTCCTGTTTGGATAATAAATGTGTCAAAGACAAGAAGGACACAAATACAGCAGTTTGATCTTTGTGACAAATGACTGGATTTTTTGCATTTCTTTGCTCTTCCTCTTTCTTCTGAGCAGTCAGATGAAAAATAATTTAAGGCTTCAGGAAAATATGTAGGTGTCTTACAAAACCAAAGTGGTGCTACTGGCCCAAAAATGGTATGTTGTTGGAAATGGTACAATGTTGATGATATCTCAAGTGAGTTATTTCACTTTTCGTTTTAGCATAGTGGTGATGCAATTAAAGTTTTCAAACAAAATACAAGAAATTTTATATTTTTGCTAGAGTTTATATTTAAAATACTCTATTGTTTGAATGTGGCATCTGACAACATACAGTGTCGCCCTGCGTTGAAAGTATTTAATTCTCAGGACCATGCTTTGTATGGAGTGTCATCCTAAAATATCTAATCAGATCTTGATGGAGTGGAAAGCGAAATTGTGAAAAGGAATTAAACCTAATTCATTAAAGTCACTGACCCAAGTAGAATTAACCAGTGGCCCGGAATAACCAAGTATGCATAAACCATCAAATATTAGCAGGATGCTCACCGCTCTAAAGGTGCTACAAGGGGAAAAGGTTGAGGCAACTCTAGCTTTTTTGCTCATGAACAAGAATAATAATGCTTTATCTTTTTTGTTTGGCTTCCCCACTTCCAGAAAATATATGTTAAATTATTTATTGTTCTATGTTGTAAATGATAGCTGGTCAAGGTGGAAAAGTTTTGAGCATTATTTTTCTGACTTATTATTGGTTAGTTTGCTAGTAAATATGGTAAGTAGGAGCAGTAGCATGCTAACGTTGAATTGTGTGCACAATGAATAACACGTGAGTGATGAGCAAATAACATACTGCACATTTTAAATGCACAAACACAAGAACAGAACCTCACCAAGTACAAAATGACAAATGAGCTGCAGAACATATTTGGACTAAGATGGTAAAACAGCACTAAAGCACATTAATTTTCATTTAATCAACTCAGAGACTTGCTGGAAGCTTATTCATTTACCTGTCATGGAGGTGTTAACTTATCAGGACTTATCAGAGCTATGGAAGTGTGCTGGTCCTTATATAAAAATACACATTAACATTACATCATAGACAAAAATAAAACAGGTTGTTTATAAAACAATGGAGAATGTTGAAATTGTATGTCAGCTTTTGCATCTTTCCTATACTGCTCTAACTGTGTGTTAATTGATGACCTTGCCACATCTGTCTGCTTAGCCAGTGAATGATCAACGTAATCGGCAAGATCATTATTAGCAAGATCAGTAGTTCATCCACTTCTATTCAATGCCATTCATCACATCAAGATTTAATTGGATTGCTAATTGATGTGTAGAAACCCATGTAATTGCACTAAAAGCCACTTTCAGCAAGCCTGCCATGCAGGAAAAGGGGGCAAAAAGGTGGAGAGAATGGGTAGGTGAGGTGAGGGTGGCTGGAGGGCATGGAAACAAACTGTCTAACATAAGGTCATCATGTAAATGTAAACACCCTCTAAAATGTAATTGTGTCACTGCAACACTTTAATGTAAAGCTATTGCCAAATTACAAATTTAAAGCACGGTTGCTTTCTTTTAATCTTTAGAGAAAAAAAATCAAAGATTATCTCCATTTTTATTGTAGTCTGTTAGAATTACACCAGCTAACTGATGGCATGCAGTTTAAATTAACATGGTCGATCAACCACATAATGGACCTCAATGAGACACCATTCAGACTGGAACTAAAGGATCCTTGATGTGGCAGCTAGATAAAACAGAAATCTAATCTCAATTAGGAACAAGTTCTTTTTATTACAGTCTCACACCCCCACTGAAACCACCCAAATTCAGAGAGAAAACATATATTACTTGACTTATATAGTTTCTCTGTCATTTCTTCTGTTCGTGACTACTCGTGATACAGCAGACATTTGTTTCCATACAGTTTGATCATTTTTCAATCAAGATACTGTGTTGTCTTTTCTCTTTTCAATCTTTTTAAAACAAATCTTACGTCCACAGTTACCTTTGTTATCTTACATCCAAGTAAAGATATGATATCTATGTTGACTGGCATTAGTTGTCATCAAATCAGTTGTATGGGATTTTGGAGGTCAGCCAAACATATTAACCTCTTTTTGGTGGGATGCTTAGGTGTTGTTGTTCATTCTTAGATTTATGTATTTTGATTATCTTGGTGTTTGACCATGTTCCCTGTGTTTACTGTGTTTAGTTGGTTTCCCTAATCCCAATGTTTGATTTGTATTTATTCTGTGTTAGTTAGTGTGTGTATCATTCACCTCACAGTGAAGATATCGGTTCACTATGTAGGCATGGTGTGTACACCGTTTTCAAAGGAGTTGCAGTAGGGGCATACTCCATAGTGTATCTGAAAATCAGGAAGACTTACTTTGACGATATGATTGTTATAAAAATAATGAGGTTGTTCAGTTTAGGGTTGTCTGAGATACTAGAGTCAATGAATCAATAGAATATATTTTATTTCATATTCTGTGTGTGAACTAGTAGTTTGTATTCTATTTTAGCACATTTATATTGTTGGGGTTAAAAGGTTTTAATCAGACTGGGCCTATGGAAGTTTACTTCTTTAAGAAAACTACAGGCCTTTTTTTCTATTTTGTGAGCAATACTATTAGTATTTCACTTTGTATGATAATTGTATAAACATTGTTGGAAAGATTGACACACACAGAAGAGACATAAAGAGAAGTAAACTTTGATGATTAGGTGTTACACAAAAGTCAAGATCGGCTTCTGTGTTTAATCCGGGAAAAAATCACATTATCAAATATTTGCTGTGGCTGTGGATTTTGCTCTGTGTCAGTTTTCACCCAGTCACTCCTTGTCAGTGTCAGACTTAACAAGGCAAGCAAACTGCCCACAGCCAGCGGCCTGTCAGGTGCAGCATATCTGCACCTCATGGGGCAACAAAGTCAATCTGTGCTGACAAATGCTCACTGCTGCTCTGCCAGTCTGGTCATACCCCAGGCATGAGAGATGGACAAGAGAGGAAACCACCATTCTGTCAGACCAAATTAAAACAAATTATCAACGCAACTGATGAAGACCTACCAGAGCAATGAGACGTTGATGAACTAAAGAAAACATTTAAGTTGATACTTCTGTCTTGTTTTATTTTGTCTTATCCTGTATTCTTTTTCTTTACATGTGTGGTGTTTTTCAGAAATCATGGATGCAGTGAACAGAGTGGAATAGTGCATATACTGCACAAGGGGTATTGCTTAAACTTGTCATTACCAACCAAAATTTTATACACACCCACACATTCCTTTTGAATATGGATGCAACAGAGTGAAACAGGGTAAAAATGACATCGTTATTTCCAGTTTGAATGATTGATGCACACTAAGCTTCCACTAAATAACCCATTATGTCATGGTAAATCAAAATAGTACCCCAAGTCCAGGTTAGCATACATTCGTTTAAAAGAAAAATACCAATAAAAGTATTATAATAGTAGAATAGTCATGAGATAATTTAAAATTTTTTCTTTTTTAAAATAAGGTGTAATACCATTAAAAATCACATAGTCATTTAACTCTGGTTGTATTTAGTTTTTGTGGCCTTTTTAGAGTAAAGGATGTTGTTTGTCAATTTTACTAGTAAATAAATATGAATTAGAAGACTGACTTGTCCAGTTTTGTGAAACCAAAGGATGACTTTAGCAGACATGTTAATGATCTAAAGAAAGTGTGAGGGAAATGTCCATATGAGACACAAAGTTTTCAAACCTGCCACTCCTGATGGTATGCTAAACAAGATTAAAATAAATTAAATCTCTCCAGTTTTTTGCACACTTTCAAGGGCAGCAAAGAGTAGGTATGTGCCCAAGTAAAATTACAGCTCTGTTTTTATTCATTAAATAAAACTATTATTAATCCTGTATTTCATGCAACCACAGTTTTCTTGACTAACATTTGGCCTTTTAGTACCAGTGACATTACGCTTTTACACACCACCACACCATAGTATTTTTGTCACCATTGTAATTTCAGTTGTGTCTTGGTTTTTAAATATTTTTGTATTTCTTAAGCCATAGATGTGGCCTGCCGCCTGGTGCTAGACACGGGGAGTAGAGGTTGTTTTAGAAGAGGGAAATGGCTGATAGGGTTAAAGGTGAGAAATGAACCAGACATAAATAGTATGTATTACTTACTTGAAATATCATTGCAATTAGCAAGATACTCAGAAGCTGAGATTGACCTGGCTCACATTTTTGTGTTATGAGTATTTATAAACTTAATTATGAAGTTTAATTGCAAAAGCTCCACTGAAACAAAGCAGCTAACACCACATGTGAATGTGTCTCAACTTTATAGCTGAAATTCCAGAGACAGGATGCTAAGAAGGCGGAATCACTCTGGGTGTATGATGTAATTCTCCCCTGAAAAATTGAATATTTTAGTTAATGCAATATATTCAAACTTGGGGAGGTCCAAAATAGGTGGTAAAAATGAGTATTATTATTGTTATTATTATTATTATTATTATTATTATTATTATTATTATTATTATTATTATTATTATTATTATTATTATTATTATTATTATTATTATTATTATTATTGGCAGTAGATTATTTTATTATCATTATTTTGATGTAGAAGTTCTGTCCCTTTCAAAAGTTCTAAATAAATTATATGTGTTTAGTGCCTTCTTGGGAATTGAGTTCAAATATTTAAATGTATATTTGGAACTAAAGAAGCACTGCATGAATGAACAGTTGTTTGCACTATTGCCTCTTAGCAATAAGGTACTGAGTTCAAATCTTGTCCATAACGTTTCTATTTGGAAAGAGCATATTTTCATTCTGAATGGTTGCCTGTCATGGGTGTCCATATGTTGCTATGTGATGGACAATGCGGTTAGAGTGTATCCTGCTTCTTGCTCAAAAATCACCAGAATGGTGGGATTGTCTGCAGGAACTATTCGCAACAACCCCTCAACCTAACTCAGCAGCAAAGTACATTGCTAGTTTTTAAAGAAGAAGAGTAGCTCCATTTGAGGAATTTTAAAAACAAGTACAGTATAAATCAAATATTAATTGCCTGTTTATGTACAACCTTGTATTAGCACCACACTGAGTGAGTTTTATATGCCTTACAGTAAACTCATGTTTTTACCACTGAAATGGAAATCTGGTGTATTTTCAGATTATTCTCTATATGACTCCAAATTTATAAATCTATAGAGCAAGGAGACCCTTTTTTTCTACTTAAAGTTTTATTTTCAGCTACTCTGTGTTAGAGGGGTTGTATCATTCATCTCTCAGATACCCCAGAGGTGTTTTATTAAATTTGAGAAATACTGTATGTGACCAGGTCATCACTTTCTTTTTATCTTATTGAGAAATTTGTGTGACTTTGACCTCTGGAAGAGAAGAATCATTTTGTCAGCCAGTGTCTTGTCATATCCAAGTGTGACCTCTTCCAAACCTTTCTTGCTCTCACCATTCTTTGGTTCACTCTCAGGACTATTTACTGTGATTCCTTGGATTAAGTTCAAACCAAACATGTTGAACCTCAGATAAAATAAATCTGAGGTGCCAAACACGTTGAACCTCAGATAAAATAAATCTTAGGTGCCAATCTTAGGTTATCTGTTGAACCTCAAATAAAATAAATCTTAGGTATGTTTTGTAACAACCAAGCTCAGGTGCAGATTATGGGGGTAGTACAAAAACAGGCCCATCGAGGCCACTCAAATCAATATAACAAAAGCACTTTTAACTAGAGGTATTTAAAACTTATCTTGTCTTATCTCATGAAAACCTCTGTATGATAACCTATTCTTACTCAATAGACATAGCTACATAGCAGAGGTGGGACCCAGTCGTTGATTTGCAAGTCTCAAGTAAGTCGCAAGTCTTTGTCCTCAAATTCAAGTCGAGACGGTCAAGTCAAGTCTCAAGTCAAGACAGGCAAAATTTGAGTCAAGTCTTAAGCCGGGAGCTTGGAATTTCAAGTCCTTTCGAGTAGTTTTTTTGTTTTGTTTTTATTTTTTTAAAACAATGTTCTAATTATGCTAAATGTAAATAATAGACCATGTCTTCTTTTTTTAAAATCAAACTCAAAATGCACTAATGGCAAATAAAGCACAGTGGTTTTGAATTTGAATGTGATGGTAAAATAAACATCTATCAGTCCAAGTGGGGTTAAATCTACAGCCAATTTCATATCTCAGTATTGATAAAAACATGTTGCATGAATCAAGCTTGCCATAATCACTAACAAAATAACATGACATAAGAAAACATAATAACATGCTGCATTACCATTCGGAAACACTCACAACTACCCCACAGCGTTACGTTCAGGATTCTTACAATTGTACAATTGTTTACTTTTACAGCAATTTCTGAAGGATAGCAAAATTACTGGGTTTTGATTTGTTTTCTAGCAAAATTATACCACTTGGAAATGGGTTCTGTGCAATGACCATCATGCTGCCATTTGAAGAGTTATAACTGAAAAAAATGGTAGACTTAATGCACTGACTGCAGTAAACAATCTATTTATTGTCAATATAATTTCCCAACATAGATGTCTTCAAATACACCCATACTTGTCAAATTTTGGATTTGAGAATATGGGAAATGTTTCTATCTGGTGCTACTGTCAGAGGAGGAGGGGAGTAAAACTAATGTAAGAGCTGTGGGGGGAGGAAGGGATATTTATGGGAAAATACTAATATGGGAGCAGGGTGGGAAAGGGGTGTAAGAAACTGTAGTTTCTCTTATGAATACACCATCCATCCTGTGATGGAACTGGACCCAGTTCATCATTATGATGGGACAGAGAGAAACTCTTTTCCCTGAGTTCAGGTACAGAACCTGCTTTCTGATCTGGAGCCCTGCTCACTATCTATCTATCAATTAGAAGTTGTTGTATCTCCATCTGAGATCCCCCTCTGTCAGGTTTTGCATGTTTCACTCTGTTTTTAGTTGGATATTTCATGATTAATGTACCCAAAAGAAATTACTCAGAAACATATCTGCTTCAAGCATTTTTACGTCTCTTGTTTTTTCCCCCCTTTGTTATTTTTAAATCCTGTTCATTTGATTGGTTGTGCTGCAGTTTACGCACACATACATACGGAGTGTGGAAAAACAGAGCGACTGACTGTGCCTGTTAATACGGAATGAGTGAAATGAATAAACGATGCCACTTGATAAATAATGTGTTTTCAATTTTAAGACTTTGAGTAAAATATCAAGTCTTTTCAAGTAAACAGCTTCAAGTCAAGTCAAGTCCCAAGTCAATGGTGTGAAAGTCAAAGTCAAGTCTGAGTCTTTGAGCATTTTTTTCAAGTCAAGTCTCAAGTCTTAATTTTTATGATTCAAGTCTGACTCGAGTCCAAGTCATGTGACTCGAGTCCCCACCTCTGCTACATAGGGAATAACAACTGTGGTTCAATGTGAAAAACCTAAACCATTCAAGAAGAAAAGAGAACAAAAAAACTGCTGATCCTTCCTTTGAGACAATCATGAAAATAGTGTTACTACTTAACAGAGTGTTAGTACCAACACTGATTAATCAAGTGTGTTAGCTACTACAGCGACAGCTGGGAAGTAACTAGTTACATTTACTCAATTACATTTATTGGAGTAACTTTTATGAAAAAATTCACTTTTAGGAGTATTTTTATTGTGCTGTACTTTTTACTTTTACATGATTATTTTTAGTATGACATATTGCTACTCTTACTTCAGTAAAATTTCTGGATTCTCTACTGACTGGACAAAAAACACATATATTTTACCGTAATCAAAAGTTCACCAGACAAAGACATACATATGTTACTTATATATTGTCATTTTGGTCTTTAAAATAGTGCAATTTCAACTTAACTTAGACAGGGGAATATATTTGACAATTGCCAGTAGGCCAGGATTCAGACCTGTGACCACCAAATAAGTTGTGTCCCACACTTTGTTTCTGCGCCATGGCCGTGCCCAGTTTAAACAAAATTTTGAGTGAACTTTGGATGCACTTCTTCTAAATTCCTTTAATATTGTACCCCCTTCACCAACTAAAAACAATGTACCATTCAATTGTTATTTCAACTCTCTCAGTGTGAGGATACAGTCTTGTCATAATAAATATCTTGGCAATCTTTCCAATGTGTATCCCCGGTTTGATTATATCATTAACAAGAGTAAGAATAGTCCAGTCACCCTTGCACTACCCCTACAAGCCTTAACAGGATAAAGTAGATTTTGAAAATAAGTGAACAAATGCACATAAGTGTTTTCACTTCTGATCTATGCTTGTATTGTTAAACTAGCATAACAATAGAACAATCCAATTAAGATCTCTGTTTGCTTTTCACTTAAGATAGATTTGATAGTGCTTACTCTCTTATCTGAACACAAGTAGACTGCAAGAGGAGGCACTGAAATGGAGGTTGCAACAGTCTGCTAGAAGATTGTTAGTGAGGAGAAAGGGTTGCTGTGACTTTGCATTCACAGTTTATATTAGTGCACACCTACACATGCCATTCAGTAGGAGAAAAAGAAACAGCACACACAGAACATTCACTGTTCATGATAGGTCTTTATATCCTCTCTTTCGTCTTGTCCTTGCAAGTCTTGTCATACTTCCCTCTCTTGTTTTCATCTCTAAGACTGCAACATCCTTTTATTTTTGCTTTTGGTCAGCCTATCACTAATGTGACAGAGTGGGTCAATAGTTTGTGGTGCATTAACTGGATTACCACCAACTAATTAGCAAGGACCCTCTACTCTTTTGATCCTGCGTCCTTGTGTTCTGGATGACTCCCCAGACTTTGAAAGTAGCAGTGATGGAAGAGCAACTTTCAACTACCAATAATCCTTTGGCTCTGGCTGTGTGACCCTGGATAGATCACCACACACCTGTCAGGAGAGAGGTCTACCATTCATCTAGGACACCACACCTGGCAACTATGAGTGAGAGTTTGTGTAGATGTGTAGATGGAATGTGCCGATTATGCAGAGTCCGACATACAGAGTATTTCTAATATCAGATCCGATTGTGAGAATTGTGGTATAACTGCATTGTACAGCTACATGATAATGGAAATCACACCTTTGGGAATTTATCTTGGATCTAATTTTTTATTTATTTCTTTTTTTAATGACATGGACATATTTTGGATAGCGTGGAGGCAAAATTAGTGGCACTGTTGCAAACAAAAGGGTTCAAACTCTGGTCTTTCTGAATGGATCTTCCTTGTTCTCCTCAGGCATGCAAGGATTCTCTCCTGGTACTCTGGCTTCCTTCCATAGTCCAAAAACATGACTGTTAGGTTAACTGTTTTCTCAAATTTGTCTCAAAGTATGAGAGTGTGTCTGCATGTTTGCAAGTTCTCCCTGTGTCGCCCTGTAGATGGACTGGCTACTTGCCCAGGGTGAGGCCCACCTGGACCACTGGATATAGGAATGAGCCCCCCCTATCTCCAAGACAAGAGGATGTAGACAATGGATGAACATTTTTTCCCATCTTATGCTCTACCATCTGTTGATAGTATTACAACTTGGACTCCTGTTCTACATCTGTGATTATATGTTATGGAATTTAGAGATTGGACCTACCAGCTTAATCATGTCATGATATCAAGATGAATAAAGGTGAACATTTGATTTAGAATTGTATTTGGGTATACTACCAAAAAGTGATTTTTATGTAATACAAATGTAATCTCTTCAGTTTTAATACATTTCATTCTGTGCTTGTCTATTGCGCTGAAAAGAGAGAAGAGAAATGTGCTTAAAAACTGAATCCATCCGGATTCTCTTTCAATATTCCTCTTATCATGCAAGTAATACATTTCCCCAGGTGAACAAAGTGGTGGAATACAGAATAAAAGGGAGTAGAATTTATTATTTTTTTCTCTTTTTTTTTTCAAAGACACATTGTATGGAGTACAAAGGAGCCAAACTGCACCATTTACAAAATCAGTTAAGCCTTGAGGGAAATCTGTTCGTGGATGACATTGAAGTTAAAAGTGTCCATGGAGAGGCTTAATTTCTCTGCAAATCATAGCCTACATTTCAGCAGTCTTTCTTTGTGCATGAATATGACTGGCAGTAAACACCTGATTTGAATGTTATTGGTCTATTAAAGGGCAACCAACAGCTTCTATTTCTCTCATTTATATGGCACATAGGGACTCTTGTCAACCCCCTTGTAGGCTCACCTATTATTACCAAAAAATTGCTTTCAGATTTTGTCAGCTCCTTATTTCTTCAAATTAGCAAATTAACAATTACTAGAACCCTGGCCACAGCTAAGAATAAATTAGTGCAGAACAGACAAACACTTGAAATAATTTATATTTAATTTCAAAACTTTGAGAACAATGAGAGGAACTATAGAGGACCATGTACAGATGTTTAGAACAAGAGATTACACAAACAGGAAATTGCACATTTGCTAGTAAAGTCTAAGTGATAGCTAAACACCGTGAGTAAAGAAAAACATACAAAGAATATGGCTGTGACCATAGCATTTGAATAATTAGCAAAAAAAAAGGGGACATTCAACTTTGTAGGCAAGATGATAAATAATATGAAGTTCTAAAGAGTCAGACACTACATTTACATATTTTTTAAGAAAAAAAAAACAAAACCTAATTGTATTTTCACCTACAGTACCTCCCAAACATGTTACTAACACTTGCACATTTTTAGATTTGGTCACATTTCCACAAGCTTCAATGTACTTCATTTAATTATTTCAGAAAATCATTTTAGGATGAAAGACAAAAATATATAAATGTTTATCTTTCATTTTTACAAAAGCAATTAAGAAGTTTGACATATTTATAATTTATAGCCCCATGCTCTAGTTGACAAATCCCGTGCTGTCAAGTGTCTTCAGAATTTAGTCTAATTGATAACTAAATTTCAATACAGTTTAATTCAGTTTCAGTACAAATTCAACTGTTCCACTGAGACCTTAAGGTTGGTAAGAGAACTATAGTAACCAAAGAGCACAGATAAGACGTAGGACATTTTAAAGCAGGGTCATATAATAAAATACTAAAGCAAACTTAGAACATTTCACTAAATCCATCACTGATTAACCCATTATTCAAACAGAAAAACTAAATAAATAATAAACAAAATATGGCAAAACTCCAAACTTAGCCCAATATGGCCATCTATCTAACATGACATATCAAGTGAAGATGTCATTAACCAGAGAATAAATCTCATTGAAGTGAGCATGTGTTATTATGTCTGGATTAGTCTAATTTATTTGGATTTATCTTAGATATGATTGCATGCAATTAAATGTCTCATAAATCATTTAAAAACAAACTGTTTTTTGAGGCTGATGAGCACATGCAACTTCCATGTAAACGAACACATTAAAATTAGTAGTCAGAGTACATGCTTTCAATGTTCAAACTTTAGCATCTTTGTCAAGAAATTATTTTTGATTTTCTCATTGTTCATTATTTTAACTAGGTACCTAACATGGTCATCTGTTAAATAATTTTAAATTAGTGGGAACTAAATGTAGTCAGACAAAGTTATGTTACCAGCAATTACTTAATGATACATGAGTCCTCTGCATGAATTTGTTTTAATTTAATTTGCTTAGCACAAGTTCTTGTTTTACCAGAGGGGGAAAAAAACACTTCAGCTTCTGAATTTTGACTTTTGTTATTTTGATCTATCAAAAAGTATTAAAACTATGCTGGTCTGTTTGAATAAATCTGGCAAAACTGTATGTATCAGACATGCTGTTTTTATTTGAACACAATAAACAATATACCAACTAAACATTACATCCACAATGTCCATAAGAGCTTGGATATCCAGGTTCTGCTTGTGATTCTGTTTCATCAGTAAAATATAATTTCTGCCTACTAAGCTCTACTGAAATAAGAGATGGTCTGTCTGAGAATCAAAACAGATTAATATCAATGAACAAGCTGACAATGTAGACTGCCTCTGAATAAGTTTGTATGTTTTCATTTGGCGATTGTCACCACAGCACATAGATTGCTTTCATGTTTGAGAAGGTGATGCAACAATATCAAATATCTATACAATTAAATATTGTGTTTTGTGCAGCACTGTTGTGGCCCCAAATCACTTTTACCATACCACATTTTCCTTGATTCAGCGTTTTTCTGTCTGATTTTTACATTACACCAGGGCTGAAACAATTGTTCAATGACTCAATTACAAAATAACCTCAAGGCAAAATCTTTATGTTTCATTTCATATAACTTTCATTCTTTTCACCGATCTGTCTTGTTTTTATTTATTTTTTTATATATATATTTCTGTGATATGAATAATAGATTACTAAATTGACTGCAATGGAGGGCTGCAATATTCACAGGCAAGTAAGCATAGGAAATTCACAGGCATGGGGGTGCTTAAAAATGGTTGGGAATAGCAGAAATAGCACACTTATTTTATTATGTAATTTACTGAGAGATTATCCGATAGATTTAGTTAAATAGTACGTAACAACAGCTTTACCCTTTACATCATATTCTCTTCTTCTGATAATATCTTGCTAAGAAAATAAACGCTCAAATGAAATTGTTGATTGCAAGTAACAAGCTGGTTTATGCACATTTGACTGTTGCTTATCGCTGAATAACTTGAAATCATTGGAATATTAATATGATATATTGAAAGTTAAAATCCAGTGGCAAACAATTATGCAACAATGTAAATCGAAACAAAAGACTTGTTTCAAGACTTTGTGCTGTTTTTGTCTCGAATACTTCTATTATTTGTCCCCATACAGCCAGTGTATTGCATAATATTTCATGCCCCTCTTTCCACCCTAGCATATTAAGTCTACTGTAGAAGTAGCCAAGGCAATAATGATAGCATATAATTAGGGACTCATATCCCTTAGCTTCCTCCATAATTGCAGTCTCCATACCAGAAATCTCCATTTAAATGTTTCTCAATATGAGAGAAACTCATTAATTGTAGACAATAAGGATTAGGAATATGCAAAGCTTAACTGAAATGTGGGAGCTAAAACTGAATGAGGGTTTTCTGTTTTTCCATACCAGAGACATCCTCATCAACTCCACCTCCTTTCAGTGAGTCAGAGGAAGAATTGCATTTTGTTCGGGTGCAGATGTAGTTGGTATGTCTTTGTGCTCAGTAAAAAATGTGTTCATGGCATTCTTAAACACTATTTAGTGTAAATGTCAAGTTTGATCTCACAACTCTCTTGGTACTTCCCTTTATAGTTTTAATTGGACATTATTTAACTCTGTTTGGAGCAATGAATTGTACAAATGTAACATCTTAGTTAAATTCCCTTCCATGCAGTAAGACCATGTCTAGTGTTGTATGAAACATGTTTGCACTTCATTTGTTACCAGATCGCTTAGTACAACTTGTACTTCTGCAAAGATGGATGCTACCTGTATTGTAAGTGTCCCAGAGAAAGACATTTGCTATGCTGAGTTTTTCTTTGGGATCGTTTCTCAATTAAATAAGTGGGGTGCCGCTGCAGTAGTGGCTGTAGATTAAAATGGGTGAAAGATTAATCAGGAAAAACTCTATTACCCTGACAGGAATTAATGTAGGAAGTGGTCGTGGCATGATGAATGAATAAATGAAACACGGACACAAAGAGGGCAAAAGATAGGGGAGAGAAAAAAACACTAAACCAAGTCTACCATGACAAAACTAGTCAGCAAATCCCAGCACAAGTGTCCCCACACAGCCTCAGGAGCTACTATTTCTTCATTTATTTACAGCTGTCTGCAGGAGCGCAAGCAGATAAACAACTGCAACTCTTCTGTGAGAGGCCAGTGCCGCTACCAGAGCCTCACCTAATGATTATGAAATGCATGATCAACTACATTGCAAAACATTGCTTGGAAGCATACAGTGTGCATGCACATACAC
Source organism: Gambusia affinis (assembly GCF_019740435.1). Classification (NCBI taxonomy): domain Eukaryota; kingdom Metazoa; phylum Chordata; class Actinopteri; order Cyprinodontiformes; family Poeciliidae; genus Gambusia; species Gambusia affinis. The sequence continues at coordinate 22,753,037 of NC_057874.1, read as the reverse complement.
AAATCCAAAGCTGGCAACAAAAACTTCCCAGCTGTCTGACTCTCAATTTCCACACTGACAAATATGCACACTCAGCCTTCCAGAAAGCCTCCCCCCTTCTATGGTGGAAGTACCACTTTCCCCTTTTTCCCACTGAGTTATGCCAGCAACATCTGTCAGTTGGAAATATTTTATTTATTTACTTCTTCTTTTGTGTGCCCTTCAATCAAAAAACAAAAAATGGTAGATAGAAAATTGCTTCAAAAAGAAGAATTGTTTGTTTGGATCATGGTAGATACCCTGTGGAACTCAAAATAATAGAAAAAAATAATCCATGTCCTTTTAACCATAAAAACAGACAGAAAAAAAACAACTATCAATCCAATACTACCATATTTTGATAACGAAAATATTTTTTGCAGTTTCAAGTGAGAAAAAGCCTATTCCTTTATCTTTGAATATTTCTGATTTGGTGTATTTTCAAAACCCACAATGCCAGATTTCATTCTCAAGCACTGCAATGGAAAAGCTTCAAACACATATTTGTTCCATACCCTGGAGCTGCCTAGGCTGTTCCTAAACAAATTACTTTATAGTCCTCTACAGACCACAGTAAGCTCGCATTGTACTCTGCCAATTCACAATATGGAATTGTTGTTCTTTCTGTTGCACAACTCCACATGGGATTGTGAACAATATTGGATTATTATGATAATCTAGAAGCCTGCTTTAGCATGCATTAAAGACTGAGTTACAAAAACAGACTTGCAAATTGTTCAGATGAGCTAACTGCCGTGAATTTGCTCTTGCCTCACTCTTCAAATTTAGAGAAAATATCTGTCCATCCATCCATCCATCCATCCATCCATCCATCCATCCATCCATCCATCCATCCATCCATCCATCCATCCATCCATCCATCCATCCATCCATCCATCCATCCATCCATCCATCCATCCATCCATTTTCTTATATCCTTGTCCCTAGTGGGGTTGCGAGGTGTTGGTGTCTATCTCCAGCTAATGTTCCGGGCGAGAGGCGGTGTACACGCAGGACAGGTTGCCAGTTTGTCACAGGGCAACACAGAGACAGACAGGACAAACAACCATGCACACACAGTTGTGCAAGGGAGAATTTAGAAAGATCAATTAACCTGACAGTCATGTTTTTGGACTGTGGGTGGAAGCCAGAGTACCTGCAGAGAACTCACGCATGAACAGGGAAAACATGCAAAATCTGTGCAGAAAGAACCCAGGCTGGGAATCGAACCCAGGACCTTCTTGCTACAAGGCAACAGTGCTTAGAGAAAATACATTATATATAATTTAGAAAATATGGACACTCTGCTAGGTTTGTTCTGAGTGAATATGTGAAAGAAGACTATGCAGTTGTACTCAAAAGTATATTTATGTAAAATACATATTTCTCATTAGATTAAACAAAACATGCAATTTGTTGTCATAAAAATCGACATCTTATGAATTATGACAACTCAAGAATGCATAAAATATTTTTGTACATGACTTGTGTTGTTTTTTCACTGATGAAAGGTAACTAGGTATTGTGACATTGACCATAATATTTATTAAGTATAGTTCTGGATACAAAAGATATGCTGGAGGAATAGAAATAATCATCAAAACAAATACATTTTGAAATCACCAAAATAAAAGCATAACTTTTATTACAGGAAGATATGTCAGAGACTTTTCTTTTAGTGCCTACAGTTTGAAAATTGAATTTAAAATTTAAGGACAATCTATTCATTTGATCAGGTCCTGAAATTTGACCATTTAAAGAAGTCCTTTGATTAATCAGCTAAATGTGGAGTGCACATTAGAAATGTATAGGGACATTAAAAAAACAACTGAAGCAGATAAACAGAAGTCATAGGTCCAAACAACAACAATAAAAACACAATCAATACAAGTAATACATACTGGTGAGTGTCTTGCTCTAGGAGAGCTGGTGCATCTCACAAAATATGTAGATAGTGTCATGAGGAAAGAAAATTATACAGAAATGTTGAATCCACAGACCAGTGTTCCACTGCTTGTGTTCATTGTATGCATCATTGTCTTTGTACCCAAAGTTCTCTTAAAAAAACATAATAATTTTATTGAGACATGTTTAACTAGAAAATAAATTTGAAACAAAATTTTCTGCAATGTAAGTTGTCTGTTCCTCTGCCTCTCTCTGCTCCTTGTATTGCAGAAGGAAATCTGCACTATTGTAAAGCACAACCTTTCTTTTTTCACAGCTCAGTCAAATAAATTCTGAAAGGTGTTTTTGCCCTTATCTGTTTTTACCACAATTCAGTCCTTCCTTCATGCAGCAACTTCAAGTCTTGAAAAGAAGAGTTTCCAATGCTGTACCCAAGAGGGATGCTAACTTCTCAAAAGCTGACTTATTAATCTCCTATTTATGCTAAACAATGGTATTCACCAAATGCAAAAGTCCATTTTGCAGTATTTCATAAAGCTGTACCAAAAACACTGTTTTAGCTAAGAATCAAAAACTAGAATGACTAATGTTTCAGTCAAAGATATTGATACAGATAGAAAGTAAATCTTTAAAAATGCCATAAATGAACAATGACATCATCCTAAATAGATTAGACCCAATTGTATACAAATTTGTACATATACAAAGAAACAAAATGTCCAAGGAAAAATTCGCTTTGTCATGATATCATAAAAACAAAAAACACAGTTTACAACGGAATGAAGAAAACTGAACTTACAGATAAATATTTTTAAGGTCCCCCGACGGGCTTCTTAAACTCACCTCTCCCATTCTAGGTTTGTTTACCTCAATGTCTATGGATGTCAAACTATTCCAGAGCTGCAGGAGAGTCATTTGTGAAGTGAAGCAGCAAAAGGGAGCCTTATTGATCATTCTTGTCCATGCTTTGGGAGTACTGAGCTGAAAACATCCAATGTGTATTGGATGAGTTCATCTTGACAGAGTGGCACAGGTCATGTAGCAATAACAGCACAATTTCTTTTGTTGGCCTGGATGCTTCCCATTGTTTGTATATAATACAGAATGTTTGAAGGTGTAATAAATAAAGTCATCGTCACATGTACACCTTTACCTCTCTCTGTACATTGGTGTTTTATGTAGTTTGTTGTTGAAAGTGTATGAAAATCTGAGGTTTGCAAAGTGGCACTAGGAAAGATGTTTCTTTATACTGACTATAAGTTGCAAAAGAATTTGTTGTATATAATGTTCATGTTTACAAATAAAGCAAGGCAGCAGCTTGAAACAATTTATATTTTAGGAGTTGTCTCTGTTATGGAACCCTTAACTTACACACAAACAACCATCTGTTAAAAACTGAATTGACTGATTCAGCGGAAATATTGATTATGATCTCTGTTGTTTTGTCTGTCATAAAACATGCATGTTTTTTCCCAGTTCACACAAAACCTTGAGGGCACTCTCCTAGTGGATATAGTGGCATTGTAACTGTGTATCTGACTTTGGATCAATGAAAATAAACCAGCAGCCAATAACAGTAACCTATTTATCTCTTTTTTTTTGTTGTTTTTTGCTTTCATATGTAGTATACAGTCAGTAAAGAGTAAACTTTTCAAAAATGCTCTTAGAAAGACCTAAGATCTTAGTATTTATTTACTAGACATCTATATTACACTACAAAAGTTACCTATAGGTTGGGATGAGGAAGTTAGATCTCCTCCTTGTGAAGATATATAAATGTCTAAAACAAAATTTCAAGTAAATTATATTTAGGTTTTTCACACGTACTTGGTAGTACTGCAGGTCTAACAGCCTTAAACGTTACGTCCTTTAAAACTTAAAATCTTAAAGGACATTTTAGATAAACTTACTGTAAATGACAGCTGACAACTTCAACTACACTATCAGTGAGCAACAGCTTTAAATTTTCTTTGCAATATCTGAGTACTGAGTACTTGTAAAACTTAATTCTGTGTTTATGTAATTACCTCCATCCATCATCCAGGTAGCATATTCAAAGAATGACCGTTTGCAGCTCTTTATAATACATAAAATGTTTAGAAAATCTGCTGTGCATAACAATTTGGAACAGTGTACTTTGAGGTTGTTGTTTTTTTATACTGTTCTCATGGGGAGCTTTGCTCAGTAAAATTTCATCAATACTGTAATAGTTCATGACTTGAAAATTATACTGACCATCATTTGCATTGACCATTTAAGAAAATCCGAGAAAATATCACTTGCATAATAATTTGGAACACAGTGTAAAGTACAGACACATGGAAATTGAACTTAAGTACAGTAACAAAGTACTTGTACTTCATTACTTCCCACCACTGAATATAAGTTTTATAAGTCATGTGCATAATTTGTTGTAGACATCTCCTATCAATGGAACATCATTTAATGTAATTTATTTAACTTAGAGAAATTGTGTTAATTTCTGTTGGAATTTTATTTTGACCCACAAATCAAAAATCAAATGAGAAGATGCATCAAGAAAACATATCAGATACCTATATGACTATATTTCAGCAATTGTGCCAAATATTAACTGGTACAAGAAAAACTGTATTATAAAAACATTATTTACATGATTGACAGCTATAGAGCTTTATAGTTATGTGAGTTCAATTAAGATTTTTTTACATTTTGAGGAACTATGTAAACTAAGCTGCAAAAAAGATCAGTTACAAAAAATAAAAAATAAAAATAAAAACTTACCGTAATTCAATGAGGTTCTTAGCACAATCATACAGTTTGTCTAAAAATGTTTCTCAAGTTCAGCCAATGCAATCTTCAAACTCCAAAGCTGCTATTATTTTGTAAGGGGATATTGAGTAGCTTAACATCTCAAATAGTTGATGGCAGCAAGCCTAAGATGAAAAGATTGGTTGAGCGGGTTGATGTTTTTCACTTCAGAGACTTACAGCTGTTGACTGAGTACAATTTTCTCAAAGAGACCTTGTGAATAAACAACTAAATAAATAAACAAACAAACTGCATTGTGTAAAGGAAATAGTGGAACATTCTAGCAGACTGGAAAAATATCATAATTAAAATTGAATCTTTTTTCAATATTTAACTGCAATTTTGATTAAAATAAGTTACCATGCTGACTCATTGTGCTTTGTAAAGTTATACAAGGCCAGCTCAAAGATAACAGAAAAAATGAATAATCACATAAATTGCAGAAATAGTACATATGTTAACCCTAACTGAGTTCAAGATCTAAGAAGGAATATCAAATAGAACCCAATTCAGATTCTATATCCATAATGTGACAACAGATCTTAAGAATGTAAAAATTACCCTTGCTGAGAGCAAAAGCTGCTAACATATATTGCTATTGATTTTTAATGATACATGAAACCATTCTTGAAGTAGTTCCCATTTCTCCATTTTACTCCTGTATTATTTGCACAATTTCTGAAACAATGGCATTTGCAATTTCAGTTGATTTAATTGTAATTCCTTGCAAAAAAAAAAAAAAAAAAAAAGAGCAAAGACTGCTGGAATACAATAATACAATATGTGCTCCAAGAATGTGGATATGCCTTTCTAATACCATCTGATTATTTTTTGCTAAAAGGGCTTAAAATATATTCTTTGATGCAACAACACAATTTAAACAGATGAGTCTGGGAACGTACCATTACATTTATACTGATTTTGACCGTATAATTGAGCTTCGTTTTGAAAGCTGTGGGACATCCTTTACATTCTTTAGAGTGACCTGCATGTTATCTCTCTAGTCCACATTTCTTGTGTCTACAGAGTATTTATGAAATGGAAGATGACTGCCGTGGCTCTGAAAGAGGACACACTATTAGTAGGAATGGTGATACAACACTTTTGACATGCACATAATTGTCTTTGGCATAATGTAGAATCATTTCAACCCAAAATCAGACTCATTCTCATTTCTGACAAGTCAGAAGTTGGGTTAAATGGCAAAAAGAAAAGCTTTGATTAATTAGGCTCTGTTAATATCACTGGGGAGCAAGACAAAGGATATTCAGCAGCTCTCACCGTCATCAACAGTTCCTAGTAGTGTAGTCAAGGGACACTATTCCTGATCGATGGCATGAATTTTTAGTTGTAACTCTTCTGGTTTAAGCTGGGTCTACATGTCTTTGTATGCTTTCACACCTAAGGTCTTTAATCAGTTCACAACCTTGTTGCAGTTGTGTACATGTAATCACAGTCATTGCTGAGACTGGTTAGAGAAAGTGGTCTCCGCATAGTTCCAGTTCCAGTGGTTTGTTTATGGTGTGAATGTGATACAACAGAAGGCTACGCTGCAAGCTAGAGCCAGACACACTCCCATAGGCAGGCTTGTGTTGCATTGTGGGACGCACCAGAGAAAACAAACTAAACAAAAGCTTCACATCAATTTTTAAAGCTTAATGCAACTTTCAAGATGTATTCCATTGATTATACTTACATATATTTACTTGAAATACTTCCAGGAAAAAGAAGGTAAGAGGATTGCATACTTTATGTTACACATCATCCCACCCTTGACACATCCGACCAATAAACAGAAGGACGTCTTTCTGATAATGAGAAGTTTGTAATGAGAAGTTCATGTCAATGTTAAATTTTGAAAAACTCAACCAGCAGAAAAAGATACAAGTTCACTCAACAACTAACTGGGACCAAAGTAATCAAAGTATAGGTGTGAAACAGGTAAAAGGGTTAAAAGGTACATAAGGTACCTATAGGATTCACAATGGAATATTAAAAAATATATATAGTTTTAGGTTTGGGTTAGCTCATCTGCTTATGTGAGCTCCCAAATTAACAAAATACAATTCTTCAAATTATAAAAACATGCCATTAATGGTATTACAACATTTTGTACTGGTTGTGACTGCATAAAAAATGTATGCATGGATATTCCTTCAGCTCATGTTTTCACAAGCAAAGAAACCTTGTAGAGCAATGAAGCTATATTATGCAACATTACCCTGTCAATCAATGCTCTGGTTATCATTTTGTCTGAAGTGTCAGCACTACAGGAACATAATGGCCCTCATCTCTGCTTCTTAGTCTCTGATTTTCATGATTACACCCCTCACCCTACCCTTCTCAACATACAAATGCCATTTGCTTTTTTTGTCTTCCACAATAAACAAAATGCCATTCTTTAAACAGGAGGCCATCTTGACCTACTTGTGAAGACCCTGATCACTCTCTCATCAATCAAATGTCCCTCTGCTATAGAAATTTGATCAGCTTTGTCTGGGGAAAGGAAAGCATTCTGATACTGACATGGATACTTGTTTTTTCTTTTCAGTACTGCTCACTTCAACACTAATGATTTCATAGGCTTAAGCCAAGTTTAAATGGCCCATAAATATACCCACTAATTGATACAGTATAAATATCATGGAATGCTGGCAGGGAGTCAGACAGTCTGAAAATAAACTGGTTTCCTTAATGCAACTAATGCTATCTACCCAGATATAATCTCATCATCATAAATGCTGTCATGCAGTGAGATATTTAAACATTTTAGCATTATCTAATGTACTATGCTATAGGTACTCATCAATGTGGGCTATTTATGCATTGGTAAATGTTTCAGACATGAAGTAAACCAGGCACAGTAACAGCATTAACAGTAAAGTCCAACAAGTTGTTGTGGGTTCAGCTGCCTTTTAAGACAACCTTGCACACATGGGAGGCTATATTTCTGTATCAATAAACATCAGCCGACTCTATACATAGTTATTGACTTTCAGCAAGGACTGAAAAAGTACTCCAAGTCTTAAGAGTTTCCTAAGGGTCGAGTTACATCCTGAGCTCCTTCAGCTATGTCAAAGGTTATGTCCTGAAGCAGGGCAAATAAATGGGAAAAAAAAAAATAAAATAAAAATTGAAATGATGGCAGATAATATAAATACAAAGGCACAGATAACTAATAAATATTTATCCCAAAGGTTTGGTGTTACCCATTTAAAATAGGCATTTTCACACAGAACCTCATATTAGGTTATTTAATCAATTCCTGTTTTAGAATTGTATCTTAATCAGGTTCAATGCATGTTGTCTTACTGCATAGCCCAAATATTTCTCATAAGTTCTCAACCATCAAAGATTCATTGTCATTTTTCTGATCCTGTAATAATAATAATAATAATAATAATAATAATAATAATAATAATAATAATAATAATAATAATAATAATAATAATAATAATAATAATAATAAAAGAATGTTTCACAAAGCTTTTCAGGCGGTGCAAAGTGAAATGTATAATAGAAATCAATGTATCTCAGCAGTGATTTTTTAAAAACAAATATAATTGAATTGCCCCTACTCTATCTCAGCATCCAAAATTTAGTAATGTTGATGTTCTAAGAGATAGGGTAGAGTGGTAAACTAAAAAATTTCAGGGAGACATTTTTTGCATCAGAAGGGTGTTACATTGAGGATGTATTTTTATTTATTTTTTTATATTTAGTGGGGTGTCTTTAAACTCATTAATTTACTCTGAAAAAGAAAAATATTCTTTACTTGACTATTATTTCATCCTGACCTTAGCACTAAATAAATTATTTTGAGTGGAACTGATCATGGTCCTGAATCCTAATCATGTTCTGAGAAATGAGTCAAGGACAGATATTATTTACATAGCTAATTATCTTTTAGTCACGTCCTCTACCTTTGGATGGAAGATGCTTTATGGCAAAAAATTCCATTTGAAGTATTGTTTTCTGAATGGAAAACAAAAAGGAAAACTTAATTATGACAACTTGCAGAATGCTGAAAAATCTAATAACAATGTCGGACATACATGACTGGAAAGAACAGTTCAGTTGTGTCCTTACTGACATGCCTGTTTTTCTGTTACAAAGGCAGAGTTGCAGCAGGTGACCACTCTTCATTTGTCTCTTACTCCCCTGGGTCACAATTAAAATTAATTCTGAAGTGATGCTTATTATTGTGTCACTCTTATAGCATTTGAAAAGCTGCAACAATCTTTGTGAATTTTCTATTTTTGACATGCAAGTAATTCAACTTAATGTCTGCTCTAAATCCAAAAGTAAGATTTTATTTAAATGTGTAAAAACTTGACTTTGTAAGATGTCAACATCTCTACTATTTTCTATGCAGCTAGTTGTTTGCTTGCTAGCTAACCAAGTTCTATATGTGATGCAAAAGATGTCAGCATCTATGAGAAAACAAGAATTACTATATTGCATTACATTACATTAATAAATTAATTTAAGAACTATGCTGATGAGTGACACAACATAACCATATATGCTTCAACATGAATGTACTCATTGGTAGAAAAGTTTAAAGAAGAAATGTGAACTCTATGGAAGCACATGTTCATTTTCTGTATTTACAAAAGGTTTTTTTTTTTGCTTGTTTGCTTTTGGGGTATTTATCTAAACTTGGCATTTTTATAAAACAGGATTTTTAAACAGATTTATTTCAAAATGTGATTCTGCTTTATGTTAAATTCTATTTGAAATATTTTTAAGCCTTAAAATATGAATGTGTAAGTTTAGAATGCTTTTGGGATCATCAAACCATAAAGCATGCAATATGCTCCAGAATCAAAATGATCAAAACTCTACAGGCCTTGGCATTATGATCTCATTTATCAGCCGGTTAGCTTATAAATCAGATGATCAAAAATTCTTAATGGATTCTGTAGTCATCTCCTCATTATTGTAAGAAGTTGTGTTATGGAAATACAAAGGGGAAGTTGCATGATTTTCAAATACAAAACATAAACAGCTCCTGTCCATCTTAGATGGAACTATGCATCATAACAAACAGAGACTGTTGCACAAAAGAATCCATCATTACAATAGCCACGATTTGGTTTGTTTCACTTGATTTGGGCAGGCTATTGAAGGTCACCATCCTCATTTCCATTTTGATTCAAGGCAATAAAAAGATACTCATTCTACAATTGAACTTTCCTAAGTAATATCCATTTCTAATAGCTTTTTGGTTCAAAAGTTGTTGTCTTAGGTTGTGATGATAAAAATCTGTCTTTCAGGATTTACTTTTTAAGGATGTATTCAGGCCGGATAGTCTGGTAAACTTGGTTCGATTGGGGGACTAAAATTGCTACATTTGTTACATTTTCCAAACTAGCATTCACACTGCACTGTGTCAAACGACTAAAACTAACTAAAACTAACTTTCTTCCTCACACAAAGCAAACAAAAATGGAGCAGTGTCAGATTTTAACGACTTTAGAATTTCTTCATTGATATACATTATTGGTTTGGACGTCGCCTCTTACCCGCTAACACTAGCGACGTTCCTGCAGGCGCCATTACTACGCAGTGACTCTGTCCACTTAACCAGGCTGTTCCAATGCGGAATGAACAGGAATCACAAAATGATTGCAGTGCCATTATTTCTTACCCGATTTCTATATACATGGCTTAAATTAAAGCTGAGAAAATTGCTGATGTTTGCAAGTATTTTCCCTTGATATAAATCTATAAAAGGTTTGGTTTCTATCAAAATTCAAGAGAGGCCTAAGCAAATTCCTCCATTCTATTTGATGATTATATTTAAACAAATGAGGCAATTAGTTCAGTTTTTGTCATTTATTAAAGGTTTAAAAATTATAGCAGCTGCAGTGTGCCACAGCAATGGGACAATAAGCTGATAAAAAGTTGTACAACAACTTCAAACCATTTATATTCTGCTTTTCCTTGCTTAGTGTTGGCATGCAAACCCATTGATATAACAACCGACACAACATCTTCGTTAACCCGCAGAGCAGAGAGCAGTATATTGACCAGAATGTCATGCACTGTAGCTAACTTTCTGCTTTTGAAATGGTCTCTAGTAAGATTGCATTCATACAAGTTTTCTATTGTTTTAGAGTCCACTTCAACTGGACCGAGACCTAGGTTTTTAGGCGGATCGGAGTTTGGTTTTTAAGTCCGTTTTGGAATTCAAATTTGCATTCAGACCTCCTCAAAAACTCAGACTTTCTACACAAATGGATTAGAGTCTGATTCAGGACTCTAATCCTGGGTTGGTCTGAATGCCCCCTAAAGTTACAATGGCACAAGTATGAACATAGTAATGTAAAACCTGATCACACTAAATAATACTTCCTAAATCTTAAAGAGGGTAAGGGCAAATTATGTAAAATCATTTAATAAAATTATTCCCCCATCAAGAAAGAATACCTGGCTTTGATTCAAATACATGTTTGAGACATTCTTTAAACTTCTATGGCAAACATTCAGGGTGTAAAAACGCTTGCTTTCACTCAGGGCCGCCTTTTCCGTAGAGCTCCTCCTCAGAGCTGCAGTCTCCAAGCCAAGATTCCTCTTCACACAGCACCTCTCCCCAGTGACTTAGGGAAGAAGTCACTGGGGCCCACACTTAGGCCCCTCCAGACTAGCAGCAGGAACAATTAGCTAGTTTGTCAAATTGCATATCTGATTAGCTCATCATAGGAACTATTTCTCAGTGCAACGCTGGTAAGAATGTTGTTAAAGGCTTAATAGAGAAACAGTTATTTGATGATGTGCTGAGGGTGGAGTGTCATAGAGAGTAGGAGCATCTAAAAGAGACAGGCATCCAGTTTCAAGGCCTTAATTTGTGGAGTCATATTTCTTTTAAATTATGCTTGATATGTACAGCATTTTTATAACAAACTGAAAGTCACGACACTTGATTGTGCTACAAAGTGGCCGTGTGTGTGTGGAAAATACATAATACTGCCTTTTAACCTACGGAAACTGAAAATATTTATTTGTCTTGTTTTGAAGTAGAGTTAGTAGTAATTGAGCCCAAGGGCAAAACACAGGCATGAGGCTGCTCACAAATCTTGTTTGTACTAATGTTTCAACTCACATTTATTTGACTTTTTATTAATTTTTGATAAAAAGAAGTGTGCCAAGTGAATAAATAATTTCACATAGTTTCACAGTTGCATGTTCTTTGCTGGTTTTTATTTTTGTTTACTTGAGTTACAGCTTTGGATGTTTACGCTTCATGGAATAGAATCTAGATACAGTTTGATTCAAAGATCACAATGACATATTTGCAGATTATTGTGGACATAATAGTCCTAAAAAGTTTTAACAATTCAATGTCACTAAGTCCACTGCTCACTGTAATAAAATTAAACCACACTCATATTTTAGACTCGGTTTATAAAAATGGCATTCTCACTAACTGAAAGACATAACATAAAATCAATAAGAGCAACTGGTTTTTCTTGATTCTTTTGGACTAGTGCCGGTTTGAACCATTTTTGAATTTGAAGTTTTTGAAGTACCATTATCTGGATATGAACTTATTGGACTAGACACACAATGGTAACAGATGCATAAGAATCAAGTTCTTTTAGGGTGTAGGTGTAGTTACTACAGGTGAGCTCAGATATATTATTTTCATCTTTTTTTCCCTTTATTGAAGAGCAGCATGCTATCCAGAGCTCATACATAATATTGTTTTTTTTTTTCTGTCTGACTACATAATTTTTACATTAGCAAATCAAGTGTTATGATCAGTTACTCAGAACGTAAGTAGCCTTTTACCAGTGACATGCGGTCAGGGGAGGCAAGTGAGGCAGAGCCTCACCTGTCATCATGGATAAATAATGATAAGATCATTTATATTGCTGTATTCCCCCTGTGGTTTGTACTATAAAGTATTTATTTTTCATTTAGCTTAACCAACTTTGCTTATTTTTCCCTCAAAATTGCTGAATTTTTCATTCATATGCTTGGAGGCGAAGCTGGTGAGGCAGCAGCGAGCTGAGCCTCACCTTGGATTGCGCAACCTCTCGCTAACTGCACTGGCTGCCATTTAATGGGAGCATGTTCCTCCTGTCTGAACAAACATCTTTTTTTTAAATCCATGCATGTAGTCAAACTTTTGAAGTGAAGGGGGTGCAATCTTCATGTATTCATAATTTAGGCAATTTCAGGTACACCCCTCAAATATACACAATCAGCACATTTGACAAACAATTTAAGATAAAATATATATCTCCTTCATTAAGTTTGCTTTGAGTTTGTTATGTATTTTTGGGGGCTCCTAACATTTTGTTTCCTCAGGCCAACTGCTGCCTTTGTCTGATTAGGTGTGCCTCTGTTGCCAAGTTGCCAACTATGACAAGTAAACAATGCAACTTTCAGCATTAGTCAGATGACAACTGAGACAAATGAGAAAATACTCCTGCATTCAAAGAGAAGCACATGAATGTGTTTATTTTATAAACAGGTAACATTTTATATGCAGATGATTACAAATTAATGTCTGAGTTAATTGTTGTAGTTTTGAATAATAACTTGAATACATTTGTGGGAACAAAACATTTTGAATTTTAAACATCTCACAACATAGTTCTGGGCGTTGCCTTCACAGAGATCTCTTGTGCAAATAATACTATTAAATATATCTAGTCAAAGATGTACACATGATAACAAAATGTTCTGGCAATATTGCTCAGTAAAAATAAGATAAATATGGTAAATCTCTTGTTTCAGAGCTATCATTGTGTTTTGAGAAGATCCACACATTTCATGCAATAAATCATTTGAAATGTTGTTTTTTATAAACAACATTGATTGAATTTACAGTCTGTATAAGACAATAATAAATGTGCATTATGTTTGTTAGTATCATTTGTAATGAGTTATTGACTGCCAAGTATAAAGTATAATTGTAATGGAAATCAATGTATTAAATTAGGTCTCAAATTCATAAAAGACTTTGTACATACCCTATTTATTGCAGAAATGTTTTCGGAAAGGAATGACTTCTTAACAGGAATACAAAAGAAGCACTGCCACTATTTAAAATAGTTTATTAAAATTAAATCAAATACCTTTGAGTTACATTTAGATGACTCACATTTACAAATATATACTTTATTACTATGTTAATTTCAAGTTAGATTACAGTAATCTACCTTTATATTCTTGACACTTGAATGAAAGCAGTCTGTTTGTTTTCATCATTTTTTTTCTTCTGTATCCATGCCAGTTGCTTACTATTGATTGGATGATCTTATTTTAAGGAGACTAACAGATATGGAATTATTCCTGTGAAGGTAATACTTTCAGTGTTCACATGATATATAAATTAGAAGTTAGAATTGTTATGAATACTAATATCCAGCATGAATGTTATGAGTGACATAATTCACAAAAAGGACAAAAAACTCTTGGGAAGATAAATTTTCCACTAAATCATGTTTTTACAAACATTCAGCTGAAAACAGATATTTAGATACACTAAATATCTATTTGTCAAAACAAATTTGATGAAAATAGAATACTGCATGGAAATATTGAAGAAGCATCTCAAAACATCAAGCAGAAAGTTGAAGATATTTGACCCTAGTCAATTACACTCACTAGTAAGGAAATGTATGCATACCTCTTGAATTTGAAACCCCACCCCAAAAAAAAAAAAAACAGTTTAGGTAATTAACTTTCACAATATTCAGGTATTTATTAAATATAATTAATTTTGTTAATCATCAATGAACCAAACACTCAATAATAAAATTGCAAGATTCAGTCAATCAATAAATCCGCTGATTGCAATCAATTATTTATTCAATAAATAAATGCAAATGTTCCTCCAATCTACCTAAAATCTGCAGATACATTTATTAATTTGTTTTAAAAATCAATTCATTTGACTATAAAATAACTTTACATGTGCTCTGTATATTTGCAAATTAAAGTGGTTTTGCCTGGTTTTGTTCATAACATTTTATTTTGTGTGTATGCTACACTTTCTACTGTTATTTTTCATGTGTAAAGCATCTCAGGGTCAAAGAATAGAGTAGCGTGTTAGTAGATTGCAAAGCTGTCTACAAGAGGACTGTAATTTAGGGCTGTTTGTACAAACCACACTTGACTTGAGTATTCCAGTTTATCCACAGTAGAATAAGCATCCATGTGTGAGCAAATATTTTTATCCAGTAAAAAGCAAGGGATATATAACAGAACATATTTTAAAACTCTTAAACATGCTGGACTGCGCATGCATAGACAAAGTCAAAAACTGCATTTATTAACTCATTATTTTTGAAATGCTGTATTACATTTCAGACCTCTAGGAGTTATACAATGAAGTGCATTGGTATGGTGTGACATAGAGTTTGTTTATTCAACCAAAATTATCATGAGCTCATGCAATTATTATTAGGTATTACAATAAGAGATATTTGTGAAAAATGTATTTGACTGTAAAATCAAAGATTCATCTATTTTGCACATGTGAACTGTGCAATAGAGAAAATCAGTAGTCAGAAATGCCTCAGTTACATGACAGTTGTTTAAAATTAAGTTGGTTTTGGCAGAAATAAACAATTATTAACATATCTTGTGGGGAAAGTAAAAAAAAAAAAAAAAAAACAAACAAAAACACTCTCTTCAAGGACAGTATCACTGTTAGATTTCCATAAACCTCAAGACAGGCTTTGTGTTGCAACACAAAGGTTGATTGATTACTTCTAAATTTGTGTGGTCATAGCAGCACAAGTATTCCAGGCAATACCACAGGTACCATCCACTTGGCTAGGGGCAAGAATAACCAGTTGTCAAGTAAGACAAAAATAATAATGTGGTCATTGCAGCAAGATTTTTCTTTAGCTTTCCTAGTTTTCCATTTGGATTTTATTTACATAGTTCAATTTGTTCAACATTTTCTCAGACTGCTTTGGCTCATGTACATGTAGAAAACCTTTTATTAGATATTCTCTAAGCAATTGCTAATTAATTAAATGAATTTGATTTTGTGCAAGTAATTAAGTAACATTTGAGTCAAAAGATAATTTTTGATACACTTAAATATTAGTTTTGGGAAGTTAACAATTCTACAGCATACTAATATTTCTGTGCACATGCTGATGGATTTTTTCCCCCTGAAAATGGCTGTAGAAATAATTATCATTTTGATTTCTCAGTTTGCAATATAAAAAAGCTACAGAGTAAAGGATAGAAGGTAGAAAGAGCCTTGTCACCCTGATTATCTTTTAATAGTAAACTGTTTAAAGTCTTCTAACAGCTCTCTCAACTATTATGCTATTTGTAACATTTTAGTCAGCATCTTTGACTACTGGTTTTAATTTTATATTAAATCACATTTATTTTTCTGTCTCAGAGTAGCTGAGATGAAATTATAGATTAGCTAATATTTTCACAATGCAATTTTAGCTATTCTGTAAATCGATACTCCAGGTATATTTTGATAAGATAATAACATTACATATATATATTAAGTTGATTTTATATATTATCCAACATCCCCCCAAATGAACTCACACAAGATTTAAAATCAATATGTTAGATAAAGCTCAATACAAATTTTTTTTAAAATGACACCACATCATTTGCATGCACAAATGTTCAACTATTTCAGTGAATTAGATTTACATAACATATCAACTTTGGTACTATGTAGAAGAAACAGAAATATACAGACATCTAAATTGACCTCCTTCCAGAATCAGTTTGAATGCAGATTTTATTAACTCTGGATGTGACATATTTCTTTCATGGTTAATGAGAAATTCACTCTATTTTTAAAGAGGCTGAGAAATTTGACCAAAACTGCTAAACTAAACAAATTAACAAACAACCAAAAAAAGCTACAACATACATTTAACAGTGTAGCAGGAGAAACCCTGACTTTTAAATGTGAATTTCTATGCATCAGCGCAACGTTATGCAGAAAAATAAAACGAGGAGTCATCAGCTAAGCCAGAGGCCTTGGCAGTTTGCAAAGCTCCTTTGTATACACAAAATCGCCCAAAAGGGCTGTTTTGTTTATACAAATGTGAGTTGTCTGGATGGTTTGGTTACTCTTGGATACTGTTCTCACTTGGCAAAAGCATACATCTCCTCAAGAGACTTGCTGTTCCTGAACAAACTTTGAAAGCCTCTGCTTTACATCAGCAAAGCTGTGTGCTTTTACTGTTCTGGCAGGAGGGTATAAGTAAAGGTCAGGCAGGTTGCTTCTCACAAAAAGAGATTGAGTTGGAAACAAATATCTGTGTGATGTAGAGCTTCAGCTGCACAAGAAAATCAACTTAAAGCAAATGGAAACAAACACAATAATAATTTTACATTTGATTATCAGTGTTTTGTGGGAATATTTTTTTTTTCATTCAAGCATCTCAAAACAGTATGTTTATGTAAGCTCTGATACATAGCTATCTATGCAGCACACAAATCAGCAATAGCTAAATAAAACTATTGTTTTTTATGTAACTATGTACTGTGGCTGACAGGTACAAAGACGCAGCAAACAGTGAAACGCGCTGCAAACAGATGCAAATGCGCAGCAACCAGCAAAATGGGCCGCAGACAAACAATTGATGGAAACTCCAAAGCACACACACAACAAAACAAATGCAACATAAAAAATGTTGCAAACAAAAATGTTTCAATCATAGAAAATAGGGGCAAAAACCTACAATCAACAAAACAAATGCAAACAAAAACACTTGCTACAACAACAAAAAAAGAAACAAAAGGGAAAGTTTTTTTTTAAATAGTAAAAACAATAGCAAGTAATTTGTTCCACAAAACGGAAGTGATTTAGCCCACTAGGGGAGTTTGAAGTAGGTATTATTACATATGTAAATATACTGTTCTATAATATTGTAAAACACTGCATCTTCGGAAAAGAAAGAATAGGTGCGCTATTCTTTCTTCTTTATGGAAGAAAGAATAGTGCACCTATTCTTTCTTCCATAAATTTTTCTCTGAATTTGCAGTTAAATGATTACATCCTGTCTTTTCTTAGGATTTGGTCCCATATGGTTTGGTGGTCAATTCCCCCTAGTGGTCTGCACCACTTATGTTTTATGCAATGAGCAGCATTTCATATTTGTTGCTGTTTATGCTATTTGCAGAATTTTTCCTTTTGCTTGTTCCTTGGGGCACTTTCTTTATATTATACAGGATGAAAACATTTAAAAATTGCTTTTTTCTTTCATAACTGCAGGGTTATTTCAAGATGGCATTGTTTGTATTTTCAATTTAGAAAGATATCACTCAGCTGGGGGGAGACTACAAAATAAGTGACTTTATAAACCATATCAGTTCACATTCACAACCTAATCTATCATAAATTTGTAAGTCCAAAGGATGTCAAGGTACAGATGCTTTTCATAGCAATACTGGTTGAGCTACAAAATCAGTGAAGTTCACTTTAAGATCCACTTTTCTTCACAGTCACAGGAAGGGAGCGAGGGGAAGAGGACGAACTGAGATGGTGAGAATTTGTCACCTATCCAGTTTTTCACACTTTTTGAAATAGGGTTGACAAACAGGCAAGAGCCATTTGTGAGCAGGCGGATTGTGACAAGATTTCTGTCAGGACTGGTAACTCTAATTAGAGAGCTAGAGCAGCCAAGCTTAGAGAGCACAACCACTTAAGCCAGAAGGGTCAAAGGTTCAATAAGACATTCACCAGCATGCAATATATTACAGCCCAAACTATACACGCAGCACTCAGTTCAAGCACAATGTGAGATAACTTTTTAAGGCTCTGTTGAATGTTCCAAGGTCATAAAGAGTTCATGACCTTCCAGTAACAGTTGTTTTGCAGTCTAAGCTCATAGGCCATTTGAGAGCGCAATTCATCCTGCAGTTTTAGCACTGAGTAAGAGCTACTTTTGTAACTTTCTCTACAACATCAACAGATATTGCATGCTTCCAGGTACATAATGTCTGGAATTTTTTATATCTTGTGAAATAATCATTTCAATAGGTTTTATTATCATAATTTGTTGTAAAATTATTCTAGTACTAACTCTAACAACTCTGTCATGATCCCTCATGTAGACTGTCTAATGGCATTTAGTACATTAGTGGTGAATCCTCATTCAGTGTATGCTTATGCAGCTCAACAATCCAACCACATACAGAGAGAGAAACCTTTTTTTTAACCTTTGCCATTAGGAGATCATGACAATGTGGATACTTGACAGAAAATAAAACTGAATCCACATTTTTGTGAAGATTTGGGATTTTAAATGCTGCAGTCTTAAACTTATGATCAGCTGACGAAAACACGTTCAATTTAATATTTTTTTTACACAGACTTTTATTGTCTCAGTACAAAAACTTCTTTTTGCACTTTGAAGTTTTGCTTAGAACATTTTTAACTCTCCTGCAGTCCTAAGAGGTGTGGCATGGTTGCCACTTAGGCTTTTACTCTGTGTGTGCTTCCTGTGGGGTTGCACTGACCCCACATGAATTTGTACAAGTTTTTTTTTTTTTTTTTTCTGTTTTTTTTTTTATATATATAATTTTGGGAACTGAGAGCTCACGCCCCCATTGATTCCCTATTTTCTAACCTTGACATCTGCCTCGCTCTTCCTGAACTTTGAGCTAGGACTGCAGGAGGATTAAGATCCAACAATACAAAGTGTAAATTCTTGCAATTTTTCAACTCTTTTTAAAACTTTGATCAGGAGTATATATATATATATATATATATATATATATATATATATATATATATATATATATATATGTAATCTAAAGTGAAAAAGCAAATGGAAAAACTCCATATGATTCAAAAGGCAAATTTGACCCTGAGGTACTCTGCTAAATCTGGGGGACATAATACCCCGCCACACTTTTCTTGTCTCTCATCCCCCATCCATTACTACTCACTCACTTGGGCCTCCACCCATCCTGCTCTCACTCTCCAACAAACTGATATACTTTAAAGGCTGCCGCAGGCAAGGCCAGTTTACATATATCTAACTCGACAGGCGAGCAATGAGGAAACAAAACCAATGACCCGTATAGATCCATTCAAATGCAAGGATGAAGAAAATGAGACACTGTAAGTCTTTTTCCTATCTCTTAGACAGTTCTTGAATAATTTATCTTTTAAAATTTGTTGCTTTGTTTATTTACAATCAAACTGTGTTTCGAATATACACTGTGTCTTCGACTCTGTTATCAGCCTAGTGACACACATTCGAAAACCTGCTGATGACGTTACTTGCTTTAATGAAATGAAGGGTAAGATACATTAATTGAAAAGAAAATAACAAGTCCGCTATGAAAATTCTTAGAAAATTGCATACAATGGCATACTACAACCTGCTGAGCTCCAAAAATGTTAACACACTACTTAAGAATTATCAGTACAAATTCTAGTTGAAAATAATTAAACTAACACTTGTACTGAAAAAGTATACCAGTTGTTAGACTTTAGGTAAAAGTGAAAATATTATGCATTATATTGGACTTCTTAGACAAGAAGCATTTTACTAACTGGCATTTCATTTTATATTTTTCTGTGAATGTACAAGCATTTAGCAATTATATTAAGACATGACTCTAATGTGTTGATTTTGGAGGGACTGGAATAAACTGGATCATTTAAACCTGGATTTAAATTTGAATGAATGTGAAGACGTACTGTTAACTTTCACTTGAAGTAGAATCAGTTATAAAAAGATGGTTGAAGGTAAAGGACACGTAGCTGCATTTCAAATGGACTATTTCCAACCAGCTAAGATATGAATCTACAAACCACAGTAATATTTTTCATCAAAATGCAGGTATCCATTTGTAACAATACAGATATTAAGACATACACTTGTCATCACCCTAATGAATCATTTGTTACCTTTAATTTTGCCTATTATGAAGCCATTATCTAAAAAGTAGAAGCAGCTGAATTTAATCTAAATATATACAATTAATTAAATTTAACAATACACTTTAAAAATTAGCAAAATGCTGACACAAAACAATGACAGCTTCATGGTTTTTACAGCATTTTTCTATACACCTGCAGTTGTGAAAATGTTTTTTTTTTCTAACTATAATCACAAGAAGAACAACTGAAAGTGTGAAATCACTTACCAATTAGCTACATGCCAAACTTTGTAGGTTTTATGTTAACAACTGCTTTCATCTGCAGGGTATACACTACATTAGCAAATGTTAGCATAGCTGAGGGTTATGCTTTCAAGATATCATCATAATTAATGAAGTGAGACCACAGTCTTTCAAACAGTATCTGGTAGCGCAGGTTTCTGAGCTGAGTTGGTTTGACAAATATTTAATCTTTAATTTTATCTTTAATTAGAAGATGATTTGGGAAGAGACATTACGGGCTGATTGCAGTAACATTCATTAGAATGCACAAATAGTGTAATAAGTCTTGTTCAGTGTTGTTATTTCCACTCATATAGTGTAATTAATCAGTTTTACCTTTTATGACCTTTCCTCAAAGGTTTTTATTTGGACCTGCAGCTCCAGTCACTGGTGTCTGGTTGCACTTGATCTCCTGTTAATGTCTGTGCTTTGTCTCTGTGGTAATTGGCAAAACCTCCAGCACATAAACATGTATTTAATTGGGAGGATTGCATACAAATTATAAAGACATCTAAGGGAATAAAAAATCTGATTCCTACTCCTCTAGATCTTGCAAGAAAACATTACACCCTTTAAAATTAAATTAGGAAAAAAATAGCTCTGTTAATGCATCACCATATTTTTTAATAATGTAATGTTAAACAAATAGCCAGGAACTGTCTGCTTTGACATGGGTAAGTCAATAGACAGAGTTTTCAGTTTACTTTAAACACAGCACTTTATTGTGGTGCAAAAAATCTACCAGTTTTCTCACTATAATTATTGAGCTAGTTTAATATTTGAGTATGTTCTTTTAGCTTTGACCTCAAGGGATTTTTATGAAAATTGTGTTTTTTCTACATTGTGTTTATTAGAAAAGTTAACATAAGATGTTCAGTTTCATTTTCTTTTCAGAGATCCAGTTACACCCACCTTCAGTTCAGACAACAAAAAAAAATAAATCTCAAACAACTCCTTAAAGAAAGATGATTGAGTAATTAAAAGAAGATTAAACATTACATCATCACTCTTCAATCTAAAATGTCCTGTCAGTATTGTCACTGTAATGGAGTTAAGCTAGAAAGGTCTCTACTGTTACTTTGTAGAAGACTTCCATATCAAGGCCTCTCATCATTAAGAAACAGTGAACAACTTTGCTGACAGAAACAAAACTGGTGAGTTTATTTTGTAGGCTGCCTCACTCCCACGCACTATCTCAGAGCTTCCCACAACTTCACCATAGGACTGAGATTGGGGCTTAGAGACAGTCACAGTAAAACACTGACTTTGTTTTCCTGAAACATTTTAGCTCTATGATTATGGTTATTGTCCTATTAGGAGACCAATTTGTGCCTAAGCTTTTACTTCCTGACTGATGTCTTTAAATATTGCTTCAGTATTTACAAATAATGTTCTTTCCTCTTGATATCATGTAATTTACGAAGAATACAAGTTCTTTCTACAGCAAAACAGCTCCACAACATGATGCTTTCACCTCACACTAGACACTTAAAATGGTGATAGCATCCCAACCCGACAAGTCTCTTCCTGGCATCTTGGCTGATTTCCTTTGACTTTCCCATTTCATCAAACAAGAAAGTAGTGTGCTTAAGACCTGTGCAGTCATCCACACGTGTAACTCCAAGTTTCTGGAAGCAAGCCCAACAGGTTTGACGCAAGTCATACATTTTAAAAGATAGTTATTCCTGATACTAATCATAACTTTTGAATTCAAGGAAAGTTACAAAATTGATTAAAATAATTTAAGCTTATTTTTAACTTGAACAGAAAAGCGCAAACCCAATTAGAAACAAACAAACAAATGGATTTTTGAAAGGGCCACTTCACGGTAGTATTTAAGTTATTCTGTTTTTTATTTTATTAATCTGCAAATAATGCAACCAGACATCCCCTCCATCATCCATAGAAGTCCTCTTAAGAGTCCTCTTTTAAGAGCCAGGCCTGATTAAAAGTGGCCTGACTCATTTCTTAATTGTGATTTACCAGTTTCCGTTGTGGGGAGGGAGAGATAAATTGCAATATAGTAATTTAAAACACAACTTTCTATTTGCGAGGACGCTCATATCTGATAGTTTGTAAAAAAAAAAGGCATTTTGTAACTGTGAAATTCAAAGAACTTGGCCAATTCTAAGGACACCTCCTTTCTACAGGCAGAGATGATAACTTCTGCTTTAATGATCTTGTCAGGGTCATTCAAATTAGAGACCTGGAGGAAGGTAAATGAGAATGAATTGAGATATAATCCTCTAACACTGCAGACTTCATCAGCATGTGGCCAGAGATATATCTCTTTTAGAGGTTCTTTATGTGAGAAGGAGGAAGCTCTGCACTGACAACCCTATTATCTGTTTCTGTTCAAGGTTAAAGCCAGGAGATCTATAGAACTTAGAATTGAAAAATAGCTTATTTCTACATAAGCATAGGTTTTTATCATATCTCAAACTGTTATAGATGATCAGTGTCATTATGACTGATGAAGTCTCACTCTTGATATTCAAAATGCAAGCATAAGGTGATGATGACTTTCATTTCCTCTGGAGATAGCATCTTTCTTTGTAGCATGCCCATGTGGATAAAAGGAACAAAGATTGAGGTAAAATCCAACCTGAAGCCAAGTGCCCCGAGGTTAGGGCTAGAACAACCCCTTTAATAAGTTAATAGTGGTAGAGAAGTGAATAAGTCAATTATTTATTAATATGATCCTGCTTTTCACCAGGAAAGCAGGATCATATTCACATATGATGCTCTTCACATTGATCATGTGAACAGCATGATGCATTTCTTTCTAATGTATAAATAATCATGAAACACATTCTAAACACTCAAAACCCAACATTCAGCCTTTATGAACAAATCCCATTTATGTTGCCAAAACTATAAACAATATCATTCTGGGTTGTGGTAAACATTAAGTTGACAGCTAATTTTATTTATTTTTATTAAAATGTTTTCAGTTCAGTTTATTCATATGCTGTCATTTTACACTGAAAATTGTAACAGTTTTCTCAGTTACCATATTTTTTGATCAAAGAATAAACAATAAATGTCTGGTTATAAATGTTCTATTACATTTTGTATCACAGTTAGTTACCATTAATAAACAGATGAAATAAAAAAAAAAGCTCATGTTAAATATTTTAGGAAAGGTAATTTTATTTATATAGCACATTTTCAGCAACAAGGCAATGCAAAGTGCTTTACATGTATTTGTATTAAGGCAGAATGTAGGTGTAATGTCTTTTCAATATCTAAATATATATTATATACATTAAAGGCACTTAACGTTTACCAGGGTGTGTAATTAATTATAGCTTTGCTTTCCTCTTTCTTAAAGCTTTAGAAAATAGTATCAGGTATAGGATGAACACAATGCATTTAGATATACTGAGAGCTGTCTTTTGGTTTCTGGTTTCTTAATGCATGCTGACAGATAAAAGCAAAAGTAATGGAAATAACTGGGAGAGAAAGAGATATTAGTGTTTTCTAAAAGAGTGCATACACTATTGCCTAAAGTGTTCTCTCATTTATTATAGTTTACTTTGAAGAAACCAGACCTTGTGTAGCACTTTCAAATGGTATATTTTGCCTAATATTTCAGCTTCCCAGCAGCGTGTGGTTGACCTTGTGTGATTCTCTGCTACATGATTCATTATACATTTTAAAAAGAGAAAAGGTTGCAGGGCAGCTATGTCAAGCAAACCCGCTCTGCATCTTTGAAGTCACAGTCTTCCACAAAATGGGGTCTGACATTTTCCTGCATACATAACAGTGGCTCATAATGACAGAACATGTGTCCATGGTCCTCCAGTCAGTCTCATAGAGGCTTATACTAGGAGCACTTTAGTGTGGAGAACATGTGCCATCTCTCACAATTGTTGCAATTGTGTAGGATGTAGTTTCCAATAATAACATCCCTTAATTTCATGTTATGCTTCACTATTCTTGGTACACTGATGAAGATGCATTTACTTGATGTGCCTATTGCAGTTAAATTACAGTTAAATTGGCAGCTTATTCTATCATATTGTTTATTAGCCTAAAAACTGTTCATTCACTTAGGAGCATTGAGACAGAACTATGAGTCTTCATTCTCAGTTAGTTGATGTTCAGGTATGCACAGACAGACAGACAGACAGATAGTTGCTGTTGCTGTGACAGAATGCTGTGGAACTGAAATCCCTCATCACAATACACTTTTACTATTCAAAACTGCAGTGCATAAAAAGTGGCACACATACATACAGACATGACAGGACTTGATATTCCACAAAACTCTTTTGATTTCTTCATTTGTAGACTCACAAGATGTATTTATCAACATATCAGTATAAATGTCAAGATTGTAAACAGTGTGACAGCAGCTTTGGAGAAAACTAAATCTGTACCATTGAAGTATTTTGAGTGGTTAAATGCATTCCTACCAAATGATTCATCTAGGACATGTTGCTTTTCACATTTGGTGGCTCTACTGTGTAAGGAAACAAGTTTTGGTTGTGAAATCCTACAGAATTATATAATATACCATTTCTCAGTTTTGAGGCATGGAATTGTCCTCTCCTTTTTTGTTGGTGCTGGTGGGCTCAAGCTCTGGGTTCTTCATTCATTTATTCATTGTCCAACGCTACACATCATAGTAACTTAATTTTAGTTTTGGCTTGAGTCTGCATTAAACAAATATTAATATAATGTTGTATTTTCATTACATTTAGTCTTTGAATGAAGGAAGGTGGTCATATATATATATATATATATATATATATATATATAATAAAGTGACAGGCATGCTGTATCTAAGGACATTGTTGTTTCAAATATATTCAGCATCCTTTATAGACCTGTCATAATGCTAATGATGATGAATGCATTCTGGACTAGACATCCTTCGTAATCAAGGACAATTCTGATGTTTGTCACTGCTCTGTTCCACAATCTCTTGTCTGTACTCGCAACAAATAAATCTCATACTATAAACAATGGACTGTGTTTCATGCTGGTGAATGGTAATTGTCAATTATGCCAATCAAAATCCAATTGTCCATGCACAAATCTTCCATTATTGAATTTATATCTAATGTTCTCACCCAGACTTCCAGGCGCTTTATAAGATTATATTATTGTCTGTCACAACACTTCCAACCTCCTGTGTAAAGCGGAAAATGACAATTACGCAATTAAGACAGTTTCATTAATTACATCAAAGACCAAAGCTGATTTAGAATTAGGACTCCAAGTTATGACACAGATTATCCTGTTTGATAAGTGAGCACTTTGCATAGGTCATTATGAGCACCTTGGTACAGATTCTCAGAATGCACAGTCACGCTTCTGGCACTCTATCTCAATAAAAACATTTTTTTTCCTATTCTTGCCACAAGCTTGTCAATAGGAGTGACTTTGTCAGTGGCATTGTCAAAAGTTTCAATGAGATAATTTTCTCAAAAATCATTCTTTATAAACAAGACATGCAGCACTCAGAAGCTGACAAGAGACCCGGGTTAGCAGGCTGTGGCCTAATCAGCCAAGCAGAAAACTTATTCTTCTCTATTGTCTGCAGATGAAGCTTCCACCCACAAATCATGTTTAAACATTTATGCTAACAGAATGGAAAATACCACCAGGTTTAAACTCTGTAACAACAGTGATATGACCACAGGTATGGACATGAAGTGTGCTGCAGAAGCTCAAGTCATCCCTAATTTTTCGGTATGTATGTGCAAACACTGTTCTCTGTATCAATTACTAAATACAAAATCTATGATTACATTTGCATTTATTAGAAGCATCAAAATTATGAGCATCATCTGTCACATCTGACCAAAAGCCACTGTGTCATTGCTCTAATCAAATTAACAAGTTAAACAGAGTCAAACGAGAAATTATGAAAATACAAAAGTGCCACCAGCAGTAAAAAGTATCCAAAATTTCTAGCTCACATCAATAAGCAGTACTAAAACATTAGATTTGTGCATATGTTAGCAGTCTTCCTGTGTTTCATTGCAGAAGCAGTTCCCTTAAAAATCTTTTTTTTTTTCTTTCAGAAAACTCTTTTACCAATTCCACAGAGCAAATAACCTGCATAAAGACACACTGGTCTATGAAGAGTAAGCTTTGCATCTTTTAATACTGCCTGATTGCCTTTTTATGAAGATAACATACAAATAGACATCAATATATTGCATATGTAGCCATATTTGTTTACCTTGTGCAGATGACAGAACTGTTGCAGGATGAATAACTGGTAAATTAAATAAGTAGATTTTTACCAAATGATTAGTCTTATGTTAATTTGTGAAACCATGTTTTCAGAAAGGTTATTTTGGGTTATATTGTTCAAATTAAACAAAGCAATAGAAAATATGCTGATAAGGCAAAACAGAAAAAAAAAATGTAGCAGGAAGGTTCTTGTTTTTTTCAAATGCAGATGTTGAAGTTCTTTTAAAAATGTTATTCTGCAGATATAGATCTTAATATTAAAGGTTTAGTACTGACAACAAACATCTAAAGTGTACCCTGTGTATTAAAATATAGGCTTGCAGGAGATAATCTGATGAACCCAGAGCTGCATCCATCATTTCCAACATTAATGGAGAAGTGGAAGTGTTTTGTAATTTGGATTTGAATGCATTCAGGAGAAAATCATAGACTTAATTACTTTGCAAGATTACCCCTCTAAAACA